>NC_041391.1:21917876-21921952 GCF_002162155.2 Triticum dicoccoides
TCGTCGCCGGCCACCCCGTCGCCGGATCCGGACGGGTGGGATGAGATCCACCCGTCCCGGAACCAAACGTCGTGCCCCGTCCCGCTCCGCTCCGTCCCGGGATCTCCCCGTCCATTTTCCGCGGAGGTGAATTTTGCCCAAGTCCCAGATCTGTGTAATTTTCATGTCATGTTCATCGCATCATATCTCTGCATCCGTAGCTCCTTTTCGTGCGTGTAATATATCAAATTATTCGTCTCAACGAGTACATCATTTCATTCCATTGCATCATATTCATTTGAGCTCATCTTGATGCCTGAATCATCGTTGTAAGAGTGCTTCATGATGTTTTCTGCTGTATGTTAACAGAACGAGCTCATTTGTCATTTTTGCCATGATTGATGTGTGCATCCTATGAGGTTGATGTCTTCATGTGTTTTGATCTATACTATGTCTCCTTTACAGAGGTGCTTACCATGTATTTTTGTGATCAATGTGGTGACTAGCACAAGCATGCAAACTAGGCATCATGATGTTGCTGTTTTAGTCCCTGTTCTCCTGTGATTTTTATGCCATGTAAACTTGTTGCTACAGAGAGATCCATGCATATTTTGAGATACTTCAGTAAGGATATTTTGAACATATGGTTATTGTATATCCATTCATGGCCTTGTTTGAAATTATGGAGTAGTATAGCATGTCATTTTCGTGCTCTACTTTTGCTTCAAAATGTTTCCTGGCAGATTGTTTACATGTTATTCAATTTTGCCAAGGTTGTTGTAGTTGATCCTTGCATGCTATGGACTTGTTCTTGCCTTGGTTGGTTACATAAACATGTCTTCTTGATGATGCTATGCTTATCTTGTCATGAAATGACTTGTGGTGAATAAATCGAGCTTGTTAAGTAGTGTACTTGATGTTGCTGTTTTGCTAGGCTGAATCTGTTATTTCGTGATGCTATGTAAACCTGCTGCTACTAATTATTCTATGCATAATCTGGAGATGATCACTAAATATGTTTTGATCTACATGTCATTCTCTATCCATCCATGCCCCTGGTTGCATTTATAGCTTGTTGTAGCTTGTCTATATCTTGCTCCAAAGTTGCTTGATAATGTTGTTGTCAGCCTGTTAACATTAAGTTCAGTTGTTTCCATGATTGTTGTTAGTGATCCATATACCCTATGAACTTTCTATTGCCATGCTTAGCTTCACAAATATGCCTTCTTACTGTTGGTTGCCTTGCCATGCCATGTATTGCTCTGTAGTGAGTTGCACAAGCTCACCAACATGCCTTCATAATTCTGTTTCTGCCATGTTTGAATCTGTAATATAACTTGCCATGTTTACATGGGTGCCATCATATTTTCTGATCCTTTTTGGCTTATGGTCAGTAAGGGACTTTTGATCTATGCTTTGAGTAGAATCATGCCATGCCTTTGTTTGCCATGATAAGTTCCTGTAGCATGTTGTTTGATAGCTCTAAACGTTGCAACCTAATGTTATTTTCTGCAAAGTCTGAATTGTTATTACTTGCAATCTTGTCATGTGTGTTTGAGCATGTTCTAGTGATTTCTGGAGTTAGCTCAGTGTTCATGTTTTGTAATGCTTTACCTATACATCATGTCCATGCCTTTTGTTCTCATGTTGGGGTGTTGTAGTATATTGTTTTGATGCTTGCAAGATGACCGCTATCCTGGATCTCACTACTATCATTGCTATGCTAGTTGCTTCGCTCTATCGCTATGTTGCGCTACCTATCACCTGTTTATCAAGCCATCCCATATTGCCATGAACCTCTAACCTTTGACACCTTTCCTATCCAAACCGCTGTTTGGCTATGTTACCGCTTTGCTCAGCCCTCTTATAGCGTTGCTAGTTGCAGGTGAAGTTGAAGATTGCTCCATGGTGGACAGGATTATGTTTGGGATATCACAATATCTCTTATATTATTATTAATGCATCTATATACTTGGTAAAGGGTGGAAGACTCGGCCTTTTGCCTGGTGTTTTGTTCCACTCTTACCGCCCTAGTTTCCGTCATACCGGTGTTATGTTCCCGGATTTTGCATTCCTTACGCGGTCGGGTGATTTATGGGACCCCCTTGACAGTTCGCTTTGAATAAAACTCCTCCAGCAAGGCCCAACCTTGGTTTTACCATTTGCCTCACCACCACCTATACCTTTCCCTTGGGTCGGCCAACCCGAGGGTCATCTTTATTTTAGCCCCCCCGGGCCAGTGCTTGTCTAAGTGTTGGTCCGAATCGAGCCGCCTGCGGGGCCCCCTCGGGGCAATTCGAGGTCTGGTTTTACTTGTAGCATGTCTCATCCGGTGTTGCCCTGAGAACGAGATATGTGCAGCTCCTATCGGGATGGGCGACGCATCGGACGGCTTTGCTGGTCTTGTTTTACCATTATCGAAATGTCTTGTAAACCAGGATTCCGAGTCTGATCGGGTCTTCCTGGGAGAAGGTATATCCTTCGTTGATCGCGAGAGCTTATCATGGGCTAAGTTGGGACACCCCTGCAGGGTATAATCTTTCAAAAGCCGTGCCTATGGTTATAGGCAGATGGGAATTTGTTAATGTCCGGTTGTAGATAACTTGACACCAGATCTGAATTAAAACGCACCAACCGTGTGTGTAGCCGTGATGGTCTCTTTTCGGCGGAGTCTGGGAAGTGAACACGGTTTCTGTGTTATGTTTGACGTAAGTAGGAGTTCAGGATCACTTCTTGATCATTGCTAGCTTCACGACCGTTCCTTTGCTTCTCTTCTCGCTCTTATTTGCGTATGTTAGCCACCATATATGCTTAGTCGCTGCTGCAACCTCGCCACTTTACCCCTTCCTTCCCCTTTAAGCTTTGCTAGTCTTGATACCCATGGTAATGGGATTGCTGAGTCCTTGTGGCTCACAGATTACTACAACAACAGTTGCAGGTACAGGTTATGCGATGATCATGACGCGAGAGAGATGCTTGCTTGCGTTGAGTTCTTCTTCTGCTTCTTCGATCAGGGGATAGGTTCCAGGTCGGCAGCCTGGGCTAGCAGGGTGGATGTTGTTTGAGTTTCTGTTTGTGTTTCATCCGTAGTAGGATGATGATCTTATGTATGATGATGTTGTATTCGTGTGGCATTGTATGCCTCTTGTATGTATCCCTATCTATGTATGTAATGTTGATGTAATGATATCCACCTTGCAAAAGCGTTTCAATATGCGGTTCTATCCTTGGTGGGACCTTCGAGTCTCTTTAGGATAGTATCGCATATTGGGCGTGACAAGTTGGTATCAGAAAACTGTAACGCCCCGGATTCGATACGCCAGGTGTCCGCCAGTTATTCGCCGTCTTTGCCATGTCATTTGCTTGTGTGTTGCATTTTATCATGTCATCATGTGCATTTCATTTTGCATACGCGTTCGTCTCATGCATCCGAGCATTTTCCTCGTTGTCCGTTTCGCGATCCGGCACTCCTGTGTCCTCCAGCGTCCCCCTCTTCTCTCTTTTTGTGAGTGATTGTTAAACGTTCTCGGAATGGACCGAGGCTTGCCAAGTGGCCTTGGTACACCACCGGTAGACCGCCTGTCAAGTTTCGTGCCATTTGGAGTCCGTTTGATACTCCAACGGTTAACCGGGTAACCGTAAAAACCTCCTTCTCTTTGCAGCCCAACACCCCTTTCAAAGTGGCCCAAAACCCAGAAAACTCCCCTCCATGCTCTCGGTCGTTCGATCACGATCGCGTGGCCGAAAACTGTGCTCCATTTGGACTCTCCTAGCTCCCTCTACCTATAAAAAGCCCCCTCCCATGGAAATCACGGATGAATCCTTCCCTAACCCTAGCCATTTTCGTCCTCGCGTCGCCGGACACGTCCGCCCGAGCCGGACATGTCCGCCGGCCACGCCGTTCGGACCAATCCGGAGCCGCCACCTCAGCCAGCGCCGCCGCCCCAACCGATCCCACCGCGCCACCTCACCCGCGCCTCCCTTCTCTCTCCTCCTCGCGCCGCCGCAGCCCAGCGGGCCCACTACCGGCCCGCCCGCGACCGCGTCGGGCCCGAGCCGCCGCCCTCGCGCCTTTGCGCGCTCCGCCTCCCGGATCC
>NC_041391.1:21922222-21928392 GCF_002162155.2 Triticum dicoccoides
GAAGCCCCGCCGCCTCCGGTCGCCGGCCACCCTGTCGCCGGATCCGGACGGGTGGGATGAGATCCACCCGTCCCGGAACCAAACGTCGTGCCCCGTCCCGCTCCGCTCCGTCCCGGGATCTCCCCGTCCATTTTCCGCGAAGGTGAATTTTGCCTAAGTCCCAGATCTGTGTAATTTTCATGCCATGTTCATCGCATCGTATCTTTGCATCCGTAGCTCCGTTTCATGTGTGTAATATGTCAAATTGTTCGCCTCGACGAGTACATCATTTCATTCCATTGCATCATGTTCATTGGAGGTCATCTAGATGCCTGAATCATCGTTGCAAGTGTGCTTCATGATGTTTTCTGCTGTATGTTGACAGAACGAGCTCATTTGTCATTTTTGCCATGATTGATGTGTGCATCCTATGAGGTTGATGTCTACATGTGTTTTGATCTATGCTATGTCTTCTTTATAGAGGTGCTTACCATGTATTTTTGTGATCAATGTGGTGACTAGCACAAGCTTGCAAACTAGGCATCGTGATGTTGCTGATTTTAGTCCCTGTTCTGCTGTTATTTTGATTACATGTAAACTTGATGCTACAGAGAGATCCATGCATATTTTGAGATACTTCAGTAAGGATGTTTTGAACATATGGTTATTGTATATCCATTCATGCCTCTGGTTGCAATTATGGAGTAGTCTAGAATGTCATTTGCATGCTCTACTTTTGCTTCAAAATGTTTCCTGGCAGATTGTTTACATGTTATTCAATTTTGCCAAGGTTGTTGTAGTTGATCCTTGCATGCTATGGACTTGTTCTTGACTTGGTTTGTTTCATAAACATGTCTTCTTGATGATGCTATGCTTATCTTGTCATGCAATGACTTGTGGTGAGTGAATTGAGCTTGTTAAATAGTGTACTTGATGTTGCTGTTTTGCTAGGATGAATCTGTTATTTCATGATGCTATGTAAACCTGCTGCTACAAATCATTCTATGCATAATTTGGAGATGATCACTAAATATGTTTTGTTCTACATTTCATGCTCTATCCATCCATGCCCCTGGTTGCATTTATAGCCTGCTGTAGCTTGTTCATATCTTGATCCAAAGTTGCTTGATAATGTTGTTGTCAGCCTGTTAACATTAAGTTCAGTTGTTGCCATGATTGTTGCTAGTGTCCCATGCCCCCTATGGACTTGCTCTTGCCATGCTTAGCTTCACAAACATGCCTTCTTACTTTTAGTTGCCTTCCATGCCATGTTTTGCTCTGTAGTGAGTTGCACAAGCTCATCTACATGCCTTCATAATTCTGTTTCTGCCATGTATGAACCTGTAATATAACTTGTCATGTTTACATGGGTGCCATCATATTTTCTGATCCTTTTTGGATTATGGTCAGTAAGGGACTTTTGGTCTATGCTTTGAGTAGAACCATGCCATCTCTTGTTTTGCTATTATAAGTTCCTGTAACATGTTGTTTGATAGCTCTGAACATTGCAACCTGATGTTATTTTCTGCAAAGTCTGATTTGTTATTACTTGCAATCTTACCATGTGTGTTTGAGCATGTTCTATTGATTTCTGGAGAGAGCTCGGTGTTCATGTTTTGTTGTGCTTTACCTGTACATCATTCCCATGCCTTTTGTTTTCTTGTTGAGGTGCTGTAGCATGTTGTTTTGGTGCTTGCAATATGCCTAGTTGATGTTTTGGACAGCTTGTCCTTTAAACTTGTTTCATGTGTGTGTGTTGAACCGTTGCTCCGTTTTGAGTGTGCTCTATATGAAACTTGCTTAGAATTGCATGTAGTTTCATATTATCATGTTGCATCCTTGTTTTGAGGTGTTTGCTTGATGTTTGGGTGCATTTTGCATCAATGCCATGTTTGTCTTGTTTTGCTCATATCTTCTAGGCCGTAGCTCCAAACTAAATGAACTTTATATGTAACTTGACTAGAATCTCGTGTAGATCATCTTTGTGTATCTTAACTTGCTGTTTAACAACTTGAACATAAGGTTTATTCAGATCTGGACCATTTTCGAAATATGCATATGAGGATTTACCGGAATTGTTATATGTTGTTCCCGGCCTCATTTAAACTTGCTTTGATGTGTTGCTCTTCTTTGCATCATCTCTTGCCATGAGTAGCTTCATGTAGCTTTGTCATGCATCATGCTTGTTTGTGCATCATGTCTTGTTCATGTGTGGTGTGTTTACTATGTTGTGTGCTTCTTCTCGATAGTTCCCGTTTGCGTCGCGATCGTGAGGATTCGTTCGTCTTCATGGCTTCATCTTCTTCATGGACTCATTCTTCTTCCTTGCGGGATTTCAGGCAAGATGACCGCTACCCTGGATCTCACTACTATCATTGCTATGCTAGTTGCTTCGTTCTATCGCTATGCTGTGTTACCTATCTTTTGCTCATCAAGCATCCCGTATTGCCATGAACCTCTAACCTTTGACACCTTTCCTATGCAAACCGTCGTTTGGCTATGTTACCGCTTTTGCTCAGCCCCTCTTATAGCGTTGCTAGTTGCAGGTGAAGTTGAAGATTGCTCCATGGTGGACAGGATTTTGTTGGGATATCACAATATCTCTTATATTATTTAATGCATCTATATACTTGGTAAAGGGTGGAAGACTTGGCCTTTTGCCTGGTGTTTTGTTCCACTCTTGTCGCCCTAGTTTCCGTCATACCGGTGTTATGTTCCCGGATTTTGCGTTCCTTACGCGGTCGGGTGATTTTGGGACCCCCTTGACAGTTCGCTTTGAATAAAACTCCTCCAGCAAGGCCCAACCTTGGTTTTACCATTTGCCTCACCATCACCTATACCTTTCCCTTGGGTCGGCCAACCCGAGGGTCATCTTTATTTTAGCCCCCCCGGGCCAGTGCTTGTCTAAGTGTTGGTCCGAACCGGGCAGACTGCGGGGCCACCTCGGGGCAACTCGAGGGCTAGTTTTACTCGTAGGCTGACCTATTCGGTGTTTCCCTGAGAACGAGATATGTGCAGCTCCTATCGGGATTGTCGGCGCATCGGGCGGCTTTGCTGCTCTTGTTTTACCATTGTCGAAATGTCTTGTAAACCGGGATTCCGAGCCTGATCGGATCTTCCTGGGAGAAGGTATATCCTTCGTTGATCGCGAGAGCTTATCATGGGCTAAGTTGGGACACCCCTGCGGGGTATAATCTTTCGAAAGCCGTGCCTGCGGTTATAGGCAGATGGGAATTTGTTAATGTCCGGTTGTAGATAACTTGACACCAGATCCGAATTAAAACGCGTCAACCGTGTGTGTAGCCGTGATGGTCTCTTTTCGGCGGAGTCCGGGAAGTGAACACGGTTTCTGTGTTATGTTTGACGTAAGTAGGAGTTCAGGATCACTTCTTGATCATTGCTAGCTTCACGACCGTTCCTTTGCTTCTCTTCTCGCTCTTATTTGCGTATGTTAGCCACCATATATGCTTAGTCGCTGCTGCAACCTCACCACTTTACCCCTTCCTTCCCCTTTAAGCTTTGCTAGTCTTGATACCCATGGTAATGGGATTGCTGAGTCCTTGTGGCTCACAGATTACTACAACAACAGTTGCAGGTACAGGTTATGCGATGATCATGACGCGAGAGCGATGCTTGCTTGCGTTGAGTTCTTCTTCTGCTTCTTCGATCAAGGGATAGGTTCCAGGTCGGCAGCCTGGGCTAGCAGGGTGGATGTCGTTTGAGTTTCTGTTTGTGTTTCATCCGTAGTAGGATGATGATCTTATGTATGATGATGTTGTATTCGTGTGGCATTGTATGCCTCTTGTGTGTATCCCCATCTATGTATGTAATGTTGATGTAATGATATCCACCTTGCAAAAGCGTTTCAATATGCAGTTCTATCCTTGGTGGGACCTTCGAATCTCTTTAGGATAGTATCGCATATTGGGTGTGACACATTGTAATTCTCAAGATCAGTACAAAATGCGATCAGACGATTTTTTCTCCCTATAAGTTAATTCGGAGCCATCGATGTAGTGGGTTTTGTCTACCATCTTCCGCACACTCTTTGAAGAATGAAAATAAGCTATCAATGGAAATAAGATGTCAACTATTTTGAAATAAACAATATAAATTACTTAATAACTATGTTAAGCTCACATGGGGGAAGAATTGGAGGTGTATCCACAAGGACCCAAATCGAAGGTCTGTCTTGCTCGATTGTAGGATCATCAAGATCCATGGTGACAAGCATACCCTCACCAAAACCATACATCTTGCAAAGTGCTTCCCAATTTTTGCAACCAAAATGGGTTACATTCTCAGCATTGTAAAACTTTACTTGAAAATCCACACCATGATGGGTCCTTAGGAGAAATTTTTTGGTTTCCATACTTTCATGGTCTTCAAAACCCATCCTCTCCAAGACATAGCGTCTTGCATAGCATGGGATAAGCTAGTCGAATTGGAAAAGATGAAAAATACATGTTAAAATAGTTGAAGTCGTGCTTAATTATGAAAAAAAAACTATTGTCATCGTTGCGTACCGTATGAACATCGAAGGTCTCCTCGAGCTTAATGCTGAAGCGCCGATCTTCGTCCAGCTCAATGAACCTGTCGCACATACCTCGGTCGTCGTGGCACCAGTCGCACTCCCCCGGGCGGTTTTCGTCTTCCCAGTACGACATTTCCGGCCTATGTTCATAATTCAAATATTAAACTAGATCATTATTATTAATCACGGGTTGACTATCGGTGATGGTATGTAGCTCCTCCTTTCATTCCCGAGTGCATTATTACACCAAATTGTCTAGCACACGGGAATGAAGGAGAACTTTTCCAATATGAGCATTTCAATAAGCAAAACCAAATCATAAAATAAAGTAGTATTCAAATTAGCATGCATTCAATTATAAGCAAAAGCACATCATCTCTTGGTGTCCGTACATCGTCGAATATTATCACTAATATAGAATCACTAATACAACTAGAACCGTAGCGCCCGACGGGTATCGTCGCGGGCGGTGGACACCCAAAGATAAGGAACCATCATAGGATCATAGCTCCAGTGAGATCCCTGAAGAATCTGCCAGGTATTGTCGAACCTGCCCTCCAATGCAACCATGTAGCGACGGACGTGCTCGTCCTCCTCGCTGACACGGTGACGTACCACCTGCGTGGTGTCCGGAAGCCTCGGCACCGTCACTGGCCCACGCAACCGCCACCAAACAAGGTTCGGGTCAACAACGGGCTGCCTCCTCACCAACCTACGTCCCCCGAAAGGTAGCACCTCCCAATACCAGCCCGGCGGAGCCCAGTCCCGAACATGGCCCTGATCAAGCAGGGCTCCACCGCCGAGTCGACGACGACGAGGATGCGGGATAGGCATCGCCAACGTTGATGCGGGACCTACTTCTATATATAGTTAAATAAAGTAGTTTTATTAATTAAATCAACTAGTTCAACTACTAAGCACTTAGTATAAATAAATAAAGTAGTACTTACTAAAAACAAACTACTTCTATATATAGTAAAATAAAGTAGTTTATTAAATCAACTAGCTAGTTCAACTATATATGAAGCACTTACTATAAATAAAATAAAGTAGTACTTACTAAAAATAAACTAGTTTAACTATAGTTCTATTATTTTTCTAACTAATTATATTAAACACTTTCTCTTCTTATTTTATTCATTTTTCCTCTATTCTAAATATGAACATATTCATAAATGACTTATATCATTCACAATTTTCCTATACATACACAATAAGTTGACAAAGAAAATACTATGAAAAAAATCATTAAAATTCTATGAGCAAAATTAAAACAGAAAAAAATCATAAAAATTCTATGAACAGAAAAAAATCATAAAAATTTGACATATTCGATCTTTGCATATATACGAACATACAAACCTGCATATTCAACAATAATATCACCAAAAAAATCTATTAACAAAAAAAATCTAACACAATATGAACAAATTAATTACACAATATGAAAAAAAAACTAAAAGAAAAATCTATGAACTACACATCTAACAAAAAAATCTATGAACTACAAAAAAATCTAAAAAAATCTAACAAAATTAACTACACATCTCAATTAGTTGCTCACAGCGACGGTGACGGTGACGGCGACGGAGACGGTGACGGCGACGGTGACGGCGACGGCGACGGCGAGGTGCGGCGCGGGGCGGGGCGGGGCGGC
>NC_041391.1:21928415-21955953 GCF_002162155.2 Triticum dicoccoides
GGCGGCGCGGGACGGGGCGGCGCGTGGTGGAGCGGGGCGAGGGCTGGCTCGGGCAGCCTGCCGGCGTCGTGATGGATTTGCCGCCATCGTGGGAGAGCAGGAGAAGAGATTGAAGTTGGGATGGGCGGTTCTGAAATTTTCCTAAGTGCTACTTATATAACAAAGGCATTGGTCCCAGTTCGTGGCACAAACCGGAACTAATGCCTCCATAAGTCCCGGTTGGGGCTACCAACCGGGACCAAAGGCCTCTTTTCAGCAGCCCAAAGGGCGGGAAATAGAGAACTTTGGTCCCAGTTGGAGGCACCAACCGGGACTAAAGGTGGGTCATTGGTCCCGATTGGTGCCACCAACCGGTACCAATGCACCTGTCTAATTTCTTATTTATTTTCTTTTATGATAATTCTTTTTGCTTTTAATGTTTTCAACAAAATTCTAATTACTTATTTATTTTCTTTTATAATAATTCTTTTTGCTATTAAAGTTTGTAACAAAATTCTAATTACTTATATATTTTCTTTTATGATAATTCCTTTTGCTTTTAATGTTTTGAACGGAATTCTAGTTACTTATTTATTTTCTTTTATGATAATTATTTTGCTATTAAAGTTTGTAACAAAATTCTAATTACTTATTTATTTTCTTTTTTGATAATTCTTTTTGCTTTTAATGTTTTGAACAGAATTCTAATTACTTATTTATTTTCTTTTATGATAATTCTTTTTGCTATTAAAGTTTGTAACAAAATTCTAATTACTTATTTATTTTCTTTTATGATAAATCTTTTTGCTTTTAATGTTTTGAACAGAATTCTAATTACTTATTTATTTTCTTTTATGATAATTCTTTTTGCTATTAAAGTTTTGAACAGAATTAATTACTTATTTATTTTCTTTTATGATAACTCTTTTTGTTATTAAAGTTTGTAACAAAATTCTATATAATTTTAGTTTCAATAATACTAGAGGTTTATAAAAGCTTTTTAGTTGATTCCTTCAGTACCAATTCTAAGGATGTTACAAAGGCATTTTATTTGGTACAGGTTTTAAGGCTGGTGCCCCACGAGCACCTTTTAGTACCGGTTCGTGGCATGAATCGGTAAAAGAGTTTTTTAGTTGATTCTTTCTGCAGCTGTTTTTTAGTCCCACCTCGCCAAGCGAGAGGCACTCGCAGCGGTTTATAAGCCCTGGGTGCAGAGACGATGAAGAAGAGGCTCAATGCACGTTGCTTAGCTTCAAGCCTTGAGAAATAGGGTAGACTGCACGGAGCTATGTGCAGTGCAGTTTACACTATTCCGAAAGGCTTGAACCTAATTAACGAGCAATGTGCCTCTTTTTTATTTTTAATGACTTATTACAACTTAGAAAAAAATAGAAAAAAATAAATATGGCAGAAAAGAAAAAAGACTATATAAAAAACTACTCAGACATATTAGAAGGAAAAATAATTGTGATTCACTTTACTAAAAAAATGAGCATAGATGCGCTTATAGAGAGAATTCAACCTAAATTCATAATAAATTTCTACTAACTTCAGTAAAATTTAATATGAATTTAGGTCAAATTCCATGTATAAGGGCATCTATTTTCACTTTGAGAGGAGCTCAACAAGGCAGAGAGGGAGGGGCTTATAAACCGGTGTGAGCACCCTTCGGTTGGCGAGGTGGGACTAAACTCTGACCGCAACGATGACCAACCCTTTAGTCCCGGTTTGTGGCATGAACCGGGACTAAAGGGCAGCCTTTGGTCCCGGTTCATACCACCAACCGGGACCAATGGTGGTGCGCCAGGAGCGAGGCCCATTGGTCCCGGTTTGTCCCACCAACCGGGACCAAAAGGTCCAGACGAACCAGGACCAATGGTCCATGTGGCCCGGCCGGCCCCCGGGGCTCACGAACCGGGTCCAATGCCACCATTGGTCCCGGTTCTGGACTGAACCGGGACTAATGGGCTGACCCGGCCTGGACCATTGCCCCCTTTTCTAGTAGTGTTTATATCACCACACATTTGAGAAACTTGAGAGGTAATTCTGTCTTTGGTTGTCTTTTAGCCTCCGCTTTACTTTGAAGTCCTCATGGTTATATTTCGTCGCCACGGACTTGCATAGTGTTCAGTACCAACAATATTCTAAATGATGGTATAGCACCCGTTGGGTTAATCTAAAAATTTTAAAAAAAATCTATGTTTCTTTACCATGAAATGGTAGTACCATCATAGAGGATGTAAAGTGTACTATGGGCTTTTCAACCGGATCTCCGTATGACAATGTTTGATCACAAAATCTCAACTTAAGTTGATTTTGTAAGTAACAGAATTATAACTTGCAATAGACATGACGTCTTGAAAAATTAGTGGGTGATCATTCTGAATGCGCTCATGGCAGCATGTGTATATGTCTCTTCCGGTATATGCATGTACATCTTTGATTGGTCAACATACATGATGTCCGCAAGTTCCCGCAAGTTGCTTTGCCTTTGGTATCCTCCGTTCTCACGAAATCTCTTACACGTGCATCCACCGGTGAACATAATTTCTTTATTTCTTTTTGGTAAACAGGACGTACAGCACGCCCTCTGTTTTGCGCGAGCCCGGACATCCGCCTGGCGAACAATAAAGCGCCTTGTCTCCACGCCCCTCCCTCTTCTCTCTCCTAAAAGGTAATTCGACGACACAGAGCAGCGCCGGAGCCACCCACGACAAGGGCAGATGACATGGTCGCGCCAAACGCTCCTGTCGACGTGGCCGCATTCCTGTGGCTCCTTGCTTCAGGACCACGCGCCCATGGCGAGCTTGGTGATCCATCACCATGTCCGACGAGCCCATGTCTGCATCCGACAAGCTCGTGGTCGCGCTGGCCGCAACTGTGGCCGTGTTGGAGCTCCCGTGGCCACACCCGTGGCTCCTACCGCCGTGGCCGTGCGCCCATGGCCGAGCCTGGCTCTCCGTCGCCGCGTCTGACGAGCCCATGTCTGTGCTGGAGCTCCCATGGCCGCAACTGTGACGGCGTTGGCCGCTCCCATGGCTATTTATGTTACTCAATTTGTCTCTCTTCATATTAATTAACTGTCACATCATCTTTTTTACTTAAGTATTACTAGTAGAAAAAGGGTCTAATGTGCAGCTCATTAGTCCCGGTTTAAAATTGAGCCGGCACTAATGGCTAGGCGGACCGCTCTCAGTAGTATCGGTTCGTGGCGAACATTTAGCACCGGTTCGTGCCACGAACCGGTACTAAAGAGAATGGTGGCAGTATGTTGTTAGACTGAGGCCCGTCCAGCACCTTTAGCACCGGTTCATGTCACGAACCGGTACTACAGGTCATCCTACATATAAACCCTTCGTCCAGCTCGCTCTGTTCTTCCCCCTTTCCCCTCTCCAATCTGTTCTTCCTCTCTTCCCCTCGAGCTCATCACACATTTTGCCCAAATTTTGTCAAAATTTGAAGGCCCCCATCCATTCAAGTGATTACAAAGGTAAGCAACTTTGTCATTTCATCTCTCAATGCTAGATTAGCTCTTGCAATGCTTTATGTAGTGATTAATTTGTGGGTTTTAGTAATTTGGGAGGAATCATATGTGGTAGTTTATCTGATTTATATGCAATTTGAGCTTAAAATAACTCTTAGTTTGCATATGTAGGTGTGGTTTACTTAGTGCCTTCCGTCTCCGTCGTAACCACCGTCGATCGTCCGCACCGACCCGTCGCCGGCACCACCTTGTGGTGAGTCTCTTGTTCTTATCTTTTTTCTATAAAAAAATCATGTTTGTGTGATTTAGATATATAGTTACTTGTATAATTATCTTACCCGTACGTTGTTTGTTATACATAGTGCCATGGTTTTGATATCAGTCCCCGTCGGCCCTCGTCCTTGTTATGATTCGGATGTGGTATATTCTCTTTTAGAACTATTTGTTGCATTTCGTGTTTATGACAAATTATGCCCATCAAGTTGACATAGATATTTTTATCTAGGAGGTATGTGAACCGGAAATTCCAACTGACCCTATTGTCGCGAGGTTAAATTTAGTTGAAAGAGAAAACGATTGAAAGAAAAACTGAAAAAAATTAAGGGGGAGAAGATGGAATTGGAGTTGCATGTTGCCAATGTCGTCGATGATCACAAGATCAATATGGAGAAAATGCGGTTGAAAATTAGAAAGATTAGAAAATATGTCATTGATAGTGAGGCTTGGTATCATTATGATGTTGGATCAATTGTTACCTTAGTTGCAATCTTGATTGCATTTGTTGTTGCATTTAAATGCTCTAGCTAGAGAGTTATTTGTATGTTGCATTTAAGTGTTGTATGAACTTTATGTATGAACTTGTATTAATTTGATCTATTCGGTGGTGTGTAATGGAGATGCGTCGGCAATGGATGTACGATGACCGATGCTCTCCCTAGTTCATTGATGGCGTGCATACTTTTCTGATTGCGGCTCGGGCAAACAAGCGGGCGGATGGTTTTATGCCTTGTCCATGTGTTGGCTGTAAGAATGATACAATTACTCTAACTCAAGAACCATTCACGTCCACCTGTTTGAGTCCGGTTTCATGCCCCACTATAATGTTTGGACCAAGCACGGAGAAAGAGGGGTTATGATGGAAGACAATGAAGAAGCAGAGGACGACGATAGCTATCCTGGACATGGGTTCCCTGAATACGATGATACAACAATGGGGGAAGAAGCTGAGCCGGCAATGCGGGAAGAAGCTGAGGAAGAGGCATCAGATGAGCCTGCTGATGATCTAGTTCGGGCCATTGCCGATGCAAAGAGAAACTGCGCAAGTGAAAAGGAGAATAAGAAGTTGCAGCGCATGTTAAAGGATCACAAAAAATTGTTGTACTCGGATTGCGAAGCTGACAAGAAAAAGCTGGGCACCACACTGGAATTGCTGCAATGGAAGGCACATAATGGTGTATCTGATAAGGGATTTGGAAAGTTGCTGGTAATGATAAAGAATATGCTTCCAAAGGACAACGAATTGCCCGAGAGTACGTACAAAGCAAAGAAGGTTGTCTGCCCTCTAGGGTTAGAGGTGCAGAAGATACATGCATGCCCTAATGACTGCATTCTCTACCGCGGTGAGTACGAGGATTTTGAACGCGTGCCCGGTATGTGGTGCATTGCGCTATAAGATCGGCCGCGATGACCCTGGTGATGTCGAGGGCGAGCGCCCCAGGAAGAAGATTCCTGCCAAGGTGATGTGGTATGCTCCTATAATACCACGGTTGAAACGTTTGTTCCAAAACAAAGAGCATGCCAAGGCGATGCGATGGCATGGAGAAGACCGTAAGAAAGACGGAAAGTTGAGAGTACACGTTGACGGGTCGCAGTGGAGAAAAATCGAGAGAAAGTACAGGGAGGAGTTTGCAGGTGACCCAAGAAACGTATGATTTGGTCTAAGCGCAGATGGCATTAATCCTTTTGGGGAGCAGAGCAGCAACCATAGCACGTGGCCTATGACTCTATGTTTGTATAACCTTCCTCCTTGGTTGTGCATGAAGCGGAAGTTCATTATGATGCCAGTGCTCATCCAAGGCTCTAAGCAACCTGACAACGACATTGATGTGTACCTAAGGCCATTAGTTGAAGGACTATTACAGTTGTGGAATGGGAAAGGTGTACATGCATGGGATGAGCAAAAACAGGAAGAATTTGACCTAAAGGCATTGTTGTTCGTGACCATAAATGATCGGCCTGCTCTGAGTAACCTTTCAGGACAGAGAAACAAGGGATACCGTGGGTGCACGCACTGTTTGGATGATACCGACAGTATATATTTGGATAGTTGTAGGAAGAATGTGTACCTGGGACATCGTCGATTTCTTCCGAGCAGGCATCCCGTAATAAAAGAAAGGCAAGCATTTCAAAGGTGAGGCGGATCACTGGACGAAGCCTCACCACCGTACTGGTGCAGATGTACATGATATGGTCAAGGATTTGAAGGTAATCTTTGGAAAGGGTCCTGGCGGACAACCTGTTCCGAAGGACACTTACGGACGAGCACCCATGTGGAAGAAGAAATCTATATTTTGGGACCTTCCCTATTGGAAAGACCTAGAGGTCCACTCCGCAATCGACACGATGCACATGACGAAGAATCTTTGCGTAACCCTGCTTGGCTTCTTGGGCATGTATGGGAAGACAAAAGATAAACCGGAGGCATGGGAGGACCAGCACCGTATGCATGGAAAAGACGGCATACATCAGGGTCATGCCAGCTATGCTCTTACCAAAGAAGAGAAGGAAATCTTCTTTTAATGCCTGATCAGTATGAAGGTACCGTCTGGCTTCTCGTCGAATATAAAGGGAATAATAAATATGGCAAAGAAGAAGTTCCAGAACCTAAAGTCTCATGACTGCCACGTGATTATGACACAACTACTTCCGGTTGCATTCAGGGGGCTTCTACCGAAAAACGTTCGATTAGCCATTGTGAAGCTATGTGCATTCCTCAATGCAATATCTCAGAAGGTAATCGATCCAGAAATCATACCAAGGTTACAGAGTGATTTGGTGCAATGTCTTGTCAGTTTCGAGTTGGTGTTCCCACCATCCTTCTTCAACATCATGACGCACGTCCTAGTTCACCTATGCGAATAGATTAACATTTTGGGTCCTGTATTTCTACATAATATGTTCCCCTTTGAGAGGTTCATGGGAGTCTTGAAGAAATATGTTCATAACCATGCTAGGCCAGAAGGAAGCATCTCGGAGGGCCATGAAAATGAGGAGGTCATTGAGTTTTGTATTGACCTTATTCCTGACCTTAAGCCGATTGGTGTTCCTGAATCACAGCATAAGGGAAGACTAGATGGAAGAGGCACGCTAGGATTGGATCAAATAATATGTATGGACGGGCATTCTCTCACTAAAGCACACTACACAGTTCTACAGAATTTCGCCTTGGTGGCCCCGTATATGGAGGAACACAAGAGTTTTCTACGCTCCAAACACCCGGAGCAGTCTGACGACTGGAATACACGTGAACAAACGGGGACTTTCGCCGGTTGGTTGCAGACACGTACCATGCATGACGGCGATATTGAAGATGACATGTACTTGTTGTCCCAATTACCATCTTCGAATATAATGACTTTCAAAGGGTACGAGATAAATGGGAATACATTTTACACGATCGCCCAATATAAGAAGAGCACCAACCGAAACAGTGGTGTCCGCTTTGATGCAACAACCAAGACGGGAAAGGAAACATATTATGGTTACATAGAGGACATATGGGAACTTGACTATGGCCGTGGTTTGAAGGTCCGTTTGTTTTGGTGCAAATGGGTCAATATGACACGAGGCGGGGTCACGGAAGACCCGCAGTACGGAATGACAACAGTGGATCTCAACAATCTTGCGTATGCAGACGAACCATTCGTCCTAGCCAATGATGTGGCGCAGGTTTTCTATGTGAAAGACATGTCTACCAGGCCGAGAAAAAGAAAAGATAAGGAAGCGAATGCATCATACGATGAGCCAAAGCACCACATAGTTCTTTCAGGGAAAAGAAACATCGTGGGAGTGGATGACAAGACAGACATGTCAGAAGATTATGAAAAGTTTGATGAAATTGCTCCATTCACAATGAATATTGATCCGAGCATCCAGTTAAATGATGAAGATTGTCCATGGTTATGGCGCAAAGGGACACACGCGAAGATAAAGTTTCACACCCAATGATCCCACTCTGGGATGTGGTAGGTTTCACCGTCATCACTTTCTTCTCTAGTGACTTTCCAGACTTATATATCTAGAAAGTGCCGCTTCGAACAACCGGAGGGAATCTTTGTAATAGTTAGGGTACTTATGTGTTTTGGCATTTGAAACGCGAAGAAATTTTATGTGCAAAAACTGGATGCACTTCGTCTACAAATTAGTTCGTCAAATAATTCAAATTTGATAACTACTGGCACCAACAGAAAGATTGTAATTTTTTGTACCTAAAAAAAATATTCAGAAATAAATAAATGAAAATAAATAAAGTAGAAAAGAAACAAAACTAATTTTTTTAGACAAAAACTAAATAAAAAAATCCCACCTACTGGGCCACAGCGGCCTGCATACGACTAGACACCCAACCTGTAGTTGGGCCAGGATGCAGGCCCGCAAGGCCCAATAGGCCCACAGGACAAAGCGGAAGAGTTAGGTCCAGAAGCCTGCTATAGAGAGGAGTTCAACAGAGCTGCCGCCACGGGGCTTTTAAACAGGTGCGGGCGCCCCTCGGCTAGCGAGGTGGGACTAAACTTGCCCGCGCCGCACCTGCGCCAGGGCACCCCCTTTAGTACGGGCCGTGGCTCCAACCGGTACTAAAGGGGGGGGTCTTTAGTACCGGTTGTAGCCGGCCACCACCCGATACTAAAGGGGTGCGCTTCCCGCCGCTTCACCTGGCCAAAACAGCCCTTAAGTACTGGTTGGTGGCTCCAACCGGTACTAAAGGGGGGTTCTATATAAGAAAATACTTCAAAAAAAATTCAGTTTCTCATCTCTCCCTCTGCTTCTTCTCCTCTGCCCCGTCGCCGCCCCATCATCGTCCCCATCGCCGTTCATCGCCGTCGCCACCGCCCCTCGTCGCCGCCCCCGTCTCCGTCCCCGTCGCGTCCGTAGCCGTCCCCTCTGCCTTGCCGTCCCCTCGCCTTGCCTCGCCGTCGCCGTCGTCGTCACCTCGACCTCGCCCGCGCTGTGAGCCCCTCACCCGGCCCCTCTCCTCCCTCCAATCGAAGACGCCGCGCCGCCGGCGCCATAGGTGCACACGCGCACGCGTGCGCACACACACACACAATTCTGTTTTTAGTTTTTAGTTTTTCCTGTTTTTTCTGTTTTTTATACAAATGTTTTAGATGAATTAATTAGATTAGATTAGATTAATGTCAAATAGTGTATAGAAATGTTAGAAATGTTATAGAAATGTTAGAAATTTTAGAAATGTTAGTTTTAGCTAGATGAATTAGATTAATTTCAAATTGTTATAGAAATGTTAGAAATGTTATAGAAATGTTAGTTTTTAGTTTCTTATAATTTTAGTTATAGAAATTTAGAATTTGCATATAAGAAATCACAATCCAATCATTTAAAAAATGTTACTTTTGCGGCGTATAGTATTTGTTCTCGACGATGCCCGGCCAGCATCCTCGTCGTCTACCGGTTTGCGACGATGTCCTACTTTAGAGGACTCATGTCCGGGACTGGGCTCCGTCGGGCTGGCACTGAGAGGTGCTACCTTTAGGGGCTCGCCGCTTGGTGAGGAACCCGGGTCACGTCGTCGACCCCAAGCTCCTTTGGTGGCGTTCCCGTGGGCTACTTTCAGTGCAGAGGGAGCCGGCCCCGCCGGAGGTGGTGCGTCGCCGTGTCAGGGAGGAGGACGAGCACGTCCGTCGCTACATGGCTGCTATGGACGTCAGGTTCTCCAATACCTGGCAGGGTCTTTGGGGAGATGACCGGAGCTATGATCCTCTGATGGTTCCTTCTCTTTGGGTGTCCACCACCCGTGCCTTAGGAACCGCGAGTGGCCTAGATTATTCTCTAGTATTCGATCTTTATTAGCTAGCTAGCTAGTGATGTATTCGATATATAATATTCGAGATGATGTATTCGAGATTATATATTATTTGAGATGATGCATATTATGTACTATGATTCAGGATTTCCTTATTGATTGCATGCATGCATTGTAATTTGAATACTAAATTGTTTTATATTTCTTCTGGATTAGTTAAATAAAAGCTATGGCAGACAATACCGGCAGAAAGGGAGAAGAGGCCCTGTTCGAGATCATACGCTCCCCTCGCGCGCCAGATGATCAAAATGAAGAAGATGACGGCTCCCAATATCCGAACAATACCGGGGAGGGTGATGATATGATATTCGATCGCGACAACCGAATTGATGAAGTCATGAATGACAACTATGATTATGATGGCGAAGAAAATGTTGGTCTTGAAATAATAGAGACCAGCAAGGTATATTTATATAAGCAGGCATCTGGTGATCATCACATGTTTTAAATGATTTGAAGATATATTAATGAATCGATCTTTCTTCTTTCAGCCCTCCGGATCGAGCAAATCTTCTACAGGTAGAGTGCGAGGCCCGGGAAAAAAGTTAAAGGAGGGCGTAAAGTACAACATCGATGTCGTCAAAACTAATGGCGAACTAATAGCACCTAAGAACATTGCGAACAAGTTCGTTCGTCAATGCGGAGTTCTTGTGAAGGACCAACTCCCGATCTCCCTTCAAGAATGGAAAGAGCCATCAAAGCCCCGTCCAAATCTTAGCTTTGTCGATGACAGAGCAAAAACTATGCTTTGGGAAAAATCTCATGTAACATTTCACCCTACTAGATCATTTCACAGTTGCAGATGTGGAGAAACTCATGGACGCTGCTCTTTAGGAAGATGGCAATTGCATACAACAACCACAAGAAAACTGTATGGAATAACTACGTCAAAGGAGGAAAGAAGACTCCAGAATTCAAAGGAACACTAGAGAAGCAAAGAGAACACTGGCCCGCTTTCGTGAATTTCAAGGAATCAGAATTATCTAAGGAACAGTCCGGAAAAAAACAAGGCCAATGCCGCAAAAAAGGAGCGATTCCATGTTGGGGAACGTAGTAATTTCAAAAATTCCCTATGCACACGCAAGATCATGGTGATGCATAGCAACGAGAGGGGAGAGTATTGTCCACGTATCCTCGTAGACCGAAAGCGGAAGCGTTAGCACAACGCTGTTGATGTAGTCGTACGTCTTCACGATCCGACCGATCAAGTACCGAACGTACGGCACCTCCGAGTTCAGCACACGTTCAGCTCGATGACGTCCCTCGAACTCCGATCCAGCCGAGCTTTCAGGGAGAGTTTCGTCAGCACGACGGTGTAGTGATGATGATGATGTTCTACCGACGCAGGGCTTTGCCTAAGCACCGCTACGATATTATCAAGGTGGATTATGGTTGAGGGGGGCACCGCACACGGCTAAGAGATCCAAGGGATCAATTTTTGTGTCTATGGGGTGCCCCCCTGCCCCCATATATAAAGGAGCAAGGGTGGAGGCAGCCGACCTAGGAGGAGAGCGCGCCAAGGGGGGGGAGTCCTACTCCCACCCACCGGGAGTAGGACTCCTCCTTCCCTTGTTGGAGTAGGAGAGAAGAAAAGAGGGCGAGAGGAAGAAGGAAAAGGGGGCTGCACCCCTTGTCCAATTCAGACCAGAGGGGGCCTGCGCGCCTCCTTCCTTTTGGCATCTCTCCTCTATTCCCGTATGGCCCAATAAGGCCCATATACTCCCCGGTGAATTCCCATAACTCTCTGTTACTCCGAAAAATACCCGAATCACTCGGAACCTTTCCGAAGTCCGAATATAGTCGTCCAATATCTCAATCTTTACGTCTCGACCATTTCGAGACTCCTCATCATGTCCCCGATCTCATCCGGGACTCAAAACTACCTTCGGTACATAAAAATACATAAACTCATAATATAACCGTCATCGAACTTTAAGCGTGCGGACCCTACGGGTTCGAGAACTATGTAGACATGACCGAGAAACGTCTCCGGTCAATAACCAATAGTGAAACCTGGATGCTCATATTGGCTCCTACATATTCTATGAAGATCTTTTATCGGTCAAACCGCATAACAACATACGTTGTTCCCTTTGTCATCGGTATGTTACTTGCCCGAGATTTGATCGTAGGTATCTCAATACCTAGTTCAATCTCGTTACCGGCAAGCCTCTTTACTCGTTACGTAATGCATCATCCCATAACTAACTCATTAGCTACATTGCTTGGAAGGCTTATAGTGATGTGCATTACCGAGAGGGCCCAGTGATACCTCTCCGACAATCGGAGTGACAAATCCTAATCTCGAAATACGCGAACTCAACATGTACCTTCGGAGACACCTGTAGAGCTCCTTTATAATCACCCAGTTACGGTGTGATGTTTGGTGGCACACAAAGTGTTCCTTCGGTAAACGGGAGTTGCATAATCTCATAGTCAGAGGAACATGTATAAGTCATGAAGAAAGCAATAGCAACATACTAAACGATCAAGTGCTAAGCTAACGGAATGGGTCAAGTCGATCACATCATTCTCCTAATGATGTGATCCCGTTAATCAAATAACAACTCATGTATATGGTTAGGAAACTTAACCATCTTTGATTAACAAGCTAGTCAAGTAGAGGCATACTAGTGACACTATGTTTGTCTATATATTCACACATGTATTATGTTTCCGGTTAATACAATTCTAGCATGAATAATAAACATTTATCATGATATAAGGAAATAAATAATAACTTTATTATTGCCTATAGGGCATATATCCTTCAGTCTCCCACTTGCACTAGAGTCAATAATCTAGTTCACATCGCCATGTGATTTAACACTAATATTCACATCTGTATGTGATTAATACCCATAGTTCACATCGTCATGTGATCAGCACCCAAAGGGTTTACTAGAGTCAATAATCTAGATCACCTCGCTATGTGATTAACACCCAAAGAGTACTAAGGTATGATCATGTTTTGCTCGTGAGAGAAGTTTAGTTAACGGGTCTGTCACATTCAGAGTCGTATGTATTTTGCAAATATTCTATGTCTACAATGCTCTGTGCGGAGCTCCTCTAGCTAATTGCTCCCACTTTCAATATGTATCCAGATTGAGACAGAGTCATCTGGATTAGTGTCAAATCTTAATCGACGTAACCCTTTACAACGAACCTCTTGTCACCTCCATAATCGAGAAACATATCCTTATTCCACTAAGGATAATTTTGACCAATATCCAGTGATCTACTCCTAGATCACCATTGTACTCCCTTGCCAAATCAGGGCATAGTATACAATAGGTCTGGTCCATAGCATGGCATACTTTTATAGAACCTATGACTGAGGCATAGGGAATGACTTTCATTCTCTTTCTATTTCTGTCGTGGTCGGGATTTGAGTCTTACTCAATTTCATACCTTTGTAACACAGGCAAAAACTCTTTCTTTGGCTGTTCCATTTTGAACTACTTCAAAATCTTTTCAAGGTATTTACTCATTGAAAATCTTATCAAGCATCTTGATCTATCTCAATAGATCTTGATGCTCAATATGTAAGTAGCTTTACTGAGGTCTTTCTTTTGAAGAACTCCTTTCAAACACTTCTTTATACTTTCTAGAAAAATTCTACATCATTTTTGATCAACAATATGTTACTTACATATACTTATCAGAAAGGTTGTAGTGCTCCCACTCACTTTATTGTAAATACAGGCTTCACTGCAAGTCCATCTAAAACTTTATGCTTTGATCAACTTATCAAAGCGTATATTCCAACTCCGAGATGCTTGCACCAGTCCATAGATAGATCGTTGGAGCTTGCACATTTTGTTAGCACCTTTAGGATTGACAAAACCTTCTGGTTGCATCATATACAACTCTTCTCTAAGAAAACCATTAAGGAATGCAGTTTTTACATCCATTTGCCAGATTTCATAAAATGTGGCAATTGCTAACATGATTCAGATAGACTTAAGCATCGCTACAATTGAGAAAAATCTCATTGTAGTCAACACCTTGAACTTGTCAAAAACCTTTTTGCGACAAGTCGAGCTTTGTAGATAGTAACACTACTATCAACGTCCGTCTTCCTCTTGAAGATCCATTTATTTTCTATGGCTTGCCGATCATCGGGCAAGTCCACCAAAGTCCACACTTTGTTCTCATACATGGATCCTATCTCAGATTTTATGGCCTCCAGCCATTTCCCGGAATCTGGGCTCATCATCGCTTCCTCATATTTCGTAGGTTCATCATGGTCTAGTAACATGACTTCCAGAACAGGATTACCGTACCACTCTGGTGCGGACTGTACTTTGGAAGACCTACGAGGTTCTGTAGTAACTTAATCTGAAGTTTCATGATCATCATCATTAGCTTCCTCACTAATTGGTGTAGGAATCACTGGAACCAATTTCTGTGATTAACTACTTTCCAATTCGGGAGAAGGTACAATTACCTTATCAAGCTCTACTTTCCTCCCACTCACTTCTTTCGAGAGAAACTCCTTCTCTAGAAAGGATCCATCTTAGCAACGAATATCTTGCTTTTGGATCTGGATAGAAGGTGTACCCAATAGTTTCCTTTGGGTATTCTATGAAGATGCACTTCTCAGATTTGGGTTCGAGCTTACCAGGTTGAAACATTTTCACATAAGCATCGCAGCCCCAAACGTTAAGAAACGATAACTTTGGTTTCTTGCTAAACCAAAGTTCATAAGGCGTCGTCTCAATGGATGTTGATGGTGCCCTATTTAAAGTGAATGCAGCTGTCTCTAATGCATAACCCCAAAACGATGGTGGTAAATCGGTAACATACATCATAGATCGCACCATATCCAATAAAGTGCGGTTACGACATTCGGACACACTATAACTTTGTGGTGTTCCAGGTGGCGTGAGTTGTGAAACTATTCCACATTGTTTTAATTGAAGACCAAACTCGTAACTCAAATATTCATCTCCACGATCAGATCGCAGAAACTTTATTTTCTTGTTACGATGATTTTCCACTTCACTCTAAAATTCTTTGAACATTTCAACTATTTCATACTTATGTTTCATCAAGTAGATATACCCATATCTGCTCAAATAATCTGTGAAGGTCAGAAAATAACGATACCCGCCACGAGCCTTAATACTCATTGGTCTGCATACATCAGTATGTATTATTTCCAACAAGTCAGTAGCTCATTCCATTGTTCTGGAGAACGGAGTTCTAGGGGCTATTTGGATTGAGCCATTGCTCGCCTTGCCAAACGTTGGCTCGCCAATTAATTGGCGAAGAAATTCGCCACCCATGCCTCCCCAAAACTTTGGCTTAGAATTGAACTGGGGCTGCTGTGTAGGCGTGGGCGCGCCAATAATTTGGCATCCATCCAAAGGAGTGCCCAGGCTGGGTCAACGACCAATTTTTTGGCTTGGCACATGAGGGCGTCGATCCAAACAGCCCCTTAGTCATCTTGCCCAAAAGGCACGGTTCGCAAGCATCAAATGATTCATAACCAAGTGATTCCAAAAATCCATCTTTATGGAGTTTCTTCATGCGCTTTATATCGATATGACCTAAACGGCAGTGCCACAAATAAGTTGCACTATCATTATTAACTTTGCATCTTTTGGCATCAATATTATGAATATGTGTATCACTACGATCGAGATCCAACAAACTATTTCCATTGGGTGTATGACCATTGAAGGTTTTATTCATGTAAACAGAACAACAATTATTCTCTAACTTTAAATGAATAACCGTATTGCAATAAATATGATCAAATCATATTCATGCTCAATGCAAATGCTAAATAACATTTATTTAGGTTTAACACTAATCCCGAAAGTATAGGGGGGGTGTGATGATGATCATATCAATCTTGGAACTACTTCCAACACTCATCGTCAATTCCCCTCAACTAGTCTGTGTTTATTATGTAACTCATGTTTCGAGTTACTAATCTTAGAAACCGAACAAGTATCAAATACTCAGGGTCTACTATAAACACTAGTAAGGCACACATCAATAACCTGTATATCAAATATACCCTTTGTTCACGTTGCCATGCTTCTTATCCACCAAATATTCAGGTCATTTCCGCTTCCAGTGATCATTTCCTTTGCAGTAGAAGCACTCAGTTTCAGGCTTTGGTCCAGCTTTGGGCTTCTTCACGGGAGTGACAACTTGCTTGTCATTCTACTTGAAGTTCCCTTTCTTTCCCTTTGCCCTTTTCTTGAAACTAGTGTTCTTGTCAATCATCAACACTTGATGCTCTTTCTTGATTTCTACCTTCGTCGATTTCAACATCACGAAGAGCTCGGGAATCGTTTTTCGTCATCCCTTGCATACTATAGTTCATCACGAAGTTCTAGCAACTTGGTGATGGTGACTAGAAAACTCTGTCAATCACTATCTTATCTGGAAGATTAACTCCCACTTGATTCAAGCGATTGTAGTACCCAGACAATCTGAGCACATGCTCACTGCTTGAGCTATTCTCCTCCATCTTTTAGCTATAGAACTTGTTGGAGACTTCATATCTCTCAACTCGGGTATTTGCTTGAAATATGAACTTCAACTCCTGAAACATCTCATATGGCACATGACGTTCAAAACGTCTTTGAAGTCTCGATTCTAAGCCGTTAAGCATGGTGCACTAAACTATCAAGTAGTCATCATATTGAGCTAGCCAAACGTTCATAACGTCTGCATCTGCTCCTGCAATAGGTCCGTCACCTAGCGGTGCATCAAGGACATAATTCTTCTGTGCAGCAATGATGACAATCCTCAGATCACGGATCCAATCCGCATCATTGCTACTAACATCTTTCAACACAGTTTTCTCTAAGAACATATCAAAATAAACATATGAAAGCAACAACGCGAGCTATTGATCTACAACATAATTTGCAAAATACTACCAGGACTAAGTTCATGATAAATTTAAGTTCAATTAATCATATTACTTAAGAACTCCCACTTAGATAGACATCCCTCTAATCATCTAAGTGATCACGTGATCCAAATCAACTAAACCATGTCCGATCATCACGTGAGATGGAGTAGTTTTCAATGGTAAACATCACTATGTTGATCATATCTACTAATCTGATTCACGCTCAACCTTTCGGTCTCCAGTGTTCCGAGGCCAAATCTGTATATGCTAGGCTCGTCAAGTTTAACCTAAGTATTCCACGTATGCAACTGTTTTGCACCCGTTGTATTTGAACGTAAAGCCTATCACACCCGATCATCACGTGGTGTCTCAGCACTAAGAACTGTCGCAACGGTGCATACTCAGGGAGAACACTTATACCTTGAAATTTAGTGAGAGATCATCTTATAATGCTACTGTCAATCAAAGCAAAATAAGATGCATAAAGGATAAACATCACATGCAATCAGTATAAGTGATATGATATGGCCATCATCATCTTGTTCTTATGATCACCATCTCCGATGCACCGTCATGATCTCCATCGTCACCGGTGCGACACCTTGATCTTCATTGTAGCATCGTTGTCATTTCGCCACCTATTGCTTCTACGACTATCGCTACCGCTTAGTGATAAAGTAAACCAATTACAGGGCGATTGCATTGCATACAATAAAGCGACAACCATATGGCTCCTGCCAGTTGCCGATAACTCGGTTACAAAACATGATCATCTCATACAATAAAATATAGCATCACGTCTTGACCATATCACATCACAACATGCCCTGCAAAAACAAGTTAGACGTCCTCTACTTTGTTGTTGCAAGTTTTACGTGGCTGCTACGGGTTGAGCAAGAACCGTTCTTACCTACGCATCAAAACCACAACGATAGTTCGTCAAGTTAGTGTTCTTTTAACCTTCTCAAGGACCGGGCGTAGTCACACTCGGTTCAACTAAAGTTGGAGAAACTGACACCCGCTAGCCACCTGTGTGCAAAGCACGTCGGTAGAACCAGTCTCGCGTAAGAGTACGCATAATGTCGGTCCGGGCCACTTCATCCAACAATACCGTCGAACCAAAGTATGACATGCTAGTAAGCAGTATGACTTGTATCGCCCACAACTCACTTGTGTTCTACTCGTGCATATAACATCTACGCATAAAAACTGGCTTGGATGCAACTGTTGGGGAACGTAGTAATTTCAAAATTTTCCTACGCACACGCAAGATCATGGTGATGCATAGCAATGAGAGGGGAGAGTATTGTCCATGTACCCTCGTAAACCGAAAGCGGAAGCGTTAGCACAACGCGGTTGATGTAGTCGTACGTCTTCACGATCCGACCGATCAAGTAACGAACGTACGGCACCTCCGAGTTCAGCACACGTTCAGCTCGATGACGTCCCTCGAACTCCGATCCAGTTGAGCTTTGAGGGAGAGCTCCATCACCACGACGACATGGTGACGATGATGATGTTCTACCGACGCAGGGCTTCGCCTAAGCACCGCTACGATATTATCGAGGTGGATTATGGCCGAGGGGGGCACCGCACACGGCTAAGAGATCCAAGGGATCAATTGTTGTGTCTATGGGGTGCCCCCCTGCCCCGGTATATAAAGGAGCAAGGGGGAGGCGGCCGGCCTAGGAGGAGGGCGCGCCAAGGGGGGGGGAGTCCTACTCCCACCGGGAGTAGGACTCCTCCTTCCCTTGTTGGAGTAGGAGAGAAGGAAAGAGGAGGAGAGGAAGAAGGAAAAGGGGGCTGCACCCCTTCTCCAGTTCGGACCAGAGGGGGGCTGCGCGCCTCCTTCCTTTTGGCCTCTCTCATCTATTCCCGTATGGCCCAATAAGGTCCATATACTCCCCGGCAAATTCCCGTAACTCTCCGGTAGTCCGAAAAATACCCGAATCACTCGGTACCTTTCCGAAGTCCGAATATAGTCGTCCAATATATCGATCTTTATGTCTCGACCATTTCGAGACTCCTCGTCATGTCCCCGATCTCATCCGGGACTCTGAACTACCTTCGATACATCAAAATACATAAACTCATAATATAACCGTCATCGAATTTAAGCGTGCGGACCCTACGGGTTCGAGAACTATGTAGACATATGACCGAGACACGTCTCCGGTCAATAACCAATAGTGGAACCTGGATGATCATATTGGCTCCTACATATTCTATGAAGATCTTTTATCGGTCAAACCGCATAACAACATACGTTGTTCCCTTTGTCATCGGCATGTTACTTGCCCGAGATTTGATCGTCGGTATCTCAATACCTAGTTCAATCTCGTTAGCGGCAAGTCTCTTTAGTCGTTACGTAATGCATCATCCCGTAACTAACTCATTAGCTACTTTGTTTGCAAGGCTTATAGTGACGTGCATTACCGAGAGGGCCCAAAGATACCTCTCCGACAATCGGAGTGACAAATCCTAATCTCGAAATACACCAACTCAACATGTACCTTCGGAGACACCTGTAGAGCTCCTTTATAATCACCCAGTTACGTTGTGAAGTTTGGTAGCACACAAAGTATTCCTCCGGTAAATGGGAGTTGCATAATCTCATAGTCATAGGAACATGTATAAGTCATGAAGAAAGCAATAGCAACATACTAAACGATCAAGTGCTAAGCTAACGGAATGGGTCAAGTCAATCATATCATTCTCCTAATGATGTGATCCCGTTAATCAAATAACAACTCATGTCTATGGTTAGGAAACTTAACCATCTTTGATTAACGAGCTAGTCAAGTAGAGGCATACTAGTGACACTATGTTTGTCTATATATTCACACATGTATTATATTTCCGGTTAATACAATTCTAGCATGAATAATAAACATTTATCATGAAATAAGGAAATAAATAATAACTTTATTATTGCCTCTAGGGCATATTTTCTTCATTCCATAGGCTGGGGCCAGGTGGCTACGCGGTGGCAATGCCTAAGTGGGATAAGTCTAAGCAAGAGATGTTGGCTGCACAGGTCACTCCAGTTACATTGAGCTGCCCCCCTCCCAGGTGCAGAACTTGGTTCTATGCGCATGGGGGACGTTGGACCCGAACACAGGCCAGGTTTCGAAGAAGGCATGTCTTAAAGGAGCCGATGTTTAGTTAGTTGAAGCAATAGAAGAAGCTCGAAAGGGGGTCTTCAAGCCCAACAGAGAGAACGACAAGCTTACGCACGCCCTAGGGAATCCTGAACACCCGGGAAGAACACGAGGCAAGGGCGTTGTTCCGTGGTATGAGGGTATGAGGGCTTTTCTGACTGGAACGCTGACTACAGAAGCCGTGCGAGAAGTAAGATGGAGGAGGATAAGAAGAAGAAGCCGGAGGACGAGCACAGGAAGAAGGAAGCAGAACGCCTTCAAGGCCTAGAATCAGCGCACATGGACTTGGCACTCAAATTCTAGCGGCAGTAGCAGCAGATCAACTCACTTAGGCAGGAAAGGAGGTCTCAGCAGCGGCAGCGGCTAGCGGATGATCCAGCATTGGATGGCACCATCCCATCCATGCCAAGAAGCAGCGTGGGTTCCGCCCCGGGCGACGCACTGCTGGATAGATACCCTGTGGATGACATCATGGAGAACACTAACTGTGAGCTACACTTCAAAATAAAGAACATATCCGTGAAGGCGGCGGACGTCGTTGCTTATACAAATCCCCCCAGAGCAACCTTCCATTGCAGAACGATTCCAGCTGGCTATGCTCGTGTCGTGGTTGATGAGGTGGTGGACCAATATTCGGGGCTACAGCTTGACATTCCTGGAGGTGACGAGGAGCACACACTGGGAGAGGCCATACATTGTATCATCCTATGGAGAAAGGATTGCATCATCTTTCGAAGGCCACCGACACCGCATCAGCTAGAGCTTGACATCCCAAGAGGTGACGAGGAGTAGATGACTCCCGCTCCTCCTAGTCCAGCACAGCTTCAGGCCACTCCTCCTGCTTCAACTCAGCCAACGCGTGAGGTCACTCCTCCTGCTTCAACTCAGCCAACGTGTGAGGCCACTCCTCCTCCGCCTAGTCCACAAACGTGTGCCACTCCTCCTCCAAGTCCGACACCGCGTCAGCCGTCTCCGCTGCCTCAGCAATCGCGGAAGAGACCCGCCGCAGCTATGGTGCATAGTGCTACAAGTCGAGGTAGTACAGGAGGTACAGGCAGAGGCAAGCGATTTCAATATGGTCCAAGCCTCGGGCCTCTTCCGTAGAGGCCTTATGACATGAACAAGGAGCAAAACGAAGCAATAGTGAAGGCCTAAGTGGACGCCCATTTTGGACCAAAACCGCCACCGCCGCCAAGGGAGAAAGTGTCTGAGGATAAGATTGACCACTTTATTCGTATGGCTAAAGCACCAGCTCTCAAGCCTGTTAACTCAGACTATGAGCACCAAATCAGGAAGGAACATCGAGCACGACAAAAGGATTCGAGCTCGAGCTCGAGCCAAGCAGCTGGCCAAAAATGCGGGAAAACCATTCCCCGGCTAGGAGAGCAAGCGGCGCAATCGATCCCCCCGCTTTTTGTACCAACACATGAGAGTACCGGTGCCGGTCAGCTGGTAATAACCGACGAGCATAGAAGGCAGGCTAAAATGCTCGGTATCACTGTTGGACAACTCCTCGAGATTGAGCCCATGCCTGTGCTTAGAGAGGAGGACATAAAACGGAAATATGTCCACGGCCAACCTTTGATCAAACCTGAGGAGGTCAAGAACCTCCCAACGAGAATGTATGAATTGCATGATTGGTACATGAAAATTACCAAGAGTACCAATCGAGAGTCCCTCGTGGTGAAAGTCAAGGAAGAGTATTACTTCCATAAGCTAGCTCTGACCGTTGAGTATCCAGAACTATTTCAGTTATTCAATCAAGACGCACTCGAGAAAGCTCTGTCAGTTGCTATTGTCTGTAAGTGATTTCTTTCTGTAATTTAAGTCTCAAGCTAGCTGTAGTGCTCATTGATCGATCATTATCTGTAATTATCCTCACTATATTATTTTCTGTGGTATTATGCAGGATGAAGATGTATGAAATGAAAAAAGCTGGACGCTATGGCATTGGGTTCATTGACCCAAATACCGTTAATGAACAAACATGGACATATCCATGGTATCAAGCAGATGTAGAGAAAAACATGCTAGAGTTCTTGAAGCGCCTCAATACCAATGAAGATATACTACTTCCTTACAACTTCCTGTGAGTCACACTGTCTTGTACTACAAATTCTGTTTTTACATACTAGCTAGCTAGATGTTAATAATTATGTGTATAGGGTTTAGGGTAGTTGATGAGTGTTATGCACATGCCTGCTTAATTAACACATGCAAACGTGTGTGCATGCGGTTACCATTGGATCTTGTTAATCATTAAAGTTGACGAAGGAACAGTTGAAGTACTGGACTCACTACTTAAAAAAAGTGACTACTCAATCGTGAAGGGGATAGTCGACAGGTAATTTCAATCATTATTAACTATATATCAGCCTCTTTAGTTCGTCATTTCCTGATATCAACTATTTAATAATTCGTTTATTCATTTTCTTTGCCGGCGGGCAGGGCTTGGGAAAAGTTCAGGAATTCGAAAGAGGTTCCAAGCGAATGAAGAAAAAAGCTATATTGGTTTTGACCCAAGGTATAATTAATTAAGTAGTACTAGTTAGCTCTTTAATTCTAGTTTCAATAACATTAATTATCATGCTTGATTAATTATTATCAGATTAAATTCTATTCTCGTAAAGGCCGTGAAACAGACAAAGGGGACTGATGTGTGTACATACTACGTTTGCGAGAACATTCGCATGATGGCGTCCGAAAGGACCAAATCTGATAGACAGCTATGGGTACGTTTGACAGAACAATATTCACAATTTTTACATCATTATCGATATCTAGTCACATAACTAATACACATGCATATTGATCTCCTTCTTAACAGTTCGATTGGGTGCGGGAGAACCTCCTACCAAAGGAGCGCATACGAGCAGTTCAAGAAGAAATAGCGGGATTTTTGCTTGACCAGGTCATAGATCCCAAAGGGGAATTCTATTACGAGCTACCGCCTTCATGAACCACTCCCAATTGTCATCGTGCTCCGAATGCACCAAGGCAAATGCCACTGGCTCTCAAGGCAACATGTAGGAAAAATTGTATATATACCTAATTGTATATATGTACATGTGTATGTGTGTGAATAATGGTGGTATGTGTGTGTATGTGTCTATATACATAGTATCGTAAAATATGTATAACATGTACAATATGTACACTACTAGGAAAAGGGCTATAGATGGAAATGACACTAATGGCGCACCAGACTTGTGGTGCGCCATTAGTACTAATGGCGCACCACCTTCTGATGCGCCATTAGTGTTGAAACTACTAATGGCGCACCCTGCCGACGGTGCGCCATTAGTACCAAATTTTTTTTTGAACTAGTGCGCCTGTCCAAACATACTAATGGCGCATCAACTGATGGTGCGCCATTACTAGTTGTAACTAGTAATGGCGCACCAGCCAGAAGGTGCGCCATTAATGTTATTTTTTTTATTATTGTTTTTATTCCTTTTTTTGCAAAAGTACTAATGGCGCACCACCAGAGGGTGCGCCATTAGTAACCTGGATTACTAATGGCGCATTTGCTGCTGGTGCGCCATTAGTAAGTGGGCAGCAACAAGATATTTTGGATAGCCTCTCCTCCCACACTCACTTTCTCCCCACTTCATTCTCTCCACCGCCTCCTCCTTGTCTCGGGTGCCTCCTCTTTTTCACCTCATTTCCACCATAGATTCATTCAAATTAAGTGGTTAAGTTACCTTGTTTTGCTAGGTAAGTAAGGGGGGAAGCTATATTTATGTTGTTCTCCCTACAACAATGTGCACATGCACTTTTTATGGCCTAGCTAGATCTATGTATGTTCGTGGTGTTGCATATGTTTGTGGTGTTGCATATGTGTTTGTGTTTGGAGGTGTACCGGTATTTGAAATGCGATAGTTGCCAATATTTTGCCGGAACGTTGATTCATTTCCGTTTCGGCGAGAATTTTGGCATTAAGCATTCTTTTTGGTCCTATTTTTAGGGAAAGTCATGCCAAATTTTTTCTTGGTTCTAAAATATCGTTTTGCTCTACCCCGTAGGCGACCATGGTCCGCACGATGACCGAAGGCATCGTGAATAGGTTTTTGAGGTCCGCGAAGGCCGAGATGCTTCAAAAGAACGAGACGGAGATAAGATGTCCGTGTCGAAGATGCAAGCTGAATAGCCTTATTGCGGACCCGGATTCCGGGCAGGTGCGGGACCACCTGCTCTTGCGTGGTTTCATGGATGGCTATAGGTGGCAAGGTGATGAAGATGACTACGAAGTCGTCCATGGGGGCCGGGCAAGAAATGAGGAAGGGCAGCAAGACAACCACCGCGGCTCGGGGGGGGGGGGGCGAGAAGACGAAGAATCCCCAGGAGATGATCACGACGGTGATGCTGTACACAGTCATCATGTAGAAGATGCAGGACATGATGATGATGCCGGCGGAGCAGATGACGCTGGACCATCGATGGGCTGGGTGCAGGACCCTCGTATTCAAGAGCTGCTTCTCAAGCAGACGGATAACGCAAGAGCTGCCGCCCGAGAGAAAGCCAAGATGGATCAACTTGAGTTAGACGCGGATACTCCATTGTATGAAGGATGCAGGCCCGAGGATACCCGCCTGAAAGTAACGCTCATGGCTCTGGAGATGAAGGTAAAACACAAAATGACCGACGCATGCTTCGACGAGAACATGTCATTCTGGCACGAACGTCTTCCCAAGGGGAACAAGTGCCCGACCAGTTTGGAGGAGGCGAAGAAAATCATGTGTCCTCTGGATTTACCGCACATGAAATACCATGTGTGCATGAACAATTGCATCATTTATCGGGACGAGCACGCGGAGTCTACCATATGTCCGGTGTGCGGTGTCACTCGATACAAGAAGAGGAAGAAAGCTCCTCGAAAAGTGGTGTGGTACTTTTCGATCACTCCTCGTCTGCAGCGGTATTTCGCGGACCCTAAGGTAGCAAATCTCCTGCGTTGGCACGCGGATAGGGAGGAGAAGAAGCGAGAAGATGACGCAAATGATCCGGAGATAGATAAAAAAGACAAGATGCTGAGTCACCCTAAGGATGCGAGCCAGTGGCAAGCGTTGAACTTCGAATACCCAGAATTTGGGAACGATCCAAGGAACATCATGCTGGGCGCGAGCACCGATGGAGTCAATCCGTTTGGCAGCCAGAGAAGCACACATAGCACCTGGCCTGTGTTCGTGTGGATGTACAACCTTCCCCCATGGTTGTGCATGAAGAGGAAGTACATTCACATGAGTATGCTAATTGAAGGGCTGAAACAACCAGGGAACGACATCAATCTGTATCTGGGGCTGCTGAAAGAGGAGGTTGACACGCTGTGGAAAACGCCAGCCAATACGTGGGACGCCGCAGAGAAAGAATATTTCCCTATGAGAGCCGCACTGCTCACGACGGTGCACGACTATCTCGGTTACGGATATCTTGCGGGGCAGGTAGTCCACGGATTTTCTGGATGCGTAAGGTGCATGGATGACACAACGTATCGCCAGCTAGATAGAGATCCCGGGTCTTCGAAAACCGTGTTCATGGGACATCAAAGGTGGCTTCGCGACGATGACCCGTGGAGGAAATGCAAGGATCTGTTCGATGGTGAAACCGAACCCCGAAAACGCCCGTGTACGAGGAGCGGCGAGGAAATAGACAAGCTGTTGAAAAATTGGAAAGACTGCCCACTGCCGGGAAAGAAGCAAAAGGCGCCAGAGCCGCTGCTGAAGGTATGGAAAACAAGGTCTGTTTTCTGGGACTTGCCGTACTGGAAGATCCACCGTGTGCCTCACAGCCTTGATGTCATGCATATCACGAAGAACGTGTGCGAGAGTCTGCTTGGTACCCTGCTCAACATGCCAGAGAGGACCAAAGATGGGCCGAAAGCAAGGGCAGACTTGAAATCAATGGGCATCAGGCAGGAGCTTCACGCTATATATGATGATGATGATGATGATGATGATGATGATGATGATGATGATGATGATGATGATGATGAGGCGAAGCAGGACACAGAAAGTCGTCGCAAAGGCAAAAAGGCCAAGAAGACCGGAAATGACAACCCTCCCGCGTGCTTCACTCTAAGTCAGGAGGAGATCGAGCAGTTTTTCACCTGCCTCCTAGGAGTAAAACTTCCTTACGGTTACGCGGGGAAGATAAGCAGATACCTAGACCCAGCGAAGCAGAAGTTCAGCGGATGAAGTCTCACGACTGTCACGTGCTGATGACGCAGATACTTCCAGTTGCAATCCGTGGGATCATGAACGCGCACGTCCGTGAAATGCTATTTGGCCTATGCAACTTCTTCGACGTCATCTCTCGGAAGTCGATTGGCGTGAGGCAACTCAGAAGGCTACAGGAAGAGATCGTGGTGATACTATGCGAGCTTGAGATGTACTTCCCGCCCGCATTCTTCGACGTTATGGTGCATCTGCTGGTCCATATAGTGGAGGATATCATCCAACTCGGGCCGACGTTCCTGCACAGCATGATGCCGTTCGAAAGGATGAATGGTGTCATCAAAGGATACGTTCGCAACATGTCACGTCCAGAGGGAAGCATAGCCAGGGGCTTTCTGACCGAAGAGTGCATCTCCTACTGCACGAATTATCTAGGCATCGAGAACCCCGTTGGTCTGCCCGTCAACAGGCACCTCGGCAGGCTCGCTGGATGGGGTCACCGTGAGGGTCGCCGCGAAATGCATGTCGACTTCGAGGGTCGACTCGCCGACTTTGAAAGAGCAAACCTAGTTGCGCTACAACACATAGACGTGGTCGATCCTTGGGTGGTAGAGCACAAAACCTTTATTAAGAAGACGTACAATGACCGAGGCCAACAGAGGACGGACGGAGATATACTCAAAGAGCACAACTCATGTTTCACGCGTTGGTTCAAGCAGAAGCTTCTGTCGTACCCTTTACATGAGGATTCTTCCGCGGAAGAACAACTCATATTCGCCTTGTCACAAGGCGCCGAGCACAACCTGATGACCTATGAGGCATACGATATCAACGGCTACACATTCTACACCGAGGCCAAGGACATGAAGAGCGATGGTTATCAGAACTCCGGGGTAACGATGGAATCCTACACCGGTAACGACAAGGATAGATACTACGGAAGGATCAAGGAGATCTGGGAGCTGAGCTACGCTGGAGAGAAGGTCCCGATGTTCCGTGTCAGATGGGCCAAGAACGTCATAAAAGAAGACCGGTATTTCACCACCATGGTTATACCCGAAGCCAAATCCAAGACCGCGGGCGCAAACGTCACCGCGAAAAATGAGCCATGGGTACTGGCTTCCCAAGTGGACCAATGCTTCTTCATTACCGACCCGCCAAAGCCCAGTCGTGTTGTCGTGAGGAGAGGCAAAAGGAAGATCATCGAAATGGATAGAGTAGCCAATGAGCAAGACTTCGACAAGTACGGCGACCCGAGGATCGAACATGACGACGATGATGAAGTAGCAGCATACACCACAAGAAGAAGCAGGACCACCCTACCTAAAGGACGTCCGTTCCACAGAAGAACTCCATTTGCGAAAAAGAAGGGCAAGAAGATTCTGAACAGATAGCTAGCTAAGATCGATTGTATTTAAATCATAGACTTCATTTCTCGATTGTATTTCATGGGTACTTTTTGAACTATCATGAATATTTTTAAATTTCATGGACACTCGATCTCGATCCCCCTCCAGATCTGGTCCCCCTCGCCGCCGAGCGCCCCCCAGTCCACCGGCCGCCGCCGCCGACCCCCCGCACCCTCGATTCCCCTACTCAACCGCCGCCGCCGACCCCCCGCACCCCGCGCACCGTCTTATAAAAAAAATAAGTATCAAACACCTTTTTAAATGCTACTGTCTTATAAAAAAATTATTGTTATTATTTAAACAATTTTGAACATATTTAAACACAAATAAGTATCAAACAGCTTTTTAAATG
>NC_041391.1:21957927-21998535 GCF_002162155.2 Triticum dicoccoides
CGGTTGTCTGATCTGTCTTGTAGCATGATTTTTTTTTACTTGCCGTGGCTTTGCTCAGATTCCTATAATTTAGAGAAGCATATTGTTATATGATTAACTCTGGCCAACACGATGGGCTGTGCATTTTTAATTTTCCAGCGGGTGTGATGTTAGCTTAGTTTACTGTATCGTTGCTCTTGGTTCACAGGTTTTTAGTATGAAGAATGCGTTATTATTTGTGTCTGCCTTTGATTGTTTTTCACTGGAGAATTAGTTGTGTCTCTCCTGGAAAGGGTGAGGGGATACAAAAGACTGGAAGGTAGATTGCAATCAGATGAGATGATATGTGGTCTGATAAGACGCTTTCCGTCCTGTTGGTGATATATGTTTTGTGTAGGTTGCTTCCACCAGTGATGCATACATGCACAATGAACCAGTGATGCCTTGCTTCTACCAGAAGGAAAGTGAAGGAGAAAAATGAACACAATGAACTATTTAATTTTTTTATATAACTCATAAAACAAAAAAAATGGCTCCATTGGGTTTTGGTGCTTCCCCATGGCCAGGACAAGATAACTTTATCATTGTCCTGCTGCTACTTGTCCATTGGGTTTGGGTTTTGCTTGGCAGTATAAAGTACTAGTAAGTATAGATAAGAGGTTGGTTTTTTGAGGAATCAACAGTTAACGGGTGAGGCTCAGGCTGCAGTGATGGCTGCAGTATAAAGTAATATTCTTGTTTCGGTGTACATATGTAGGACACAAACAATTAAGGTGTCTATTTTGATTTAGTGCCTTTGCCTCCACTGCCTTTATCTGGATTGAAGCTTGCTTGTGTTTACTTCTGATTACAAGATCTCCATACTCGGAGATTTCTTTATATATGTTGTAGTATAAATATATTGTTTTGTCATTCTGTAATTGTTAGTGGAATTTACACTGTAAATGTTAGTGGGTTTACAGTGTACTTCTAGTGGATTTTTGCTCTGTATTTGCTAGTGGCATTTTTACTGAAACTAAATTGAAAATGGGACTCTGTGCACCAAGTGCATGCATGCTGCTGCTGCTGCTGCTGTACTACTTTTCAAGTGATGCTGCTGCTGCTATCTGCGAGTTGCTGCTGCTAGTTGTGATTTTGTCAAGTGATGCTGCTGCTACTTGTGATCTTCTAAAATGACCCCTTTCTCCTGAAACGTTGATTAATTTCCGTTTCGGTTGAGAAATGGGGCACTCCAAGGTCAAGAAAATTAGCAAAGGTCATGCCCAATTTTCTTGACCTAGAAGGTGCCCGATTCTCAACCGAAATAAAAATTAATTTGCTTTAGTGGTTGGATTAGTTTAGTATTTTTTTCACACACTCAGACACCCTTGCTTGCCATGTGTGTGAGAGAGATAGTGAGAGGAGACAAGAAGAAGGGGGTTAGGAAGATGTTGCCTGCTCATCAAAGCTAACCATCTCCCCCTTTTCACCCCTTTTCCTTTGTCTTTTGTGGGTTGCAAGGAAGCTACTGTCTTAGCTAGCTTAGCTTGTGCACAAATCCCAATGTTACAATCTAGAAAATTAGCCTGCAAAGATGAGGTCCCATGCTGGCTGTACCACTGCATCATGCAACAGTGCCTTCAAGATCCAAGGCAATATCACAAACATCATAGGCAATTTGACCAAACTCACAACCTTGTATCTTTGCAGCAACCAACTTTCTAGACACACCCCTCAAGAACTAGGTTACCCTGAGAACGTGGACTTGGACCTTAGCAACAACACACTAACAGGTTCTATCCCAAAACACCTAGGCAATATCACAAACATCTCTCAATTGTTCCTTGACAATAACCAACTTTTTGGCGACATTCCTCGAGAATTAGGTTATTTGGTCAACTTAGAGATCTTGTTCCTTGACAATAACCAACTTTTTGACCAAACTTTGTTTCTATTTAGAGAGAAACATGGCCCACAACGATGAGGCCGGGGGTTCGGGCGGCAAGGCATTCTGGGAGCTATCCCAGGAGATGGAGGAACAACCTCACTTCTATGAGGACGCCGCCTTCCCCACCGATCCTAATACCACGGATGGTGCCGCCGAGGATGACCACACTGATGCCACCACTGATGGTGCCGCCGAGGATGCCACCACTGATGATGGCGGCGCACGCACAGATGGCAGCCAACCGAAGAGGCAACGGAAGGACCGGCGCCCGATCGTGCTCCGCACCCTCAAGGAGGAAGTTACTGAAGTGGACTCCAACGGGAATCCAACGGCGCCCGAACGAATAGTCAAGGGGTACTCGCTTCAGCTCGGGTGCATTGTCCGGAGCACCGTCTCGATCAACACCGAGAACCTGAGGCATCCTGACCGAGGGAATTTGCGCCACCTCCTCTTCACGAAGCTGCACGAACAATACAAGTTCCCCGCTGAATTTGAAAACACAAGCCTCAAAGGGAATAAAGTGAACAATGCTGCCCTCACGAAGATGAGCAAGGCCCTGTCTACTTGGAAAAGCAATGTGAAGAGAATGATCGAGAAAGGTGAGAGTTATCAGAAGATCAAGGAGAAAAATCCTTCGATCACCGAAGATGACTACAACGACTTCAAGATCAATTGCTCGAGCACCGCAAGCTCCCAATCAAGTGAGTGGGGGAAACAAATGCGGGAGCTGAACATAGGGGAACACACACTCGGTCCCGGCGGTTACAGAGTGGCGGAGCCTATATGGGACAAGGAGGATGCGGACCGTGCCGAGCAAGGCCTACCGCCCCGCTTCGAGAAATACAGCGGTAACAAGCAGACTAGGAACTATGTCAGGGCCCGGTACAAGGAGGACCCGATAACAAAGGAGCTTACCACGGATCCGAAGACCAGGGCGCTTGAGCTTGTTCTGGTAAGGAATACACCCCCGCGTAATTAGCTCCATATGGTTGCATTCTAATTAATGAAGCCAAATTTCTAAATGGTTCACATTCCTTCCGCAGGCGACTGAAAGCAGTAGCGCGGGGTCGACTAAGAGCAACCCTTGGGACACCACTCTAAATAGGGGGTTGAATGTAATGAAGAACAAGGATAAGCTCAGTAAGCCGACGTCAGCTGGTCGTGTGGCTGGCAAAGGCTTGTCGACAAAATGGGGGTCATACTATACCGCTGGTGTGCGGAAGGAGAAAAAGACCAGCTCGGAAAGCCAGGCGCGAGAGGTTCAAGAACTCAAGGCACAGGTGGCGCGGATTCCGGAGATTGTCCAAGAGCAAGTGGAACAACGACTCGGAGCGACGATCACCGCCCTTGTGCCTACCTTGATCTCGGGGTTGAGTGCGTGGATTGCGGGCGGCCAACAGGGGCCGCCCCCGATTCCTAGCTTCACGGCCAGCAACTCGCATAATGCGATGGCGGGGCCATTGGTGCCTCCGGCGGAGGCGGCATTGGTGTCTCCGACGCCGGCACGGGAGCTTAATGCACCCGGGTGTATGCCGGCCGGCACCTCTTCAGCAAGCGGCCCCTCCGTCAACTGCACGCCCGCCGTTGGCGGTGCCTCGACATTAGCCGAGCTCGATGCCATCATCACGGTAACTAATTAAGACTCTCTCAGCTGAGGACTTCATCTCCTTGCCTTTGACTGGGCATCCCTGACGCCCTACATGTTTTCGCAGGGCGCCGCCGACGTTCCGTGCACTCTCCTCCACTTTGTGAACAACGAGTTGGTCGATGTCGCCAAGGGCAAAATCGTTCAACCGGGCAACCCCTTGTTCCACGGTACCCAGATGCCACCCAACTTGTTTAGGGTTCAACTGGTTCGGGTGCTGCCAGGCTGCGACGACTTGTTACCTCCGATTCGACCCGTCGGGGCCGACGATGAAGACGTGATGACCCTCAGCGCCTGCCTGAGCTGGCCCCTGCTTTGGCCGAAGAGCCGGATTCGTTTGGGGGCGGGGGACACCACCCCAAAGACAACACCGCCAGTCGTGCCGGCGCCAAGTCGGCCCCATGGCAAGACCGCCGTAACGGTGCCGGACATCCCTATGCCACTAGATCCAAACATGCATATGGCACAGGATCAGAACGACGACGACGGCGACGATGATACATTTGACAATGTCGATCAGTACTTTGCCGAGCATGGGTACGATGGCGACTTCATGGGGCCTCCTTCTCAAGAACCAAACCCAACAAAAGACGTGTGCGATCTAGCTCGTACCGCGGAGAAGCCAAGTTGCAACAGGCGCCGTCTGGCGTTCAGCTCTCAGGAGACGCCTCCAGCTGCCGACTTCACCGAGCCTCAGATAGGCGAGGTGCGAAATATTATCAGCCCCAACACACTCAAGAAGGCGGTCTATGAGCAGAACTCGGTCCCATTACAGGAGAAGAAGAAGGCACGCAAAAGAAAGACTAAGAAGGGTGCGAGCCAGCCGGCACCGAGTACGATCTGTGCTCAGGACGGGCCACCTTCACCGCAGGATATCTCGAGGAGGGTGCATGTGGCGGGTAGGGCGATGCTACCGACAAATATGCTCAATGCTGCAACCAGTGTTATGCGGAGTCTGCATGACAGTGTTCTTGCTTTGGAGAAGCGGCGTCTCGGAGAGAAGGATGTGGCATACCCGGTTTTCGCGGCCAAGGTGCCAGAGGGCAAGGGCTTTGTGGATAACTCCATCGGGCGTACGATCGTCCTGCGTTTTGATGACATCCACGCTATGTTGAACCTTCATCCGCTGCACTACACCTTCGTTCGGCTATTTTCGCTGAGTATGGAGATGCGGATCATTCGCGACAAGACCCCGGACATCGTGATAGTCGACCCCTTCTACATGCGTGCCAAGATCTTGGGCAGCGCTGGGGACCGGCAAGTCGCGAGTTCTTACCTCGAAGGCGTCATTCTGGCAAACCAAGATAAGGATAACTTCCTCGTGCCTTACTTTCCCGAGTAAGTCCTCCCCTCAACCGGCCCGTAACATATGAATTCTTACATTTCGATCGTTTTTCTTTTAACATTCCGTGTTTTCTGCAGTGACACACGTTGCACGCTCATCCTCCTAAGCCCCAAATATTCCATGGCCACGTATTTCGACCCGGACCGTCAGTCGAACGTAGACTACACAAATGTCAAGAAGGTTCTTGATGATGTTCTCCCCGGCTACGCCCCATCTGGAGGCACCTTCACCAGGCCTATTCGTAAGTACGGCAAGCACGTGTTCTCCCACAATACGACGTTCTGCTGCGTCAAGCAGCCGCCTGGCGGTCAGAAGGGTGCCTACTACGCCATCCATCACATGCGGGCGATCGTACGGACCATCATCAACTTCTGCTACCGAGTAAACTCAAAGATTGGGCCGCGAGCGTGTCGGCAATCCAGGACGCGGACCTCCGACAAGAATTCTTTCGCATCCAGTCGGAGTTTGCGGAAATCATCCATCAAGATGTCCTTCGTACCTCGGGGCAGTTCTACCTCAGAAATCAACCGTCCAACAGTGACATCGACACAATGCTACAAATGCAGGATGACAACGCCCGTTCTTTCATGACTCCCACGATAGACGGTGGCTTCATCCACGCTCCGGTCCCTTGAGTCGAGTTGTCTAGTTCTGAAACATCGATTGGCTCATGTTGTAATTAAACTTTAATGAACTTGTAGTATGTCTCTTTGGTTTCGAGAGTCGTTCAACTTAGATGTAATCGATGCTATTAATGTCTTGCTTTTCTCTTCCGATCGTTCTGTTGCATACTTATATATTGCTTACGTATTGTCTGTGAATTGGTACTAACGTTTCGTTTGGCTAGTGCATAGCGATGCCGACGTATGTCGTGTACAAGGGTAAGGTTCCTGGAGTCTACGATGACTGGGAGGAGTGTCGGAGACAGGTTCACCGATTCAGCGGTAACAGTTACAAAGGGTACACCACTAGGGCCGAGGCCGAATCTAGATACGCCCGCTATCTAGCGGGAGAGGGGAGGGAGCGTTGGAGGAACCGGATGAAGACGAGTTTCATCGTGATGATGCTCATCGTGATGACCGCAGCTCTCTTCTATGTGATGGTAGTTTAGATGATCGATATCGACTTGTAATGTGAAGACAGACTCGCTACTCGCGGTCTCGAGACTTGTAATATAATGTTCTATCTTTGTTCGGTCTTTTCAATTCGGAGACTAATATGATGAATTGTATTCGGAGACTAATATGATGAATTGTATTCAAAGACTAATCTTCTATTGTATTTGATGAATCTGTTGTTGATGTGTGCTGTCTATATTTTGTCAAATTATACATTTTGTAACCTGTGCAAAAAACAGAAAATAAAAAAAAATAAAAACCTAATATTCATACTAATGGCGCATCACATGACAGTGCGCCATTAGTATGACAGTGCATACTAATGGCGCATCACTGGGCAGTGCGCCATTAGTATGCCGCGGTTACTAATGGCGCATCCGGAGGTGGTGCGCCATTAGTATGCCAAAGCACCTGGGTATACATGGCCCCTGGGAGGCATACTAATGGCGCACCTGGCCTATACTAATGGCGCACCCGATGTGCGCCATTAGTATACCAGATACTAATGGCGCACCAGGTGGTGCGCCATTAGTAAAAATTACTAATGGCGTGCTGTTAATGGCGCACCACAGATGCGCCATTAATGACCATATTAGGTGCACCATTAGTAGGGGTTTTTCTAGTAGTGGTAGTATAGTAAAATAACAACAGACGAAAAAGAATTAAATGAAAAACACAAAATTAAAGGGAAAATAAATAATAAAACCAAAACCCTCCAAAAATTTTAGTGCCGGTTACCAACCGGTACTAAAGGGCTCCCTGCCCCCGGCGCTAGCAAGTGCCACGTGATGGCCCATTCGTGCAGAACCGGTATTAAAGGGAGGGGGGCCTTTAGTCCCCATCCTTTAGTGCCGGTTCCAGAACCGACACTAAAGGGCCTTACAAACCGGAGCTATAGCCCGGTTTTGCACTAGTGTGTCATATATGCTACTCCACTATGTGTAGTCTAAATTGGTGGCTAACCTTTAGGTCGGGAGCCAAGGTCATGCGCTGGATCCCCACATGCGCAACTCTTTTATCCACCCTGCTAGGAAACCCACCCACATGGATGTTCATCGTCATTGACAACTCTTGCCCAGTTGCATGTGAAACTGTGCTACGAACCGTTTTTTCCGAAAAAAAAAATCACTAATGTAGAAAGTCAACTTACATGGCTCGCGGCCCATATCAATAATTTTGGCCAAGATGAAAGAGGGACAGACCAAAAATCTGGAGAACGCATCGTCAAAGCAAATCCCACATGCCCTTAATATAATAAATGTGACTAATACCACACCTTGAGGTCCACATCATCATGTCCACTCCCTCCATTTTAATACGACATCAGACCCAAGTTTTTGCACATCCTCTTTGTCATCCTCATCGCCCGTGGCCGCAGTACCAATTGTCACTAACCAAAGTTGGCCAGGTATATTGACCGGGTCTTTGAGCGTCCTTCTTGTTTGGTGAGATCAAGAGCATTGGGCAAATATATTTTTTATCATTCAACAAATATAATTGAGAAACACATTGCACAAAATATATGCCAGTGTTATCATGTAAATTGAGTAGTTTGTGTCAAATAGATCATGAAATCGTAGTCTGACTCCTTATGCGTTGTTACAGGTGCCACTGGGCCGAGCGAGGCTAGCTTCTACCTGACGTCGTTTAGCAGAGGGGCATGTTGATGATGGGTTTTATTTGGTCGGCGCGGTCATATGAGAAGACGCAATGGTGAAAAAGATTCCTTATATATCCCTAGTTTACTTCCTCTGTCCCATAACATAAGACGTTTTTGCAAACTAAAAGAGCTTGCGGTTATTTTTACATTGTAGGATAGAGCGAGTAATAAATTGAATTCAAACAAGGGAAATGATTTAAATCACCCGACCGATAAAAATGCTTGCGTCTGCCAGCTCCGTGGTCGTCGGATCAGATTTTAATTAGATGGCTCGTGAGCAACGTATTACCTACACTAGTTTTCACAACCAAGCCGTTGTTGCAACCACCCCACCGCAACCAGTGATGTGTTGCGGGATCTGGATCTGGATCCTCCGGTTCTCTCCCGAGCTCCCCGTCAAGCCAACCCCATCATGTGATGCTCTGACTGCCGCCAACGTTGCTCGCCACAGCCAGCACGCGGACGAGGCCGCCGACAAGCACGCTGACGAGGTCACCTCCCCCCGTCTCCCTGTGTTCGCTCGCGACCAGTGGCCATGGCCACTCGAGTGTGTATGCCGAAGCAGTCGCTCAGCTATGCCGCTCCGGCCTCATGCTGCATCGCCTCCACCACAAACATCATCGCATACGCAACACCCCTTATCCCTTTGCCAACAAGACTGAGCTTCTGCTTGATGCCATGACCGCAAGCAATGCAAGGTGGTGAATTTCTGCAACAAGACCTCGCTTGCAAAATAAATCACAACTAGAGATTTGTTTCAAAAATAAATCTCAAAAATATTCTACAACAAGACCTTTATTGCAAAAAAAAATCTGCAACACAACCTTTTTATAAATATTTCTGCAACAAGACATGTGTTGTAAAAGGGTTCTTGCAACACGACTTCTGTTGCAAAAGTGACAATGACACTCGACCTGGTCGACCGGGAGGCTGCATCAGATCGGACAGCTCATAGACCGGCGGGTCTTTTTAAATGATCTGTCGACCGACACGTAGCACGACCCTTAAAAATATGCCTCCGTGTCCATAATTTTTCATCTTAATCTGCAGAATGTTATTTAAAAATAACTAATTTGTACGATTAAAACCTCTATCTGATATTTTATTGGTGCTGCCAATGCATGTTCATTCTTTAGTACTACTTTACTAGCAAAAGGGTCCGTGTGTTGCAACAGATTTTCTTTTTCATGATTTCCAATGGCCATAACCATATTTTGCTGCATCACGGAGATACAGTATCACTCTCAATTTTCTGAAATCATGAACAATTTTGAGATCATGAACATTTTTTTGAACTCGTGAACATATTTGAATTTGTGAACTCTTTTGAAAATATTCAAACAATTTCTAAAATCAAGAACCTTTTTTGAATTCATAAATGTTTTATACTATTTGATCATTTTAGGATCGACGAATATTTTTTCAGAAATTGGTGGAACAATTGTAAAAATTCACGAACTTTTTTTATTTAACGAACAATTTTTGAAATGCATGATCATTTTTTGAATCAACGAACATTTCACGAATGAATAAACTATTTTGTATGTCATGAACAGTTTTTGTATGGCGAAATTTTATTCAATTTAATTAGTATTCTTAATACATTAACTTTTTCAAAAATCATGAACATTTTCCGATTTTCCAAACATTTGTTTTTCAAAATTTCAGAAATTTTTTGAATAAGCAATCTTTTTTTCACGAAATCACGAACATTTTTAATCCACAAACATTTTATGATTTATTAAACATTTTATTTCAAATTTCTCATTTTTTTTAATTTTCGGAACTTTTTGGATGTCCCAAATTATTTAAAGTAGAAAAAAAGAAATTTTAAAAACAGGCCACCCGAACATGGGCCGGCCCTAACGGGGGATTCCCTATGTAAAACGTATTTTATCACTTATAGGTGGTATTGGTGGGTAATATTTTGCAATTTAGGGGGCAATTTCCTTCACGTACCGCCAGAAGCAATAGCCCCTTTATTATTTGGTATAGGAAATGTGTCCGTGCGTTGGAATTGTAGAAACTAATCCTTGGACGCCCCTAGCAACCTATTCTATGATTTTGCAATTTCTCCTCTGTGTCACTATTGCTTGTGTCACCATGCCATGGCATAACACTCGTGCCTCGCTACAGGGTAAACACTAAACAATGGGTTCTAAAATGACCATTATATTGACCTTTGCGCCATCACTGTAGCGGTAGCAATTTATACCCTATTTATTCCTTTCCTTCCTCGCTCATATCGAAATTTATTTCCTATTTTATACCTTTCCTTCATGTTCCGTTGATTCTTGAGGAGGCTTATTTACTTCAAATAATAAACATATATAAATTGATGAAGTGCGGTATAAGGAACCGACGTGGGACTATTTAATTAGTGAACAAATTGTATTTTTGATGAACAACCACGATGTAGCTCAATTTGACCTGGGCTTTGCATTTGCACCTATGGTCAGGAATTCGATCCACTCCAACGCCTATTTTTGCCTCCATAGTTCGGACGGATCAAATGGGCTGAGGCCTAATGCAGCGACCAGGTTAGTTCGAAAATAGAGTTTTTGGGACCATTAGTGCCAGCTTAGATTCACTCAAAAACACCACCTTCAAAATCTCGTAAAGACGTACGGACGGACGGAAATTTGAATCGTATGAACGAACGTATATTTGGAAGGAAGAAGCAACAGCCCTTTTGTTATTAGGTAGATATTAGTACATAGAGTTTCAGGAATGCGCTGAGGGCATGTACAATGGTGCTATCTTTGGAGTGCCACCTAGCATAAGTGCTGAGGTGGACGAGAGAAAAATTATAAGAAACTAGTCGTCAACCCGTGCGCCTGCATGGGCTAGGAACTACTCCATGATGTCACACTATAGTAGTATACATACTTGATGATGGTACATTTGTTATAACTAGTCAATGTGTACGTGCAATGCACGTTAATTTGGAAGTATATTAAGTGCATGTGAATATTAAGTAGGATATTATTTGCGTGTTATTATGTGATTAGCACTATATTTGACATGAAATTAACGGCACGCTAAACGCGTTGAGCACTCGACATCAAAGCAGTGTAGGTCGTTGGATTGACATGATTTGATGGCCGAGATTAATTGGATCTGCCCCTTTGGGTCTTTTTATATTGGTATAGATTGTATGACTCTACGGATATTATGTTAGTAATTAAGGCAAAAACACATAGATGTCTACTTCTGGCCTCCAAAAAGGATACAATTTAATCATAGTGAGATTCCTATAGGATCATCCATATAGAGTTGGCACCATTGATTAATTTGTGCGTACTGTCAAGGAAAACATAACTGAAAAAAGTATGGAAGGCAACATACTCGACATAACTATTGTTGAAGCACTTGATAGCTAATATTTTTTGTGTGAGATAACTAACATTTTTTGACACATATAAGAAAACAATTCGTGTTTCTATCACCAATTGTTTCTTAGAATTGTATTACCAAAAATGAAGGAAACAAAGAAACGAAAAGGAGATAACTTGAGACATATTTAAGAAAATCAATGAAACGAATAAAACAGCAGAATAAAAATAAAAGCTAGATTATATATTCTCAAATTTAAACCAAGGAATGGTAATCATACATAACTACCTTAACCTAAAAAAACCTAAAAAACCATATGCACACACGTCTGAAATTGGCACTTATAATTTTTGGATCAAAATTAATGGGCCATTGTTATTTTAAAAGTTCATAATATAGAAAAAAGATCTCAGATATATTATATGACAATCATGCATCAGAATAACAAATAGCTATACAAATCTCTATTATGTTTTGCTGATGAACAAAGGGCTTTATTTATTTAACTGAAGATAATGAACCCATACCAACATGATATTTTAGCATTATTAAAGTTGTTTTTTTATTAAAGGTGAATGTACAACATAGATTATATTGGTGTTTAAAGGGAAGAAAGAGAATCCGCCAGGGAGACGTTGGGCTTAATCCTATTCATGTACATGGGGTTACTTTTGTTCATGAGGCAACATCTTCTAAAAGACCTTTACCATCAAATTTAGAGGAAAGAAGTCAAGTTTTTTTTGTTTTTTTCTTTGCAGCTACCTTAGATGTGGGCACTGTGGACTTTTTTTGTACGTATCGGGTGTTAACTCCTAGGATATCTCCTATCCTCGACGAACTCAATAGATTTTAGCGTTAGAGAGAAAGGGCGCTAAAATAAAAGTAATTTATTTTTGACTCTTTTTTCAACGTGAGGCTTCAGGTCTATTTGTATGTACGTGCATGGGTTTAGCTTTTTTCAAACTGAGATTTGGACTCCTTTTTTACGTGCAGCTTCAAGACATATTATCTGTTTTAGGGGATTCAAGACTTATTATCTGCATGTTTGTTTCACACCTATCTGTGCGTTTTTTTTAAGGAAAGAAGGCATGCTGTTTTTTATTTTTATTTCATAACGTAGAGGTGGGCCTTCTTTTTGTACGTGTGAGCTGAATCTAGCACGTTCTAATATATCTTGACCACCAAATTTAAAGGAAAGAGGCATATTTTCTTTTTCTTTTTACAAAACCTAGACGTGTGTTTTTTCTTGGCAACTAACTTACGTGGTTTTTCTTTTGTTATTGAGGAAGCATCTTTCATTAGATCTTGACCATCAAATTTATAATCTAATGGCTAAATTAATTTTGATGTTGTGGATTAACGTGAAGCCTATTATGGTGCCTCCAATTAGTAAATATAAGATATAAGAAGGCTGGCCTTCTCTTATTTAAGAAATGATCTCTTAGAACAATATGTCTCACCATGTTGTTAGGAATAGCTAATTATTGAAAATAAGACTAAGATATAACCCATTCTAGACATATTTTTTGTCATCTCTAAATTACATGCAAGACTTAAGATAAGACTATCCTATCAACCATTCTACATGCTCTTAGGCCCCCACCATGAAACCTTCCATGTTCTTGCAAAAAAAAAAACCTTTCATATCTTGTTTAGTTTTTTCTTTTATGAGAACATGCCATGTCTAATTATTCTCTTCCTTTTTATTTCTCTGTCACGTTTGGCTTTGAATTCCAGCCCCTCGCATATCTTCCTTCCTTTCATGTCTCGTTTAGTTTTTTTTTTGAGAACATGACATGTGTAATTATTCCCTTCCTTTTTATTTCTCTATCACGTCTGGGTTTGAATTCCAGCCCCTCGCATATCTTCCTTCCTTTCATCTTGTGTCTATGTTTAAATTATAGCATGTCATGTATAGTTCCTCCCATTCCTTTACATTTCTCTGTGTCCTAGTTCTTTTCTTTCTTTGTCACATCTCACATCGTTTGTCAACTCAATTTTCTTCGTTTCTTTTTTTATCACATCGCCCCTTATCCTTGGCTTATTGATTCCCGAGTTTGATCCTTGATTCATAGAGAACTCAAAGACGTATATAAACTGGGATGATTGCATCTAACAAATCAAAGTGAGACTATTTAATAGGTTATACAACCTTCACTTCTAAACACAAACACCGAGGTAGCTCAATTGGATGTAACAAACTTACCTTACGAGGAGGTCGTTGGTTTAATTCCTCATGGGAACAAAAAAAATTGCTTTTTCTGCCTTGGGCTGGCTTGACTGGGCCCCACAATATGTGCATACACCAAAAGACAATATTTTCGCCTCCTCTTACTTAAATGGGCTAGGTTAAGTGGGTCGACTTCGTAGCAATTTTTCTTTTAAGTCGCTTCAGAAAGAATTTTAGTATCATCGTGGACAGTACATTCTTAACGGCTTCTCGTGTCGGACAAAAGTAAGCCTAGACGATGGATGAAAGAAAAAAAATCGGAGAAATGCACCTTACTTTATTAATAGGTATAGATAACGACGTAAGGAATATTTGGTAGATCCTCAACTCCTTCCATTGCTCATTGTCAATTCATCGCACTACAAAACATTATTACTTGTTACATCACACACCCTATGATACTTGGAACATGTTTCTTATTCAACACTTCCATCGGCACATACAAAGTCTGGGGAACACGAAACAAAAGGCTTTATGAAAGCTCTCCTTGTGCTCCTTGTGGCATGCATGAACACATAGATCATACTTGCATACTAAAGTAAAATAGGTCACACTATAGCGCTCGCATATCATCTCTGCTTCCGAACCTATGAAATAACCACAGAATTTTGTGTACAAAAGGAAATTCAGATCCTATGATGTTCCACAAAAGAACAAGATGAAAAGTAGTGGCATGGAGTACGAATTTCACACAATATTAAAAAAAGGTATAAAAAGCTTTGAGGAAGTTCCTTGTTATTCATATGAAATTTTCGGACAATGCTTACCAGAAACTAAAACTGGTATGAGCAGGAACAGGCATAACAAGCCTGTCAGCTTGACGTCTCCCATATGTCTCCACGAATGAACAATCCCAAAAGCAACTAAGAGGGCATGAAATTGATGCACATGAAAATAGGCTACACCCTATCTTATAGCCTGGAAAGATTAGACCTAAAAAAGTCAAAGAAATGATTGTGTGATCCTATCTAGAAGATATGCATGTTGCAATTCTGATATTCTACCTCGAAGATGTGGTTGTATCTGCATGGATGCCATTATGAAAGAAGATATGAACCACCGAATTGTGGAGTATAATAAAGTAGGCATTTATCTCCTATATGCATGAAAGCCATTCTAAAAGAACATACGAACCACCAAATTTTTGGAGTATAATATTGTAGACATTTAGTTTCTACATGCATGCTGCAATGCTGATATTCTATCGACATGTGGCTCTATATGCATGAAAGCCATTCTGAAAGAAGATATGAACCACCAAATATATGGAGTATAATACTGTAGACACTTAACTCCTACATGCATGCTGCAATTCTGATATTCAATTGATGTGTGGTTCTATGTGCACGAAAGCCATTCTGAAAGAAGATATGAACAACCAAAATTGGTGTTTATAATGTAGACATTTATTTCTACATATTAAAGTTGTTTGCACATGTTCATATGGATTTGTAACATACTCAGATAGTAACCACATGATTTTTACCATATGTTTGTAGGAAATATGCCCTACAGGAAATAATATTTTATTATTATATTTCTATTTTCATAATTAAAAGTTTATATTATATGCTATAACTGCTATGATCCAGAATATGTGATAAAGTGGAAAACACATATGTACTTGTAAAATAATAAATGGTAAGATTAGGTTCCTAGTCTTTCCTCTAAGACCGGCTCAAGTCTTTGAACTTAACTGTCAAAACTAAATTTTACTTTCGAAATTGAATTTTACCGATGAAACTGAATTTTACTATCAAAACTGATATCACTAGTACAAGAGAAGCACTGCACTAGTAGTTTAGGCCATTCAAGCACTAGTAGCAGAGAAGCAGTGATCCAAATCAGTAGCCTCTCGAGCAGGGTATGAACTAGCAGAGAGCAGAAGGAGCAGCAACTCATGTAGCAACAGCGCCCGGAGCAGCACCTTGAGCAAGAGCTAGAGCAGAGCTGTAGTAGGTCGTGTAGAAGCAGTAGCGCGAGCGAGAGCAAGAGCGGAGCAACAACACAAACAAGATCATGAGAAGAGCAGCAACGTGATTGATTGCAAGAGCAGAGCAGTAGCGCGATCGAGAGTCGAAGCAGTAGCAACGCGAGCGAGAGACATGGCAGAAACACCAGCGCCTATTGGTGTGGACGTCGGTGCCGAGGAGCAACGCCATGTGGGAGAGACATCGTGGAGGAAGTGGATGGTGATGCCACCATCGGTGGAGCTGCGCCATGGTGGCTCAGGATCGAGCACCGGCAATGCCATGAGATGAAATCTGGGAGAAAATGCAGTGATGAGTGTAGAACCTTTTTGGTGGCACCTAGTAGGACTCAGCTTCATCCGAGGAATCGGCGAGGGTGGCGGTTCCGACGGGGCAGGTGAAGACGACATTGTGGGAATGGAGGTGGCGTGATAGACGAGGCGAACATTGGGGAAGCTCCTTGGAGGTGGAGTACGGGGCAGCTGAACCGGCAGGACGACGAGATCAACAACAGATCCTCATTCGGTGTGGTGGACGATGATGTCTAGCTATTATGGTGGATGACATCATCGGGGAAGAGGCTCTGGCTGGCAGTTGTCGGGTGGTGGATGACAGAGGGTGGGGATTCATGGGTTTTGGTGGCCTCGGTGTACGAATGGGGGTGATAGAGGGATTGGGAGGGGAACCATGGTTAGGGACGCGCTTGTCTGAAATATGGGGTAAGTTATAAAAATAACCCCAACCGTTTTGATCATGGGACACCGAGGTGGCATATTTGGTTGTGGGATAGAAGGGGGATTTCTCGTGTCGAGGTGCCACGACCGACTTCGGAGGAGGATGGATTTTTCGCGCTGATATGTCTCCAGCGTATCTAGAATATATGAAATATTCATGGAATATTTATATGAATTCCATATGGTTTTGGTGCACTTTTATATAATTTTGATGGATTAACCTTTTTATCTAGTGCCCAGTGTGAGGTCTTGTCTTTTGGCTATTTTTGGTCTGTAGAAAAATGAAGTCCAAATGCCAGAAATATTTTACGGTGATTTTTTTGGACCAGAAGAGACCCTCGGAGCCCAAGAGTTGGACCAAACGAAATCCAGGGAGCCACCAGCTCGTGGGCGCGCCCACCCCCCAGGGCGTGGTGTGTGAGCTTCTGGGTCTCTCGTGAAGCTTCCTGGCGTAAGTCCAATGCTGAAAAATCCTATAAATATAGAAACGCCGGAAAAGAAACTTAGATGAGAAGTTCCACCGCTGCAAGCCTCTGTATCCACAAAAACTCATTCGGAGTCGTTTTTCGCACCGTGCCGAAGGTGGAAATCATCACCGGATGCCATCTTCATCATCTTGGTGGTCTCCATGATAGGGAGGCATTAGTTCACCCTCGGGGCTGATGGTATGTACCAGTAGCTATGTGTTTGATCTCTCTCTATCTCTCTCTCTCTCTCTCGTGTTCTTGGTACGACACGATCTTGATGTACCATGAGCTTTATTAATATAGATGGATGATATGATGTTTCTCCCTCTCTATCTTGTTGTGATGAATTGAGTTTTTCCTTTGAAGTTTCATTATTATCAAATTGAATCTTTTAGACATGGGAACACCTTATGTATGTCTCGCGTATGGAGATCCGTGGTGACAATGGGGTTTTCAATTGATTGACTTGATTTATGTTTTGGTGATCAACTCGTTGATTTCCGAGGTGGCATTGCGGTAATCTATGCACATGGGTTGGCACATGTTTTCGTCTTACTTTCTCCGATAGAAACTTTGGGGCACTCTTTGAAGTTCTTTGTGTTGGATTGAATATGATAAATCTTAAATTGTTTGACGCATGTCGTATAATCAACTCATGGATACTTGTGGTGACATTGGAGTATCTAGGTGACATTAGGGTTAGTTGATGTGTTCATATGGTGTTATTCTAGTACGGACTCTAGGGTTGTTTATGGTTGTAGCGACCCGACCTCAAACGATCAAGCCTCTGTGTATCTATGCCATCCCTGGATCAGTATGCTGGCATGCACAGTACAATAATGTATATATCAAAGTGCAGTCACATGTATAAATAACGTAAAACTGATATATACGTCCTAATTCTCAGCGGAAACAATCAAAAGGGTGTGGAGTCCCATCAACGCCATCAACTAGTTGAGTGCGGACTGTAACCCTACTACAAAACTCACTCGTCGTAGAAAACCTGCAATGTGATACGTTGTAGCCATGTAGGTTAGTACATTGAATGTACCGGCAAGATCAAAATAAGATGCAAATGATAAAGACTATTCTCTATGCAATATGGCTTTGTGGCTCTGTGTCTGCAAAATGCTGATTTTATTTTCCCTACAACAGAGGAATGCCAAGGAATTTCTACTACAAAGCAGATACCTATGTATGACATGGTTCCGCCAACCGATGTCTCATAGCCCATAGTAATAATCAGCGGCCCTCAATTAATAATCAGTATGGTGTTGAGAGTTCAGAGATAGATCCAAGTCCAGAGGCTCAAATTGTCCGTGACCTGGGACACGTCTACTCGATTAGGTTTTACTCTAAAGAATTTTGTGCATTTTACCAACAAGAATCGACCCCTCCCTTTAAGTCCTCGCACTTTGGAGTGTTTGAGAATAGGACGATCAGAACATGATCTTCCAAAGAGTTCCCCTGACCGTTGTTCGGTGCTCATCCAACCCTATTGTTCGTCTACATCTGCTAGCACCGTCCAAGCGAGGGTCACAACTAAGGTCGGCCAAGCTAGAGCCCATAATGACTTGTGGCTGGATAGGTAAGCTTTCGGGCATGAAGTATTCTTCCGTCTCTTTGATCTTGGGTGGAGCTTTCGGCATGATATCACGACGCTTCTCCGGAATCACTGAGTACTGGGTGCACTATGTACCCTTCTTAATCATTCTCCACCCAAAGGTATATTGAATTCTTGTCTCGAGTCTTGATGTCTTGAGGTACTTGAAGATGCATGCCTTGAAGATACCATCATGAACTTGTCGTCATTGACGAGAGTCCACCATGCTCACACCACTCATGAAACTTATACCACTCCCCGTCTACAATAGTGTAACATCATAATGAAATAACATCCCAGGGCTTAGTATCAGGGATGTGGTTTTCTACCTCATGCTTCTACCCAACTACAAGAGTCAATATCACTATTGGAGGAATGATGGAAAGCGTTACACTAGATGCAATAAAAACTAAGGATATGAAAAACATGGTCAAAGTAAACTTGCCTAGTAAGTTGATGAAGATAATAGAGCTCTCGAAATCCTAGTAGTTCTATCGTCACACTCTGAGAGATAAAACCTATAGTAATCAAACAATTGCATACATGTAAGAAAATCATACTAAAACCAATTCTAGCAATCATATTAATAATCAACAGATAAAAGAGAAATAATAGTGACATCGAATAAAACCAAATCAAAATCCAAAAAAATCTCAACGGAAAACTATAGAGAAAAATACTACAGAAAACTCTAGGACTTATCTTCCGAACAAAAAAAATATTTTTTTCCTAAATAAAAACTCAACAGCAAAGAAAGTCCTAAAATAATAAATTAATAGAAAAGAAACTATAAAATAGCTAAGTTAAAATAAGTATTTTAACTAGAGCTTTAACTAGCAAAATGAAACACATTAAAAGCTTTTATGAAACTCAATTTATGCCCTATGCAAGGTTTACTACAAAATAGAGAAACAAAAATTTAAAAATCAAAAGGTTCATCTACTAAAGACTAACATAAACATAAATAACCTTGTCAAAAGTGACAAAAGAAAATAATTAAAATCATTTAAAAATATTAAATAAAACAAAACTATACCCAAACAGTATTGTTTTTGCAATAAACCTAATTTAAAATAAACTAGATATATCACTAAATGCTACTGGATAAATGAATCAATAACAAAACAGTTGCAAAAGAATCAATCAAAAATGTATTTTTAAACTCAAGATATGGCCAAAGTAGTGATTTGAACAAGTTTCATCAAATTCAAATTTAAACTGCTCAAACTTGGCTCAAATTGCATCTGTAGAAACTTTATAAAAATTGTGAGCGACCGAGCGACTGCGGCAGCATAAATGGTAGTTCTTGTAGCTTAGATGGCGGCAGCAACATCTGTGTCTGGGATAGTGATGACCCACAAGTATATGGGGTCAATTGTAGCCTTTTCGATAAGTAAGAGTGTCAAACCCAATGAGGAGCAGAAGGAAATGACAAGTGGTTTTCAGCAAGGTAATGTCTGCAAGTGCCAAAATTGTAAGTAACAGAGTAGTTTGATAGCAAGATAATTTGTAACGAGCAAGTAACGGTAGTAGTAACAAAAGTGCAGCAAGGTAGCCCAATCCTTTTGAGGCAAAGGACAGGTCAAAACGGTCTCTTAAGATAAGCAAGGTGTTCTTGAGGGTACACGGGAATTTCATCTAGTCACTTTCGTCATGTCGGTTCGATTCATGTTCGCTACTTTGATAATTTGGTATGTGGATGGACCGGTGCTTAGGTGCGGTTCTTACCTGAACAAACCTCCTACTTATGATTAACCCCCTCGCAAGCATCCGCAACTACGAGAAAATTATTAAGAATAAATTCTAACCATAGCATTAAACTTTTGGATCCAATCGGTCCTTTACGGAATAGCGCATAAACTAGGGTTTAAGCTTCTGTCACTCTCGCAACCCATCATCTACTAACTACTCCATAATGCATTCCCTTAGGCCCAAATATGGTGAAGTTTCATGTAGTCGACATTCACATGACACCACTAAGGGAATCACAACATACATATCATCAAAATATCGAACACATATCAAGTTCACATGATTACTTGCAACATGATTTCTCCCGTGACCTCAAGAACAAAAGTAACTACTCACAAATGATAAACATGCTCAAGATCAGAGGGGTATTAAATAGCATAATGGATCTGAACATATAATCTCACCAAATAAACCATCTAGTAATCAACTACAAGATGTAATCAACACTACTAGTCACCTAAAAGCACCAATTTATAGTTCCAGTACAAAGATTGAACACAAGAGATGAACTAGGGTTTGAGACGAGATGGTGGTGTTGAAGATGTTGATGAAGATAGCCCTCCCCAAGATGGGAGAGTTGTTGGTGATGATGATGACGATGATTTCCCCCTCCGGGAGGGAAGTTCCCTAGGAAGAATCACTCCGTCGGAGGGCAAAAGTGCTCCTGCCCAGGTTCCGCCTCGAGAGGGTGGCGCTTCATCCCGAAAGTCCTCTCTTGATTTTTTTCTAGGTCAAAATGACTTATGTACTAGAAGGGGGCACTGGAGGTGGGCCTGGGTGAGCATAACCCACCAGGGCGTGCTTGGGCTCTCTGGCGCTCCCGGGTGGGTTGTGCCCACCTGGTGGGCCCCTCTGGTACTTATTGACTCCGAAAATTCTTATTTATTTCATAAAAATTCCTCGTAAGGTTTCAGCTCATTTGGAGTTGTGCAGAATAGGTAGCCTGACGTAGCTTTTTCAGGTCCAGATTTCCAGCTGCTAGAGTTCTCCCCCTTTGTGTATACGTTGCATATTATGAGAGAAAAGGCATTATAATTGCTCCAAAAAGTATTATTATGCAATAAAAAAACATAAATAACAGTCGGTAAACATGTGGACATGTTTTTCGATTTTGGTTTTCGCTTGAGGACAAGCAAGGTCTAAGCTTGGGGGAGTTGATATGTCCATTTTGCATCATGTTTACCTACTGTTAGTTATGTTGTTTTATTGCATAATAATTCTTTTTGGAGTAATTCTAATGCCTTTTCTCTCATAATATGCAAGGTACACACAAAGCGGGAGAATTCTGGCAGCTGGAAATATGGACCTGAAAAAGCTACATCGGGCTACCTATTCTGCACAACTCCAAATGAGCTGAAACTTTACGAGGAATTTTCATGGAATAAATAAGAATTTTTGGAGTCACTAAGTACCAAAGGGGGGCCACCAGGTGGGCACAACCCACCTGCGCGCGCTAGGGAGCCCAGGCGCGCCCTGGTGGGTTGTGCTCACCCAGGCCCACCTCTGGTGCCCTCCTTCTGGTACATAAGTCATTTTGACCTAGAAAAAATAAAGAGAGGACTTTCAGAACAAAGCGCCGCCGTCTCGAGGCGGAACCTATGCAGGAGCACTTTTGCCCTCCGGTGGAGCGATTCCACCGAGAGAACTTCCCTCCTGGAGTGGGAAATCATCGTCATCCTCATCGCACCAACAACTCTTCCATCTTGGGGAGGGCTATCTTCATCAACATCTTTAACAGCACCATCTCATCTCAAACCCTAGTTCATCTCTTGTGTTCAATCTTTGTACCAGAAGTGTAGATTGGTGCTTGTGGGTGACTAGTAGTGTTGATTACATCTTGTAGTTGATTACTATATGGTTTATTTGGTGGAAGATTATATGTTCTGATCCATTATGCTATTTAATACCCCTCTGAACTTGAGCATGATAATCATTTGTGAGTAGTTACTTTTGTTCTTGAGGTCACGGGAGAAATCATGTTGCAAGTAATCATGTGAACTTGATATGTGTTCGATATTTTGATGATATATATGTTGTGATTCCCTTAGTGGTGTCATGTGATCGTTGACTACATGACACTTCACCATATTCGGGCCTAAGGGAATGCATTGTGGAGTAGTTATTAGATGATGGGTTGTGAGAGTGACAGAAGCTTAAACCCTAGTTTATGCGCTATTCCGTAAGGGACCAATTGGATCCAAAAGTTTAATGCTATGGTTAGAATTTATTCTTAATACTTTTCTCGTAGTTTCGGATGCTTGTGAGGGGGTTAATCATAAGTAGGAGGTTTGTTCAAGTAAGAACAACACCTAAGCACTGGTCCACCCACATACCAAATTATCAAAGTAGCGAACACGAATTAAGCCAACATGATGAAAGTGACTAGATGAAATTCCCGTGTACCCTCAAGAACACTTTGCTTATCATAAGAGACCGTTTTGGCATGTCCTTTGCCTCAAAAGGATTGGGATACCTTTCTACACTTTTGTTACTACTATTGTTACTTGCTCGTTACAAATTATCTTGCTATCAAACTACTCTGCTACTTACAATTTTAGCACTTGCAGACATTACCTTGCTGAAAACCACTTATCATTTCCTTTTGCTCCTCGTTGGGTTCGAGACTCTTACTTATCGAAAAGGCTACAGTTGACCCCATATACTTGTGGGTCATCACTCGACACCCTAATCTCCATCGTTGTGTCGTGGTCGTCTCACCAACTATTGCTTCTACAACTATTGCTTCTACATAGTGATAAACTAAAGCAATTACATGGCGTTTGCATTTCATACAATAAAGAGACGACCATAAGGCTCCTACCGGTGGTCGATAACTTTTACAAAACATGACCATCTCATACAATAATGTATATCACATCATGTCTTGACCATATCACATCACAACATGCCCTTCAAAAACAAGTTAGACGTCCTCTACTTTGTAGTTGCATGTTTTACATGGCTGCTACGGGCTTCTAGAAAGAACCATTCTTACCTACGGCACAAAATCCACAATGGTGATTTATCAAGTTTGTTGTTTTAACCTTCAACAAGGGCCAGCCGCAGTCAAATTCGATTCAAGTAAAGTAGGAGAAACAGACGCCCGCCAGCCACCTTTATGCAAAACTAGTTGCATGTCTATCGATGGAAGCGGTCTCATGAACGTGGTCATGTAAGGTTGGTCCGGGCCGCTTCATCCAAAATACCGCTGAATCAAAATAAGACATTGGTGGTAAGCAGTATGACGATCACCGCCCACAACTCTTTGTGTTCTACTCGTGCATGTCATCTACCCATAGACCTGGCTCTGATACCATTATTGAGGAATGTAGCATGCAATTTCAAAAAAATTCCTATGCTCACGCAAGATCTATCTAGGAGATGCATAGCAACGAGGGGGAGAGAGTGTGTCTACGTACCCTCGTAGACCATAAGCAGAAGCTTTTGACAACGCGGTTGATGTAGTCGAACTTCTTCTAGCTCTGATTGATCAAGTACCGAACGTACGGCACCTCTGAGTTCTAGACACGTTCAGCTCGGTGACGTCTCTCGCCTTCTTGATCCAGCAAGGTGTCAAGGTAGTAGATGAGTTCCGTCAGCACGACGGCATGATTACGATGATGGTGAATCCGTGCAGGGCTTCGCCTAAGCGACGTGAGAATATGACTGGGGGTGTAAACTATGGAGGGGGCGCCGCACACGGCTAACAATTGATGTTGTGTGTTCTAGGCGCCCCCCATGTATATATAGGTGGGGGAGAAGAGAGGCATCCAGGGGCGCCCCAAGTAGGCTGAATCCTACTTGGGGTCTCTCCCCAATTCGACCCCCCTTTCCTTATTTGCCGGAGAGGAAGGAAAGAGCAGGGAGGAGGGAAGGAAGGGGGGGGCTGAATCCCCCCCCCCTTCCCTTTTCCCTTCCCCTCTTTCCTTCTCCTATTGGTTCGGCCCATATGGGGGGCGCACCAGCCCCTGGTGGCTGGTGTCTTTCCCCTCTTGGCCCAATAGGCCCATATCTTTTGCCAGGGTGCCCGGAACCCCTTCCGGTGACCCGATATGTACCTGATACCCTCCAGAACACTTCCGGTGTCCGAATACTATCATCCTATATATCAATCTTTACCTCTCGGCCATTTCGAGACTCATCTTCATGTCCATTATCTCATCCGGGACTCCGAACAACATTCGGTCACCAAATCACATAACTCATATAATACATATCATCATCGAACGTTAAGCATGGGGACCCTACGAGTTCGAGAACTATGTAGACATGACCGAGACACCTCTCCGGTCAATAACCAATAGAGGAACCTGGATGCTCATATTGGCTCGCACATATTCTACGAAGATCTTTGTCGGTCAAACCGTTATGACAACATATGTTATTCCCTTTGTCATCAGTTTGTTACTTGCCCAAGATTCAATCGTCGGTATCTTCAAACCTAGTTCAATCTCGTTACCGGCAAGTCTTTTTACTCATTCCGTAATACATCGTCCTGCAACTAACTCATTAGTCACTTTGCTTGCAAGGCTTCTTATGATGTGTATTACCCAGAGGGCCCAAAGATACCTCTCCTATACTCGGAGCGACAAATCCTAATCTCAATCCATGCCAACCCAACAAACACCTTCGGAGATACCTGTAGAGCATCTTTATAATCACCCAGTTACGTTGTGACGTTTGATAGCACACAAGGCATTCCTCCGGTATCCGGGAGTTGGATAATCTCATAGTCGAAGGAATATGTATTTGACATGAAGAAAGCAATAGCAATAAAACTAAACAATCATAATACTAAGCTAACGAATGGGTCTTGTCCATCACATCATTCTCCTAATGATGTGATCTCGTTTATCAAATGACAACACATGTCTATGGTTAGGAAACTTAGCCATCTTTGATTAAGGAGCTAGTCTATTAGATGCTTACTAGGGAGTAGGGACTCTGTATTTTGTCTATGTATCCACACATGTATCAAGTTTCCGGTTAATACAATTCTACCATGAATAATAAACATTTATCATGAAATAAGAAAATATAAAATAACAACTTTATTATTGCCTCTAAGGCATATTTCCTTCAATGTGAACATCGCCCGCCACTGCAGAGACACAAGTAGCGGCGGGCATGCATTCACTCCTGCCACTGCGGGGCTCTACCAATGGTAGGCAGGCGCCCATCACTGATGCGGTTATAGAAGTGGCGGGCAGCCCTAGGAGCCTGGTCAGCCACTGCTAGCATTTTTGCGCATGCCACTGCTAGGCATTCCTGCAGTAGTGATTAGGCCAGCTTAATTTTGATTTCAATTAGGCAAGCACCCAAAGGCTACTGTTTCTTTTTTGGTATATGTAATATATGCTCCTCTTCCAGGATATGGAATTTCTACTCCCGAGCTCAAATGCTCCCTTATGAACAGTAAATCAAAAAATAGTTAAAAAATTAAAAAAATGAATATTTTTGTGGTAAACTTTGACAAATGATTTCTATGCTTACAAAATTTCAGCATGAAATGATATTCCTGGAAGTCATGGCAAAAAAACAAAATCGATGTTACAAAAATGCTAGTTTTGAATATATTTTGGAGTGCTGATTTTTTTCACGCCTTCCACGAATGTCATTGTGTGTTGAAATTTTACAAGCATATAGAAAACATTTGTCAAAGTTTAATCCAAAAGAATTTCAGAATTTTTTAATATTTTTAGTATTTTTTCGATTTTACTATTCATGAGGGAGCATTTGAGCTCGGGAGCTTAATAGTACTTTCGCCTATTCCAGTATACGCATGCACATCTTTGATTGGTCAGAATACATGATGTGCTCTAGACACAATAAGGGCATCTCTAACGCACACTCTCAAACTCTCTGCATACATTCGGAATTAGTTTGACCTAGTTTGTCATCCAACGCGGTAACCCATCGGTCCGTGGACTGATCCAGACCCTGTTTTTCCGCAAACTGGAAGCAAACCAGAAAGGCTTTGCGGGAGTCTGGACATCGTTTGACAAACCATAAGGCACCACTCATCCTCTCACTCCATATGTATGCACGGCTAAAATTTTTGCTATTTGGTGGAAGGCTGCTAATAGCGTAGCATTTGGCGGAAGCTAGTAATGCTACTTCAGAATTTGGCAGAAGCACATGATAGATTTGGCGGAAGCTAGATTGACATGATGGCGAAAGCTCCTGGTCACATAGCGCACATCGTCTAACTCTATTAATCACATAGGAATGAATAACGGAAGCTCCTTTGCTTTGCATCGTTGGATGGCGGAAGCTCCTAATCACATATGGAGTAGTGCACATCACATAGCTGGATGGTGGAAGCTCCTAATCACTAGTAGGCAGAAGATATCTATAGGACCTTGAAGTATGTCTAGAGGGGGTGATTAGACTACTTGACCAATAAAAACTTAACTTTTTCTCAATTTTAGAGTTTGGCAGATTTTAGCTATTTTAGGACAAGTCAAGCAATCATCACACAATACAAGCAAGCATGCAAAGAATGTATAGGCAGCGGAAATTAAAGCATGCAACTTGCAAGAAAGAAAAGGGAAGGGTTTGGAGGATTCAAACGCAATTGGAGACACGGATGTTTTTGGCGTGGTTTCGATAGGTGGTGCTATCGTACATCCACGTTGATGGAGACTTCAACCCACGAAGGGTAACGGCTGCGCGAGTCCACGGAGGGCTCCACCCACGAAGGGTCCACGAAGAAGCAACCTTGTCTATCCCACCATGGTCGTCGTCCACGAAGGACTTGCCTCACTAGCGGTAGATCTTCACGAAGTAGGCGATCTCCTTGCCCTTATAAACTCCTTGGTTCAACTCCACAATCTTGTCGGAGGCTCCCAAGTGACACCTAGCCAATCTAGGAGACACCACTCTCCAAGAAGTAACAAATGGTGCGTTGATGATGAACTCCTTGCTCTTGTGCTTCAAATGATAGTCTCCCCAACACTCAACTCTCTCTCATAGGATTTGGATCTGGTGGAAAGAGGGTTTGAGTGGAAAGCAACTTGGGGAAGGCTAGAGATCAAGATTCATATGGTAGGAATGGAATATCTTGGCCTCAACACATGAGTAGGTGGTTCTCTCTCAGAAATGGTAAGTTGGAAGTGTAGGTTTAGTCTGATGGCTCTCTCCACAAATGAAGAGAAGGTGGAGGGGTATATATAGCCTCCACACAAAATATAACCGTTACACACAATTTACCAAACTCGGTGGGACCGAATAGTTAAACTCGGTCGGACCGATTTAGTAAACCTAGTGACCGTTAGTGATTTTCGGTGGGACCGACATGCATCTCAGTGAGACCGATTCGGTTAGGGTTAGGGCATAACGTAATCTCGGTAAGACCGATTACACAAACTCGGTAAGACCGATTTTGGTAATAACCTTTCCAGAGAGTTGGTTAGGTAAACTCGGTGGGACCGATTTGCTCTTTTCGGTGAGACCGAAATATTACAAAAAGAAAACAGAGAGTTTACATTGCAATCTCAGTGGGACCGATCGCTCACTTCGGTTAGACCGAAACATTACGAAGGGAAACAGAGAGATTACAATCCCATCTCGGTGAGACCGAGATCCCTATCGGTAAGACCGATTTGCTTAGGGTTTGTGGCAGTGGCTATGACTTTTGAAATCGGTGGCGCCGGATAGAAAGAATCGGTGTGACAGATTTTGGCTTTAGGTTTAGGTCATTTGTGGATGTGGGAAAGTAGTTGAGCGTTTTGGAGCATATCACTAAGCACATGAAGCAAGCGGCTCATTAAGCAACACCACATCCCTTCTTGATAGTATTGGCTTTTCTTATAGACTCAATGTGATCTTGGATCACTAAAATGTAAAATGAAGAGTCTTGAGCTTTTGAGCTTGAGCCAATCCTTTGTCCTTAGTATTTTGAGGGATCCACTTTCATCATCCATGCCATGCCATTCATTGAGCTTTCGTGAAACAATAGTCTTGGAATAGCATCAGCTCAATGAGCTATATGTTGTTATGAATTACCAAAACCACCTAGGGATAGTTGCACTTTCAATATCCACATGTAATCACGCGGAAGGCTGCTAATTTGACGGAAAGTTATTTGTTGTTATTTTTTAAGTGAATAAAAACAGACATTTGAGGTATAGCATTGGATGGCGGACTCCCATGTCACCGTCCGCAAACTGGTCCCCATCGACCTGCGGACAGATACAATGTTCGATTTGGGGGTCTGTTCCCACGAAATCTCTCACTCGTATGTGCAGCCATCGTTGAAGGTAATTTCTTGATTTCTCTTCGGTAAATGGGACTTATAGCTCGCCCTCTATTACACGTATATAAGTTAGTGTAATTTAAAGTAAAAGAGTGACGTGGGACTATTAATTAATAAACAACCTTTAGGTCGGGAGTGGAAGTCATGGGCTCGATCCCCCGCAACTCTTTTTATCCACCCTGCTAGGAAGCCCACTCACATCGCTCGCCATCGACATTGATAATTCTAGCTCAGGCGCGTACGTACAAAGCTGAGTTGCAGACCATTTTTCTATTTCCCATTAAAATAGAAAGCCCACTTACATGGCTCGCGGCCCACATCAATAATTCTGGCACATGTGACGTAGGGACAATCCAAAGATTTGGAGAAACGCACCCTCTTTTATTAGTAGATATAGAATTAAGGAATATTTGGTAGATTCTCAACCTCTTGCATTGCTCATTGTCAAGTCATCATACTACTCAATATTATTATTTGTTACACGCACCCTATGATAGTTGCAACATGTTTCTTATTCAACACTCCCATTGGCACGTACAAGTTCCGTAGAATAGGTAACAAAACCCTTCGTTAAAGCCCTCCTTGCGGCATGCATCAACACAAGGATCATGCTTGCATGGTACAGATGTATAGGTCCGGCTATCTCGAGTGCACATCTTTGCTTCCGAACCTACAAAATAATCACATAATTTTGTGTATAAAAAGAAATTTAGATCTTATGATGTTCCACAAAGGAACGGGATAAAAAGTTGTGGCATGGAGTACAAATTTCACATAGGAGGAAACAAAGTATAAAACATGCAATGAGGAAGTTCCTTGTTCTTCATGTGAAATTTTCAGACAACGCTTACCAGGAAGTAAAAGTGGCATGAGCAAGAACAGGCATAACAGTCCTGTCATCTTGACCACTCCCATGACTCCAAGAATAAACAGTCCCAAAATAAGCAGGCATGAAATCGACGCATCAGAAGAGGCCACACCCTATCTTATAGCCTCGAAAGATGAGACCTAAAAAAGTCAAAGAAATGATTATGTGATCCTATCTAGAAGATATGCACGTTGCAATTCTGATATTCTATCTAAAAGATTTGCTATATCTGCATGGAAGCCATTATGAAAGAAGAGACGAACCACCAAATTTATGGAGTATAATACTGTAAACATTTAACATTTACATGCATGCTACAATTCTAATATTCTATCGACATGTGGCTCTATCTACATGAAAGCCATTCTGAAAGAAGATACGGATCACTGAATTTATGGAGTATAATAATGTAGCCATTTAACTTCTACATGCATGCTGCTATTTGATACGTCGTCAATGTATCTATAATAATTGACTGTTCAATGCTATTATATTATCCACCTTGGATGTTTTATAGGCATTATTATGTTATTTTATATCATTTTTGGGGACTAACCTATTAACCTAGTGTCGAGTGCTAGTTGTTGATTTTTCCTTGTTTTTGTCTTTCACAGAAAATCAATGCCAAGTGGAACGAAACTTTTTGATGATTTTTCTTGGATAATAAGACACCCACGAAGCTTCATCACCATGTTGCCATCGGAGTTTTCATGCCAATCATGCTTCTACTACTTTTCTGCCGTTTAGCGATAAAGTAAAGCATTACACGATGGTTAATGATTGACACGCAGGTCATACAATAATTAAAGACAACCCTATGGCTCTTGCCGGTTGTCGTATGCATCGACATGCAAGTCAATATAAACTATTACAAACATGATCATCTCATACATCAAATATATATCATCATGTCTTTGTCCATATCATATCACAACATACCCTGCAAAAACAAGTTAGACGTCCTCTAATTTATTATTGCATGTTTTACGTGGCTGCTATGGGTATCTAGCAAGAACGATTCTTACCTACGCAAAACCACAACGGTGATATGCAAGTTGATATTTATCCTTATACAAGGATCGCCTTCGCCGAATCCGATTCAACTAAGGTGGGAGAGACAGACACCCGCCAGCCAATTTATGCAACAAAGTCACATGTCAGTCGATGGAACCGGTCTCATCTACGTGTACATGTAAAGTTGGCTCGGACCGCTTCATCCCACAGTACTGCTGAATCAAGAAAAGACCAAGGAAGGAAGAAATTTGAATATCAACGCCCACAAACTCCTTTGTTTTCTACTCTTGATGTCATCTACGCAAAGACCTAGCTCATGATGCCACTGTTGGGAAACGTTGCGTTGGAAACAAAAATTTCCTATGCTCACCAAGATTAATCTAGGAGATGAACATCTATAAGAGGAGAGATTACATCTACATGCCCTTGTAGATCGCTAAGCGGAAGCGTTAAGAAATGCAATTGATTTAGTCAAACGTCTTCGCGGTCCAATCACGATCCGTCCCGCGAACTCTCGATCCAAGTGTCAAAAAGACGGCACCTCTGCGTTCAACACACGTATGGCTTGATGATGCCTTCACCTCCTTGATCCAGCAAACGGTGGTGAAGTAGTAGCTCGATTCCTCCGGCAGCACGACAACGTGGTGGCGGTGGTGGTGGAATCTCAGCAGGGCTTCGCCAAGCACTACGGAAAGGAAGAGGGCTACGAGGGAGAGGAAGGGAAGCGTCGTGGCATGGATTGGGTGCGGCTGCCCTCCCTCTACCCCACTATATATAGGGGGAAGGAGGGAGGAGGAGGCGCCCTAGGGTTTCCCTAGGGGGGGCCGGCGGCCACAAGGGGCAACCCTAGATGGTTTTTGGGTGGCCCCGCTAGGTGCCTTGCCCCCCAAGGAAGGGGGAGGCAGCCCTAAGGGGGCGCACCATCCCTCATGGTCTTGTAGGATGGCATGAGGGGGGCGCACAACCCCTTAGTGGGTTGGTGTGCTCCCTCCCCTTGGCCCATGAGGCCCCCGAACACTTGTCGGGGCCACCGAAACCCCTTTTGGTCATCCTGGCCATAACCCGGTACCCCGGGAACAATTCCGAACTTCGATACCCTTCGTCCTAGATATCAATCTTCACCTCTGAACCACTCCGGAGTTCCTTGTCATGTCCGGTATCTCATCCGGGACTCCAAACAACCTTCAGTTACCACCAAAACAACTCAACTATACTTATATCGTCACCAAACGTTAAGTGTGTGGACCCTGTGGGTTCGAGAACTATGCAGACATGACCGAGACACCTCTACGGTCAATAACCAATAGCGGGACCTGGATGCCCATATTGGTTCCTACATATTCTACGAAGATCTTATCGGTCGAACCTCGATGTCAAGGATTCAGCTAATCTTGTATGCAGTTCCCTTTGTCTATCGGTATTTTACTCTCCCGAGATTCAATAGTCAGTATCTCCATACCTACTTCAATCTCGTTATCAGCAAGTCTCTTTACTCGTTCCGTAATACAAGATCCTATGGCTAACCCATTAGTCACATCTCTTGCAAGCTTATTGTGATGTTGTATTACCGAGTGGGCCCTGAGATACCTCTCCATCATATGGGGTGAAAAATCCCAGTCTTGATCCATGCTAACTCAACAGACACCCTCGGAGATACCTGTAGAGCACCTTTATAGTCATACAGTTACGTTGTGACATTTGGTACACGCAAGGTACTCCTCCAGTGTCGGTGAGTTGCATGATCTCATGGTCATAGGAATGAATACTTGACATGCAGAAAATGATAGCAATAAACTTGACACGATCATATGTTATGCTTATAGTTTGGGTCTTGTCCATCACATCATTCTCCCAATGACGTGGTTCCGTTATCAAATGACAACTCATGTCTCTAACTACGAAACCATAGCCATCCTTGATCAACGAGCTAGTTCGGTAGAGGCTTACTAGGGACATGCTATTGTCTATGTATCCACACATGTATTTGAGTTTCCGGTCAATACAATTATAGCATGGATAATAAATGATTATCATGAACAAAGAAATATAATAATAACCACTTTATTATTTCCAACAGATTCCCCCATAAGTTGGGATGAGCCTCCGGACTTAAAATAAAAAAGAGGCCAAAGAGCCCAAAAAGAAGAAGAAAAAAGAAAAATAAAAAGAAAAGAAAAAATGAAAGAAAACAGAGACTGGACAATGTTACTATCCTTTTCCACACTTGTGCTTCAAAGTAGCACAATGTTCTTCATAATAGAGAGTCTTCTATTTTGTCACTTTCATATGCTAGTGGGAATTTTTCGTTATAGAACTTGGCTTGTATATTCCAATGATGGGCTTCCTCAAATCGCTCTAGATTTTTGTGAGCAAGCAAGTTGGATGCACACCCTCTTAGTTTTCTTTTGAGATTTCATACACTTATAGCTCTAGTGCGTCTGTTGCATGGCAATCCCTACTCACTTGCATCGATATCAATTGATGGGCATCTCCATAGCCCATTAGTTTTCCTAGTTGCTGTTAGACTTTTTCCTTTTTGTCTTCTCCTCACAACCTCCACCATCATATTCTATTCCACCTATAGTGCTATATCCATGGCTCACGCTCATGTATTGCGTGAGAGTTGAAAAAGCTTAAGAACATTAAAAGATGAAACAATTGCTTGGCTTGTCATCGGGGTTGTGCATGATAAATACTTTGTGTGATGAAGATAGAGCATGACAAGATTATATGATTTTGTAGGGATAACTTGCTTTACCCATGATATTTCGAGAAGACATGATTGCTTTATTTAGTATACTTGAAGTATTATTATTATTTTTTATGTCAATATTAAAATTTTGTTTTGAATCTTATGGATCTGAATATTCATGCCATAATAAGAAAGATTACACTGATAACCATGTTAGGTAGCATTCCACATCAAAAATTCTGTTTTTACCATTTGCCTACTCGAGGACGAGCAGGAATTAAGATTGGGATGCTTGATACATCTCCAACGTATCTATAATTTGTTATTGTTCCATGGTATTATATTATCCATAATGTATGTTTTATAGGCATTATTATGCTATTTTATATTTTTTTGGGACTAACCTATTAACCTAGTGCCAGTGTTAGTTGTTGTTTATTCCCTTGTTTTTGTTTTTTACAGAAAATCAATACCAAACGGAGTCCAAATAGAACGAAACTTTTTGACGATTTTTCTTGGACAATAAGACACCCACAAAGCTTCGGGAGGAGGCCAGAAGGGCCACGGGTGAGCCACAAGCTCACCAGGCGCGCCGTAGGGGGCGCCCTATGAGCTTGTGGGCCCCACATAGCCCCTCTAACCCTAATATCAACTCTATAAATACCCAATTATTGCCCTTATACCAGAAGGCACACAAAAAAAGACTTTTGCGCCGCAGCAAGCCTCTATTCTCGTGATATCCCATCTTGGGGCCTTTTCTGGCACTCTGCCAGAAGGGGATTCGATCACAGAGGGCTTCTACATCAACCTTGCTGCCCTACTGATGATGTGTGAGTAATTTTTCACAGACCTACGGGTCCATAGCTAGTAGCTAGATGGCTTCTTCTCTCTCTTGGATTTTCAATACAATGTTCTTGGAGATCTATTCGATGTAATATTCTTTTGCGGTGCGTTTGTTGAGATCCAATGAATTGTGGATTTATGATCAGATTATCTATGAATATTATTTGAGTCTTCTCTGAACTCTTTTATGCATGATTAAGATAGCTTTGTATTTCTCTCCGATCTACTGATTTGGTTCGGCAAACTAGATTGATCTATCTTGTAATGGGAGAGGTGCTTTGGGATGGGTTCAATCTTGTGGTGTCCTCACCCAGTGACAGTAGGGGTAGCGAGGCACATATTTGTATTGTTGCCATTAAGGATGAAAAGATGGGGTTTATTTCATATTGCTTGAATTTATCCCTCTACATCATGTCATGTTGCTTAAGGCGTTACTCCGTTCTTGTTAACTTAATACACTAGATGCATGCTGGATAGCGGTCGATGTGGAGTAATAGTAGTAGATGCAGGTAGGAGTCGGTCTACTTGTCACGGATGTGATGCCTATATTCATGATCATTGCCTTAGATATCGTCATAACTATGCGCTTTTCTATCAATTGCTCAAAGTAATTTGTTTACCCACCATATGCGTTCTTTCAACAGAGAAGCCTCTAGTGAAAACTATGGCTCTCGGGTCTATTTCCTATCATATTATTTTCAGATCTATAAAACCAAAAATACAAAAATACCTTGCTGCAATTTATTTACCTTTACTTTATTTTGCACTTTTATTTATATTTTATACCTATCACTATGAGATCTCATCCTTGCAAGTAACCTGAAGGGATTGACAACCCCTTTTTCGTGTTGGGTGCAAGAATTTGTTTGTTTGTGTAGGTGCATCCATTGGAGACTTGGTGTACCTCCTACTGGATTCATACCTTGGTTCTTAACTGAGGGAAATACTTATATCTACTTTGCTGCATCATCATTTTTCTCTTCAAGGGAAAACCAACGCAAACTCAAGAACTATCACTATTCTGATATTCTATGGACATGTGGCTCTATCTGCATGAAAGCCATTGAGAAAGAAGATATGAACCACTGAATTTATGGAGTATATTAATGTAGACAGTTAAGTTCTACATGCATGCTGCAATTCTTTTTTTAGGATAACTACCCAACAACACCATAACTCAATCGGTGCATTCAGATAGCATCAGCAAATGGAGCACGTCCAGCACCTTTGCGGTCAATAGACAGTCTCCATACTTCCTTGCTCTGACTGCAAGTTCATGAGCTAGCTTGTTTTGTCCCCTTTTGATAGCTTTTACTTGAACTGAGCTAAACATTGGCATCACATTTTTTTTTCGTAGGCTATCCAGAAGCACTCTGATCGACTAGTCCCTTTGACACTGATCTCCTTGGCCATCATTGCATTATCCATCTCAACTATGATCTGTCCCCTGTACAGCCTTGCCAGTGCCGTCAGGCCCAACAGGATGGCTGGACCCACTGCTTCCTCCACTGACTTACATGTGTTCATCGTCTTGCTAGCAGAGAAGAACACTAGGCCTTTGTTATCTCTTGCCACAACATCCGCCTAGCTTTGTCCCGATCCCGGGAGGAAGCTTGCATGCTGCAATTCTGATATTCTATCAACATATGGCTCTATCCGCATGAAAGCCATTCTGAAAGAAGATACGAACCACCGAATTTACGGGGTATAATAATGTAGACAGTTAAGTTATAGATATGCATGCTACAATTCTGAGATTCTATCGACATGTGGCTCGATCTGCATGAAAGCCAATCTGCACCAAGATACGAACCACCAAATTTATGGAGTATTATAATATAGACATTTAACATATAGAATTATAGATGCATGTTGTAATTATGATATTTTATCGACACGTGGCTCTATCTGCATGAAAGCCACTCTAAAAGAATATATGAGCAAAGAAATATATGGAGCATAATAATTTAGATATTTACTACCTATTCAAGTTGTTTGCACATGTGCATACAAATTTCTAACATATTTAGATAGTTACTACACAATTTTGGACTATCTATTTTGTTTTGGTCCATTGCACAAGGCCACATATTGATGACCGATCCTGAGATTTCAGGGGCCCGGGGCGAAAGTACAATCCGGGGTCCTCCGGGGAAGGTGTAAATTTGTATCAAAGAAAACAATTAAGTACATACAAAATCATTGTATATATCAAATAATGTTTTATATATTAGCTTCAAAATTCTCTCCTAACATTTTGTGATGCAAAAATCGCTAATGATAGCCATTACTCAAGAAAAATCGATAACAATTCTCTCCTAACATTTAGTGTTTTCTTCTTCCCTTCTAGGCCCCTTTTTCCACTAATATGTCCCTTGCTTTGTTATTAAGATTACCCCAATTACTTGGATCATAAATATCCACAGTAACAACCGTTTCCTCATCAACACTAACAGATCATGTCACAGATGAATTAAATATGGGCTCATGATCACTCATATTGGTATCATCCATGTTGATGTCAACATTGTCTTCCATAGGAGTATGACCAGCATCCTCCTCATCAGCACTAGTTAGGTCATCTGCAAGAACTATTGTCTATTGCCAACTCGTCTGGATTTTCTCAAGTGCTCGTATCGCTCTTATAATATTTAAAAGGGATCCTCTCGATGCTCCTTTCATCTCATCTACCTCCTTCCTTTTTCTTTTTCACTTCCGGATGTATACTTTCTACCCGAACCCGACATGGCCGTGCTGCAATTGAAGGGAATAATTTACTTTTAAAATTAGCGCAAAGCTATGGAGATATTATATTAATTACGAAAGATCTTAATCTTATATCATGAAAAAACCTGCTAGGGCATAGACGCATAGTAGTATAGTATCTTCTCTTTCTTTGTAATCTGACTATGTGTGTGTATGATTCGAGCGCCCGACAATAATTTCCTGTTACCTGTTCGATCGAGAAAGAATTGGGAATCGGCCTTAGAAAAAACAATCAGGAATTGGTCGATTCCTTTCCTCTCCACGTCATTTGCATGTACGCGCAAACATGGGCCGGCCCATTATCTCTAACTTTTCTATCCTAGGCCTAGCAGCAGGCGACGCGAGAGGCTGAGGCGAGAGCTCCTCTTCGGGGAATATCCTAGCGGACGCTCATTGCAGCAGATTGTCGAGCGAACGCACAGAGCCGACCGATCTAGCGATCCAGATGGGCCGGCCCAACTACGCGCGCTACAGTATCCGGTTTTGGGTACTTTCTGGAAGGTTCCTGGTCGGTTTTGGGAACCTTCCAGAAGGTTCTTGAACGGTTTTTTACTGGTTTTTTTCTTTTTCTGTTTCTTTTTTTATTTCTCTGTTTTTCTTCTTTCTTTGTTTTTCTGTTTCTTTATTTCATTTTTTCAATTCCTTTTCTTCTCTTTCTATTTCCTTTTTGATCTTCAGATTTTCAAATTCCTTTCTGTTTCCTTTTTTCTTTTCTTATTTTTCATTTTTTCTGTTTGTTTTCTTTCATTGGTTTCTTACTTCTTTTTCTTTTTCTTTTCTCTTTTTTTTCAAAATATTCAAATTTTGTTTGCCTTTCCATAAAATGTTCAGTTTTTTTAAAAATTGTTCTCAAAATTAAAAAATTGTTCTCGGTACACAAAAAGTGCAAAACTTTCGAAATTAATATAATGTACCGGACTTCAACTTTTTTGTTCAGGTTTTCAAAAAATGTTTGCGCTTCCAAATATATTCGGAATTTTTCAAATTTGTTCTCTGTTTCAAAATTTGTTTTCAATATCCAAAAAATGTGCGTGCTTTAAGAAATTGTTCGCGCTTCCAAATTTGTTCTATGTTTCAAAAAATGTTCTCGAGATTCAAAAAAAATGTTCATGCTTTGAAAAAAATCAGTGCTTCCAAGTTTGTTCTTTGTTTCAAATTTTGTTCTCAAGATTAAAAAAATGTTCGTGCTTTAAAAATGTTCATGTTCAAATTTTGTTCTCAAATTTCCGCACTTACAAATTTGTTCTCAAGATTAAAAAAATGTTCGTGCTTTAAAAAATGCTCATGTTCAAATTTTGTTCTCTAAATTCAAAAAATGTTCGGGATTTGAAAAAGTGTTCAGTTTATCAAAAATTTATTCAAGCCTTTTAGTTTTTCTTCTAAAATTTGGAAAGTGTTCGCTTTTTAAGAAACACCTTTTCAAAATAATTTTTGTGTTAGGAATTTGAAAAAATGTTCGGGTCTCCATTACATTTAGCTCCGCACGCCATAGCAAACCACGGAAGCTTGTCTATCGCGATGGCTATGCTTGTGCGTCCAAAGTTGGAGGTCCCTGGTTCGATCGCTCTCTTGAGCAGAATTTTTTGGGTTTTTTTCACTGTGTTGCGCGAATGGGCCGGCCCAGTTGGAGACGCGCCTGTGCATCCGCTCGACAATTTGCCGCAGCGAGCAGCGCATAGGAGCTCTCCCTCTTCGGCGCCCTCAGCGCCGCTTAGGGTAGAGGGCGCCCGGAGGTGCGCAATAATGGGCCGGCCCAGCACTGCTCACGTCCATATGCTCAAAAAATCAAAACAGCACTAAAAATATGATAGAACTGGGATTCAAACACACACGCCACCACGACGGACTTGGCTCATTTACCAGTGCATTAGGATGACTTTGATGTGTGATTTCCGAAAACATATTATATGACTTGTCTGGGTCCCACTACAAATCTTTTTTTAAGAACTCGTAAATTTGAAAAAGATTCAACAGTTTTTTTAAGGTTCATCGATGTGGAAAAACAATTCACGGATTTTCAAAGAAATGATCAAAAAAATCAAAAATATTTCAACAATTTTGAGAAAAAGTTAATGAATTTGGAAAAAGTTCACCAGATTTTGGGAAAAAACCACGGATTTGAAAAAAGTTCATCGATTTTGGTAAAAAAAAGTCCACCAGATTTTGGAAATGGTTCACAATTTTTTTTAAAGTTCATCAATTTTCGTAAAAAAAAGTTCACGAATTTGAAAGTAGTTCACCGGATGTTGAAAAAAGTTCATGTATTTGAAAAACGTCCATCGATTTTGATTAAAAATTTCACGATTTTGAAAAAAAGGTTCATGGATTTTCAGGAAAAAGTTCATCAAATAGTGTACAGGCAACTTTGACCTCGGGAAAAGTTCATTGGATTTTAAAAAGAGTTCACCGAATTCAAAAAAAGTTCATCGAATTCAGAAAAAAGTTCATCGAATTCGAAAAAAGTTCATTGAATTCCAAAAAAAGTTCACCGAATTCTAAGAAAAGTTCACCCTAGGGCCGGCGAGCTCCTGTACGTACACAAACCTCCTCGGAGGCCCCCCTGACTTTTGGGGGCCCGGGGCGGTCGCCCGTTCGCACCCCCTAGGGCCGGCCCTGCACATATTACATTTTAATAGGTCATGTTTTCTTACAACTGGATAATTAACATATAAACAACATATTTGAAAAGTAGAACTTCTGTAGTGTTGAAGTTAATGGCAATGTAAATGCCCCGCAAAAAAAATGGCAATGTAAATGACGGCACAACTAGTTGGAGGGTGTCCTTAGCGGAGGATGAAGGGGTCAGTGTGTGGGCCTGATACCTATCAAATCACGAGCGAGCAAAGGATGGAAGCGAGAAAAGAAGGATATTTTGTTTGGCCTTTTGGCTGCACGCGGCTCCAGAATGTCACGAGGGGACCATAACCGTCATCGGTGCAAATGATTTGACCACCATCTCCATCGTCTATTTCTTTCGTTATCGAGTGGCTTGTTCTTCTATGAACATCCGGATCGCCAACCACACGAGCAAGGTATTGAGTATGGCTAAATTGCAGCGCCAATATTAAAGTACAATGTACTCAAAACAAAAACAAAAAAGTACAATGTACTGCGACAGATCTGTTTTTTTTTCTTGTTTTTTTTCACATTTCTTGGAAACAAATGTGAACGATTTTCCTTAAAATATTCAAATAAATTTCTAAAATCGTGAATAAATATCAAAATTCTAACAAAATATTAAAACCTGAACAATTATTGAAAACATGAACAAAAATTTTGAAATTCCAAATGTTTGTTGATTCTTTTGTATGCGTTGAATTTTTCCGAAATATACATTGAACATTTTTTTACATACGTTTTACAATTTTTAAATATATATTGAACATTTTTGTGATGCATGATAAACATTTTTTAAGTACACATTGAAATTTTTTGTGACATCCATTGAGCAATATTCAAATTTCATTGAACATCTTTGTATAAAGATGTTTTTTGAAGTTAGTTCGGTGTTTTAGTTTAGAACAAATAATTGAAGAAATAGAAAATAGAAAAAACAGCTACGCCTACAGTGAAGCCCCGACATTTGGACGCTCATGAGCGTAAAATAGGATCCACCTGTTGCATCGAGGACAAATGCAACCGAGAAGCTAGGCCCTTTTATCCCTCCTCTCAGGGCCCACCAAGGAAGGCCTAGATCGCGCTGTACTGGCCCAGGACCCGATCTGGGCATGGGTGGTTCATCCCCTCGGAAGCTTAAAGCATGACATGGAAAAAAGTAGCACTGCCTCCGCAACTGCTTTCCCTGCTGAGGACACAGTGTTTGCTATCCATCCCCGTTTTTACTCCATAAGCGGTCCTTGAGGTACTTGAAAGCCCCATTTTTTGAGCTCACTATGTCGGAGGGCATCCCCAAGTATTTTTCATTCGGCGTTCCATTTGGCACATTTAGCAAGGCTTTGCTCTCCTGTCTGGTATTATCCGGAACCCCTTTGCCGAAAAATATGTACGATTTTGAGTAATTGATTTGCCGTCCTCTCGCTTGACAGCACGTATCCAATACCAGGTTCACCTCATTAGGCACCCGTGCCGTTTGCCTTGAAGAATAGCAGGTCGTCATCAGCAAACAAGAGATGGTTTACCGGTGGCACCATCCACCACTTGCATCCCATGCAGATTGGATGACTCGCCCACTTCTTGATTTTAACACGCACGCAAATGCAACCAGAAGTTAGGCCCTCTTATCCCCCTCTCAAGGCCCACCAAGGAAGGCCTGGACCAAACGGGGCCGGCCCAGGACCCGATCTGGGCATGGTCGGTTCAACCATCTCTCTCGTCTCGAATCGAACCGACCCGGCCTGACCTAGGCTATATTCCCAAGTCCAATCCAATCTCCGCCCCGCCG
>NC_041391.1:21998817-22025059 GCF_002162155.2 Triticum dicoccoides
CCCCTTCTCCCCCATCTCCGACGCCGACGAGCCGCCCCCGCTAGCTCCGCCCGCCGGCCGACCCACAGGTAACAACAACCCTCACTCCCCTTCTCAGAACCCTAGCTTCCAAAACCCTAGCTTCGATCCGCGCCTGACCGCTCCTCCTCCTTGATCCCGCAGCGGCGAGGCGGCGAGATGGCGAACCTGGGAGGCGGCGCGGAGGCGCACGCGCGGTTCAAGCAGTACGAGTACCGCGCCAACTCGAGCCTGGTGCTCACCACCGACTCGCGGCCGCGGGACACGCACGAGCCCACGGGCGAGCCCGAGACGCTCTGGGGCCGGATCGACAAGAGGAGCTTCGGCGACCGCGCCGTGCAGGCCAAGCCCCCCGAGCTCGAGGACCGCCTCACTAAGTCCCGCAAGAAGAAGGAGCGCGACGCCGCCTCCTCCGCCGCCGGCGACGCCGACGCCGACCAGCCCCGCAAGCGCAGGCGCCGCTCCTCCGCCGCCCAGCGCGAGGAGAGCGTGCTCTCCCTCGCCGACGACGTCGTCTACAAGCCCCAGACCAAGGAGACGCGCGCCGCCTACGAGGCCATGCTCAGCGTCATCCAGCAGCAGTTTGGCGGCCAGCCCCTCGATGTGCTCGGCGGCGCCGCTGATGAGGTGCTCGCCGTCCTCAAGAATGACAAGATCAAGAACCCTGACAAGAAGAAGGAGATTGAGAAGCTCCTCAACCCCATCTCCAGCGCCATGTTCGACCAGTTTGTCTCCATTGGGAAGCTCATCACGGATTTCCATGACGCCAGCGACCCTGCCGCCGCGCCTTCTGGTGATGGTGGGGACGCGACCATGGATGATGATATCGGAGTTGCTGTCGAGTTCGAGGAGGATGAAGATGACGAGGAAAGTGATTTTGATCAGGTACATACTGGTAGCCCATTGTGTTTACAGTCTTTCTCTGTTTCTCTTGCCTGTTCCTGACTGGAACATCCCATATGTATGCTTGTGTGTATAACGGACCTTTAATGTTCTGCCTGGATCAGGTGCAAGATGACTTGGATGAAGATGATGACGATGTGGCTGAGTTGAACCGTCCTGGTGGTATGCAGATGGGCGGCGAGTTGGACGACGATGATATGCAGAACTCCAACGAGGGGCTGAACATAAACGTGCAGGACATTGATGCTTACTGGCTGCAGAGGAAGATAACACAAGCATACGAAGATATTGATCCCCAGCAGAGCCAGAAGCTTGCCGAGGAGATATTGAAGATAATTGCTGTGGGTGATGACAGAGATGTCGAGAATCGCCTCGTCATGGAGTTGGACTATGAGAAATTCGATCTCATTAAGTTGGTACTGCGCAACCGGTTCAAGATAGTCTGGTGTACCCGCTTGGCCAGGGCTGAAGATCAGGAAGAGCGGAAGAAGATAGAGGAAGAGATGATGGATAACCCAAGCTTAGCCCCAATATTGGAGCAGCTACATGCAACGAGAGCCTCTGCAAAGGAGAGGCAGAAGAATCTGGAGAAAAGTATCAGGGATGAGGCCAAGAGGCTTCTTAACAATGACAGTGCTGGCGCTGATGGTCCAAGGGAGCGTCGGGCAGTTGAGCGGGATACGGAGAGTGGATGGCTAAAGGGCCAGAGGCAACTGCTTGATCTCGATAGCCTCTCCTTCCACCAAGGTGGTCTCTTGATGGCCAACAAGAAATGTGAACTTCCTGAGGGATCATTCAGAACCCCTCATAAGGGGTATGAGGAAGTCCATGTGCCAGCGTTGAAACCTAGGCCATATGGAACTGGAGAGAAGATTGTGAAGATATCTGATATCCCAGGGTGGGCACAACCGGCATTTGCTGGAATGCAGCAACTGAACAGGGTCCAGAGCAAGGTTTATGATACTGCCCTTTTCAAACCAGACAACATCCTTCTCTGTGCTCCAACTGGTGCTGGTAAAACCAATGTGGCTGTGCTTACAATTCTTCACCAGATTGGTTTGCATATGAAGGATGGTGAGTTTGATAATAGCAAGTACAAAATTGTCTATGTGGCCCCAATGAAAGCTCTGGTTGCTGAAGTTGTTGGAAACTTGTCGGCACGGCTTAAAGACTTCAATGTTAATGTCAGGGAGCTCAGTGGAGACCAGAACCTGACAAAACAACAGATTGATGATACACAGATCATCGTCACCACACCTGAGAAGTGGGATATTGTCACGAGGAAATCTGGGGACAGAACATACACTCAAATGGTAAAGCTTCTGATCATCGATGAGATCCATCTGCTTCATGACAACAGAGGGCCTGTCCTGGAGAGTATTGTTTCTAGAACAGTACGGCAGATTGAGACAACCAAGGAACATATTCGCCTAGTTGGCCTCTCTGCAACTCTTCCAAACTATGAAGATGTTGCTGTATTCCTGCGTGTTCGCTCTGAGGGTCTCTTCCATTTTGATAACAGTTACCGGCCTTGCCCTCTTGCTCAGCAGTACATTGGGATCACTGTGAGGAAGCCACTGCAGAGGTTTCAGCTGATGAATGAGATCTGTTATGAGAAAGTAATGGCTTCTGCTGGTAAGCATCAAGTGCTTATTTTTGTGCACTCCAGGAAGGAGACATCGAAAACTGCTCGGGCCATCAGAGACACTGCCTTGGCGAATGATACATTGACTCGCTTTCTGAAGGATGAGAGTGCAAGCCAGGAGATCCTTGGCAGTCATACAGATATTGTCAAAAGCAGTGATCTTAAGGACCTCTTGCCGTATGGGTTTGCTATTCATCATGCTGGGATGGCAAGGGTAGACCGTGAACTTGTTGAGGAACTTTTTGCTGATAAGCATATACAGGTCCTTGTTTCGACAGCCACCCTTGCTTGGGGTGTCAACTTGCCTGCACATACTGTTATTATAAAGGGTACACAGATTTATAATCCGGAAAAAGGTGCTTGGACAGAATTAAGTCCTCTGGATGTCATGCAGATGCTTGGTCGTGCAGGTAGGCCACAGTATGACACACACGGAGAGGGAATAATCTTAACTGGCCACAGTGAATTGCAATACTACCTCTCCCTTATGAATCAACAGCTGCCTATCGAGAGTCAGTTCATATCCAAGTTGGCAGATCAGTTAAATGCTGAGATTGTTCTGGGTACTATTCAGAATGCTCGGGAAGCATGCTCTTGGCTTGGCTACACTTATCTCTACATCCGGATGCTGCGGAATCCAACGCTGTATGGCTTACCAGCAGATATCATGGAGACGGACAAAACGCTAGATGAGAGGAGGGCTGACTTGGTAAGTACATGCTATGCTCTGTTTTTTGAAGCTGCATAACCCCATCATCTTGGTGATCTATTTTCAAGCATTGTTTCATGTGTTGCACTTACATATATGGACTAGCTGTACATTGCGGTGTTCAACAGGTGCATGAGCATATAATCTTTAGTAAATAAGCAATTGTTAAATTTGCCTGCTGTACGTTGCGGTGTTCAATATTTATATGTGGAGAATAGACTAGGCAACATGTTTCTACCTGACTAGGGCAATTGCATCCAGGGGAAAGTATCTTCCACTAGTATTAGTTTTTTGCGTCTTAGTATTGTTTATGCCAGATGTTGTGCAGTTGCACATTTTGTAGATTGTTCATATGGAACAAATATCCTCTTTGGTAATTAGTGTCTGTTTGATTTCTTGATTTCTGTGTATCAGTAACAGCATCATAGCCCATACAGATGTGGCATTCTAATGGAAATTTATTTTCCAATTTTTTCTAAAGTTCAAATATGGGTAGGCATGTAGATACAAAATTTATCATGGATATTTGTTGAGATTGGTTTTTAGAATTGGGAAAAATGAGGGTTGAAGAGGCTTCATCCTATCAGTAATGTGGTATTGGGTATTTTGTGGTGACAGTAAAAGAAATTCTCAGCTATTTGCTTTTCATTGGATGAGTTCCTTATATTAATTTATTTGTTGTATGGGCATCTTGATACTGGTCCCAAATCTTAGAGAAATACCAGAGAAACATAGTTGGCAGTTAGCTTATGATTGGTATTGTTAATATTGTTCTTCAGATGCTCTCTTTATTTTGTACTTCTTGCCTGTTCCACTGCTGATTCTTGGTGTGCTGCTCCAGGTGCACTCTGCTGCAAATTTGCTGGATAGGAATAATTTGATAAAGTACGACAGGAAAACAGGATACTTTCAGGTTACTGACCTTGGAAGGATTGCCAGTTATTACTACATTAGTCATGGGACTATTTCGACATACAATGAATATCTGAAGCCCACGATGGGTGATATTGAGCTGTGTCGATTGTTCTCTCTGAGTGAAGAGTTTAAGTATGTTAGTGTCAGACAAGATGAGAAGATGGAGCTGGCAAAGCTTTTGGATCGTGTGCCAATTCCTGTAAAAGAGAGTTTGGAGGAGCCCAGTGCAAAGATCAATGTGCTGTTGCAAGCATATATATCTAGGTTGAAACTGGAGGGCCTCTCCCTTGGTTCTGATATGGTCTACATCAGACAGGTAACATGTTCTCTATGTTCCATACAATAACTGAGTTTTTAACTGCTTGCTTATTTTGTCTAGTATTCTTACATCTCTTATTCTCAATGTTACAGAGTGCTGGCCGACTTCTACGAGCTCTTTTTGAGATAGTTCTGAAGAGGGGATGGGCTCAGTTAGCAGAGAAGGCTCTGAATCTTTGCAAGATGATTGATAAGCAGATGTGGAATGTCCAAACACCCTTGCGCCAGTTTCCTGGTATTCCAAAGGAAATTCTGATGAAACTGGAGAAAAAGGAATTGGCCTGGGAGAGGTACTATGACCTATCATCGCAGGAAATCGGTGAACTAATCCGGTTTCAAAAGATGGGGAAGCAGCTGCACAGGTGCATCCACCAGTTGCCGAAGTTGAACCTTTCTGCCCATGTTCAACCCATTACCCGCACAGTTTTGGGTTTCGAACTGACTATAACACCTGATTTCCTATGGGATGATAAGGTACATGGATATGTTGAGCCTTTTTGGGTTATAGTCGAGGACAATGATGGAGAGTACATTCTTCACCATGAGTACTTCATGCTTAAGAAACAATACGTGGATGAAGATCACACACTTCACTTTACAGTGCCGATATATGAGCCACTGCCTCCTCAGTATTTTATACGTGTTGTATCTGACAAGTGGCTTGGTTCTCAGACGATTCTCCCTGTTTGCTTTAGGCACTTGATTCTTCCAGAAAAATATGCTCCACCAACTGAATTGCTTGATCTGCAGCCACTACCTGTCACTGCATTGAGGAATGCACGATATGAAGGTCTTTATAGTGCTTTTAAACATTTCAACCCCATCCAGACTCAAGTGTTCACTGTCTTGTATAATAGTGATGACAGTGTATTGGTTGCTGCACCAACTGGTAGTGGGAAGACTATATGTGCAGAATTTGCTATACTAAGGAACCACCAGAAGGCTGTATCTGGGGAAACCAACATGCGTGTTGTGTATATAGCACCTATTGAAGCTCTGGCCAAAGAAAGATACAGAGACTGGTCAAAGAAATTTGGTGAATTTGCCCGTGTAGTTGAGCTAACAGGCGAAACTGCTGCTGATTTGAAACTTCTTGACAAAGGGGAGATCATTATTAGTACTCCTGAAAAGTGGGATGCACTTTCTCGCCGGTGGAAGCAGCGGAAACCTGTCCAGCAAGTCAGCTTATTTATTGTTGATGAGCTTCATCTAATTGGATCTGAGAAGGGACATGTCCTGGAAATAGTCGTCTCTCGGATGAGGCGTATTTCAAGTCATATTGGCAGCAACATCCGGATTGTGGCGCTTTCAGCATCACTTGGAAATGCTAAAGATCTTGGAGAATGGATTGGCGCTACTGCTCATGGTCTTTTCAACTTCCCCCCAGCAGTGCGGCCAGTCCCATTGGAAATACACATCCAGGGTGTGGATATAGCAAATTTTGAGGCAAGAATGCAAGCAATGGCAAAGCCAACATACACTGCCATCACACAACATGCAAAGAGTGGTAAGCCTGCCGTGGTGTTTGTGCCCACACGGAAGCATGCACGGTTGACTGCATTGGACTTGTGTGCATACTCAAGTGCTGAGGGTGGCGGTACACCGTTCCTTCTTGGGTCCCAAGATGAGATGGATACTTTCATTGGAGGTGTCAATGAAGAAACGCTTAAAAATACGCTGAGATGTGGTGTGGGCTACTTGCATGAGGGCCTTAGCGACCTTGACCAGGAACTTGTGACTCAGCTCTTCCTTGGTGGGAGGATCCAAGTGTGTGTTGCTAGCAGCACGATGTGCTGGGGGAGATCATTGCCTGCTCATTTGGTTGTTGTGATGGGAACCCAGTATTATGATGGCCGGGAGAGTGCTCATACTGATTATCCAATCACTGATCTGCTACAGATGATGGGTCATGCTAGCAGGCCTCTTCAAGATAACTCAGGGAAGTGTGTTATATTGTGCCATGCACCTCGGAAGGAGTACTACAAGAAGTTCCTATTTGAGGCCTTCCCTGTGGAGAGTCATCTCCACCATTTCTTGCATGATCATATGAATGCCGAGGTTGTTGTGGGTGTTGTAGAAAACAAACAAGATGCAGTGGACTATCTCACATGGACTTTCATGTACAGGCGGCTGAACAAGAACCCCAACTACTACAATCTGCAGGGTGTAAGTCACAGGCATCTGTCAGATCATCTTTCTGAGCTAATCGAGACAGTGTTGAACGACCTGGAGTCAAGCAAGTGCGTTGCTGTAGAGGAGGATATGTACCTGAAGCCGCTCAACCTTGGTCTCATTGCTGCGTACTACTACATCAGCTACACCACTATCGAACGGTTCAGTTCGATGCTAACTCAGAAGACCAAGATGAAAGGCCTCCTGGAAATTCTAGCTTCGGCATCAGAATATGCAGAGCTTCCAAGTCGCCCAGGCGAAGAGGAATACATTGAGAGGCTAGTCCGTCACCAGAGATTCTCTATTGACAAGCCCAAGTATGGTGATCCACATGTCAAGGCGAACGCACTGCTGCAGTCCCACTTTGCAAGGCACACGGTGGTGGGGAACCTGGCAGCCGACCAACGGGAGATCCTCCTTTCTGCCCATAGACTGCTCCTGGCGATGGTTGATGTCATCTCTAGCAGTGGATGGCTCACTCTGGCTCTGAATGCAATGGAGCTGAGCCAGATGGTGACGCAAGGCATGTGGGATCGTGACTCTGTGCTGCTCCAACTCCCACACTTCACCAGGGACCTGGCCCGGAGATGCCAGGAAAATGAAGCGAAGCCCATCGAGAGCATCTTTGATCTGGCTGAGATGAGCATCGATGAGATGCGGGACCTGCTGCAGCTGTCAAACCCTGAGCTGCAGGATGTTGTCGTGTTCTTCAAGCGGTTCCCCAACGTCGACATGACCTATGAGGTCCGTGAGGGCGACGACATAAGGGCCGGTGACAACGTGACCTTGCAGGTGACTCTGGAGCGCGACATGACCAACCTGCCCAACTCTGAGGTCGGCCCGGTTCACGCCCCCAGGTTCCCCAAGACCAAGGAGGAAGGGTGGTGGCTGGTGGTCGGCGACAGCTCCACCAAGCAGCTGCTGGCGATCAAGAGGGTCACCCTCCAGAAGAGGGCCCGTGTGAAGCTCGAGTTCACCGCCGCCGCGGAGCCAGGGAGCAAGGACTACATGATCTACCTCATGTCGGACTCCTACCTTGGCTGTGACCAGGAGTACGAGTTCACCGTCGACATCAAGGAAGCTGGAGGCGACTAATTTTGAACACCTGAAACTCTTTTTTATACTGGGTTTTTGCTCTTATTATGCAGAGAATATTATGTGACCTGAAACTTATTATCATCCTCTTGTCTGTAATGTAACACCTGAAATTTAGTTTTGATTCAGTGTAACCTGATGCACACGTTATTGTGTTTTTGTATGCAACAAGGAGGATCTGCACTAGTTGCTGATGATGTTTTGCTGATGTTCTTGTGTGATGTTTCTTGATCTGATTTGTCAGTGATTGACAACCATTACCACAGTGATTATTGATATGATTAAGTTGAGCCTGATTAACACGTTATTGTGTTTTTGTCAGTGAAGATATAAATTGATCCACAAGGCATTTTGTCTCACCGTTACCTTGGTGGTGCAATAGAAGTAGAATTTTGTGTTTTTTAGAAGTTTATGCCCCAATATTTGTTGGTTTGTGATGTTCACTATTCTCCTTGTTCAATTTGAAGTGCCGACCTGGTTCTTTTTTTTTTTGAAAACGTGGCAAAAGATTTGCCACATGTACTCCCTCTGTAAACTAATATAAAAGCATTTAGATCACTAAACTAATGATCTAAATGCTCCCTCTGTAAACTAATATAAGAGCGTTTAGTGATCACTAAATGCTTTTATATTAGTTTACGGAGGGAGTATTAATTAAGAAGGGAATAATATTTTTGTCAGAAGCCTCCTATTTTGTTTCGGTTGTAATTTTTTCTTGAAGGAATGGTAATGACAAAGGATTTCTTTCATGCAGAGTACACATTTCACATTTATGTTTACTGCCGATGTGAGTCCTTTAAGATAATGATAGATAATTCAAATACAATTATACATAGACACGCCTACTACCACGACGAATATTGTTCACCCGGTGTGGATCTATCAAATTGTTGTTGTGTGAATGTGTCAAAACCACCATAACCGTGTATGCATATCTCGGATATATTGGGCACCAACTGTTCGGTACCTTCATTTAGTACCTCATCTTTCAAACCTCAACTATTTCAGAGCTTGATGTTGGTTCGCACTTCCAGCGAAGGAGACACTAAGAGCAATCTATTCCAACAAGAAGTTTTACAAACCTTCTAAAGAAGCAGTGATGTGGAGAACACCTGCTTAAATTAAAGCTGGATGCCCCACCATACTTGCAGCAATTTTCACCACCAATGCATGTATGCCAAATCAGTGTGAACTTCTTTTGTAGGAAAACATTGCTAAAAAGAACAAATGTACTCAGAGTACTCATTTTCCTTGTAGATTAATGATACCAAGTACTCCCCCTCTCTCTCTCTCTCAGTTTACAGGACGTGCGCGTATCCCTAGGTCATCAATTTGACCAACCTAATACAAGTCATATATTATAAAAAATATACTAATATAAACTTCAGATGTTCTATTTTCAAAAGGTATAATTTTTATGTTATATAGTTTATATTAGGGTGATAAAATTGGCAACCTAGGTATACGTGTAGGACTTGTAAACTGAAACGATTGGTTTGATATCCAGAAACGATTGGTAATAAATAGGCTGAATAGAAATACACGGTGCCCGTGCTTCAATTATCGATTTCTTGCTACAAGAACCATGAAAAATCACATGAAGAAATTCAGGAGGCTTAGATATATAGTTTAACTTTCTAGTCAATGCAGTTGCTGCCAAACATTGCCACGGTAGAGGGGAACACGCTAAGGACGAGTAATGCGCTTTTACGTTTAGAAAGCGTAAACACCTGTCCCCCGGATGCGCTTTGGTCCACTCTAGGCGGAGCATCGCAAAGCGTCACTGTAATCAACCGCCCCCATTGGTTCTTCGATCCGCCACCGGCCAGCCACGACGGTCAGGTTTTCCCGGCGGCGAAGCTCAGCGCCATGGCGGAGCTTACATGGCGACTGGATGCGGTGGGAGTCGAACGGCGAGCTGCGGTGGTTCTATCGCGACAGGTGCTTCGGTCGCTGACGCGGCGACGGTTCTAATGGTGTCGCGTCGCCGCTACGGTGGTTCCTTTGCGGCGTCGAGACAGGGCGTGGCCGTGGGAGTGGGGTCGCGGTGGTGGCCCAACCAAACCAAGAAGGCAGGGTCCGGGCCGATGTCGCTGTTGTGCATTCTACCCCAATCCAATAGCTGCAATGTCTGTCACTGATTTCTCAAAAAAAAAAAAGCTGCAATGTCGTTCACTGATTTCTCTCTACTCGATCCATTCACCAGTTGCATTGTCGGTCACTAATTTCTCTGCATTCAATCAATCAGCTGCATTGTCGGTCACTAATCAATCCTTAGCACGACGATTTTCTGACTGTTTACTACGACAAGTTTTGCCGGGCTCTGGCGAGTGAGGGGCGATGACGGGGGTGTGATTTCGGCTCGCTTTAAGTTTTTGTAGTCGCCGCTAGGTGGTCTATGGATCTGGATATAATTTTTATTATTATTGGTATTTGTTGTACTGCCATAATTGAAGATGAATTGATTGGAAGTTTTCTCTAAAAAGAAAGAGGTGAGAAAGTCTAAGATGAAGTAAACATAGACAACAAGCGTTGAGAAATTGTGAAAGAGTAGGCACGTGTAACATGTGGACGATGTTGAATACGCTTTGTTGTATTGAAAGCGTAAAATACCTGCCCCAAAATACGGATAGCGCTACTGTAATCACCCACCCCCCAAATCAGAAATCGCTGCCTCTCCTCGTGCTCCGTTGGTTCGATCCGCCGGCGGCGACGCCACGCCGGTCAGGTTTCCCGGTGGTTGGGCGGCGGCCAAGCTTGGAGATGGGAGTTGGAGCCTGCCTGGCGATGGGAGTCGGACGGCGAGCTGCGGCGACAGGCGCGCGGCGGCGGTGGATCTGTCGCGGCGGCGGCCGGGATCCTGATTGCGTCGCCGCTGCGGTTGTTCGGTTCCGGCGTCGTCTTCGCTCCGACCGAGTCCGGCAGCCGTCCGCGGAGGTCTCCCGGCGGTGGTCCACGCCCCTCGGCCGGAGATTTTGGCTTCGGCCAAGACCGACGCCGCTGCTGTTCAAAGATGCACCGGTGAAGACGACGCGATGCCACTCATCACTACATCAGGTGCAGTGTGTGGGTCACTCACTATTTTCCACCGCATCAATCCATGGCAAAGACGACGCTGCCCCACTCACTCACGTTCTTGCTGTTCATCTGAAACAATGTCAGGCATCAATTTCTCACTGTTGGAGACGACGTTAGTGGCTCTGGCTCACTGCTCTTGCAGCATCGGATGCTCTCGCTGTTCATCTGAAACAATGTCGGGCATCAATTATTGCTCTCCATCAACCATGTCAGGTAACACTGCATCAATGACTCTGGTCACTTATTACCATAGTTTTAAATAGCCGGCTATAGCTCGCTATAGCGAGCTATAGCCTTTTCAGCAGGGTGCCGCTAAATGGTCGCCTTCACAAATAGCCCGCTATAGCTGATTTGGAGGCCCGCCGCTATTTTTCATAGCCCGTTATTTAAAACATTGCTTATTACTCCTCATCAACATTGTCATGTCAGGTAACAATGCAATGCAACCAATGGCTGGGTCACTTATTACTCTCCATCAATCAGCAGCTGCTCCATAGCACCACCACCTCCTACCGGCAGTTGAACCCCTCCCCATTTTGCTCCACCTACCAGATCTAGCTACCATTGACACTGCAACTTCTGAAGCAGCGAGGGTAGAGAGGCATGGAGCCGACGGCGGTCAGCGTGGGCAAGGCCGCGCTGGGTGGCGCGCTGGGCTATGCCACATCCAAGGCGGCGGAGGAAATCTCCCTACAGCTCGGCGTCGAGCGTGATGTGAACTTCATCAGGGACGAGCTGCAGATGATGCAGTCGTTCCTGATGACGGCTGATGAGGAGCAAAGCCAGAACAAGGTGCTCACAACCTGGGTGAGACAGATCGGGGTCCTGGCCTACAAAGTGGAGGATAGCCTCATGGATTTTGGCCTCCACTCAGAGAAAAAGCCATTTTGGGGGTGCATTCCCCGCAACCCAGGTGGTCGACGCCTCATCGCCAAAGAGGTGAAGGAGCTGAGGGCTGCGGTGGAGGAAGTGAGCAACAGGAACCTGCGGTATCGCCTCATCAAGGAGAGCTCAGGTTCTAAGCCTTCCACGGCAGAGGAGCAGGCCAGCATTACCACTGCGGCAATGTTTGGCATCACTGAAGCAAGGCTTGACACCCTGGAGCACGAAAACCCATCAGAGGTGGACCTCCACCAACTGATTACCAGCAACAATGTGGACCTTAGGGTGATTGCCATGTGGGGAACCGGTGGTGATATTGGGAAGACATCCGCCATCCAGGAGGTTTATGATGACCCAAAGGTATTGAAAAGGTTTGGATTCCGTGCTTGGATTAGGTTGATGCATCCCTTCAGTCCACAAGAGTTCCTCCGGAGCTTGGTCAGGCAATTTTATGAAAATTCTCATGTTGAGGTTGGAAAACCATCTATCAATCCACAAGAGTTCCTTCGGAGCTTGGTAAGGCAATTTTTTGAAAATTCCCATGATGAGGTTGGAAAGCCAGAACAAGAAACAAGTGTTGGAGCCGTTCTGGCCAAGATGGAGAAGATGGACCAAAGTGATTTAGTCTCTGTGTTTAATGCGCAGCTGTGTAGCAATAGCTACCTGGTTGTCATAAATGATCTGTCCACAATAGAAGAGTGGCATTGCATTACAAAGTACTTTCCTGATAACAAGAAACAAAGTAGAATCGTCGTTTCCACGCAGCAACCTGAAATCGCAAGCTTGTGCACAGGGAAACCATACCAAGTTTCCAAGTTCAAGCAGTTGTCATGTGATCAAACTATTTATTTGTTCCACAAGAAGGTAAATCTTTTTCTTCTATGGTTTCTGCTATAAATTTGTTTCTTTTTTCTTTATGGATGATTGATTCTTCTTTTCATTTCACGTCTAATTGCAGAATTCAGAGGAGCAGGTCAGTGTTGCAATGTTTGACACCAAAGACGAGGAAAGGCTTGCTGCGATGGAGAAGGAGAAACTGAAGGTGGGACTCCGCCAGTTGATTGAAACTCAAACCTTTAATTGCACATCTAGTGATTATATTTGGGTTGTATAAATGTTCAGCAGTATGTTCTTTTTATCTCACATGCACGCACAGTGCGCATGTCATGAATGGGCTAATGCTGCTGCTCAAACATATTTAAGAAACTTTAGAATTTGAGGGAAATAAAACTGATACTTATCAAGAAATGCTTCCTAGTAGAATTTAGCTAATTGAAAAACACATTATGCTTTGAAGTTGAACATACATAATTTGTTGGGCATACTACTCTCACTAAAGTGTGCACCTGAAAATCCTCAATGTCTAGAAAGACATGCAGGTAGTCTAGATGTGAAAATGTGTAGAGCACAAGTACATAAAAGCTCACAGATATATTTTTTTTTCAGGCTATGCATGCATCACGTTCTGCTGAACCCATTTCCGACTCAAAAAAAGTTGCTACTAACGAGAAAAACACAACAATGCCGGCCAATGAAATACAGGAGGAAGACGAAGAACCTAACAACGCAGGTGAAGACAAAGCTTGCAATTCAACTGCTAGAAAGAAGTTTGATCGCAGCTGGACACTAGGGCTGGCTGATGAAGTGCTATGTGGGCGACAAACAGAGAAATCTTTTCTTATCAATTTAGTTGGCCATCCGGAAAACAATGAAGGTTGTAAGGTGGTCTCAGTTTGGGGAATGGGGGGTCTTGGAAAAACAACTCTTGTCCGAAGCATCTACCGGAACCAGCAGCTTGGTGGCTGGAAGCGTGCTTGGGCCACTGTATTGCGTCCTTTTAACCCTGAAGTACTCCTTAGAGATCTGGCTTTGCAGCTTCAGAATACTATTGAAGAAGATCCTGCTGCAGCAACAGCAACCGGAGAACAAAAGAAAAGCATAACAGCGATGAATCTTCAAGAGTTGAAGCAGGAGCTAGCTCGGGTACTAAATGTAAAAAAGTGCCTTGTTGTTCTTGATGATATATCGACCACTTTTGAATGGGAGTTGGTCAAACAGTGTTTAGAAAATGCTGGAAGGATCATAGTGACCACAAGAGAAAAAAAAGTTGCGAAACATTGTTCAAGAGAAAACAAGAACATGTACTGTCTTCAAGGTCTGAAAGATGATGCTGCACTTGACCTCTTCATAAAGAAGGCACGTTTAGAACTAGTACCCTTTCCTCCCTTTCATGTGTTGTAGCTTCACATTTTGCTGACGTAGGATTTTATTTGTAAGCTTCACATTTCTCTCAATTCAGAAATTAGAAGTACCAAAATGTTAGATCTAGGAATAGGCCCACCACTAGATAGATATCAGAAAATATTAGATCTGTTCTAGCCTGCTGAATTCTGGGCAGACACCGTGGTTTGTGTGACTGAGTTGCAGTCTTGGAAATTTTGTGGACATTCCTGTTGTGCGATGTCTTGGGGCCTCCACGGGGTCGTGGGTTGGCGGTGGCCATGGATTGGCATGTTTATGGTTGCTACTGGGATTCTGCTAGTGGCGTTGCCGTAGTTTTGGCGGAAGCCAGGGCAGCAGCAAGCTTGTTGCTGTGCCCAGGTGAGGCACAGCTGGTGGCTCGCTGGATTTGAGGGGCACCGGCTCCTAGGTGTCCATGATAACATCTTCATGTTGTTTGTGGGGACGTCTTGTTTGCTTGTCTTTGTCCTGCTAGGGTTTCCTCCTCAGACTCTGGGTCATGCCAGATTTGGACTACTTGGTGGGAGGAGGATACACCTCGATGTAGCTGGGTTGCCTTTGTCGATGGTGTGAGGTGGTGATCCATTGCCGTTGATGGGCCAACGTGTTTTCTTAAGTTGGGGTGGTCCAGCTCCGCCCTTCTTTGTGGAGCTATATTCTCTCTCCCGGGGGCAGATGTTTCAGTTGCTCTATGCCATACCGTGCATGGAATTCATTTATGTCGTCGTTGGTTTGGTGGAGTGTCTTAATGAGCGCCTAGTGGTTTGTCACTTGTAGTCCTGTCAATATCGGGTTGCATTTGTGTAGTCTTAGGCTTATAAATTATTACCGAAAAAGCCTTTCGCTCCACTTTATATTCTCCCTCCGTTCTAAAATAAGTGACTCAATTTTGTACTCCCTCCATTCCTAAATATAAGTCTTTCTAGAGATTTCAACAAGTGACTACATACAGAGCAAAATGAGTGAATCTACACTCAAAATATGTCTACATACAGCCGTATGTTGTAGTCCATTTGAAATGTTTAAAAAGACTTATATTTAGGAACGATCGAAAGACTTATATTTAGGAACAAAATTGAGTCACTTATTTTGGGACGGAGGGAGTATAAAGCAACGATCGACATACAGACTGCAAACCACCTGACAACACACACACCCAAGGTAGATAAGGGGGCTGACGAACAGCAATACTACTCCCAAATGCCCCAAAGCAGGCAACTAGTAGACAGACAGAGCATAGCTAAGGATATAAGGAGCTCTCCATCGTGAACGAGTCACCATGAGGAGATGAAGCCCAAACTCGACGAACCAGGGACTCCAAAGCGGTGCTTCCAGGAAAGAAACGACACCATAGAGCCGCCACCACCTGATCCACTGAATCGAGGTTTTCACCCGGAGTAACACGACGGACACAAGGCCACCGCGATGGAGCCTTCAAGAAGGGAACGACGCATGGACATCGCCGCCATCGGTCTGGCCAGAGCCAGACGAGGTTTTCAGCCCGACCACCACCCTCCGCCTCTGTCTGGCATACGGCCCTACACGAGAGCGCCGGCCGCACCACCAGCGTAGATCGTAGAGAGCCTGCCCCCACGCCGCTCACACGGCCATGACAGCGAGCTCGTCAGCACCCGAGCCACGAGCCTGCAGCTCCCGCCACCATCCAGACACTCCGGAGACCATCAAAGGAACGAGCTTTGAGTCGACCGACAGATCCCTAGCACCAACGGCACCGCCGGTGACCCTCCCACCCCGAACAACGGTCTGCGGCTAGGAGGCACTAGGCCTGGAAAAGGGGAGGGGGCAGCAGAGCTCGTCCGGACCGGCGCACCCCTGCGTCGGTGACAGATAGTCGGGCTACCCGTCCCACCAGCAGCCTCCCCTGTGTCACCCCTGAAGCCCTAGCACGGCCACCGGACAGAACCACGCGAGGAAGATGCAGCCACCCGTCCACCGGCGAGGGGCCGGATCGATCGCACCCGCCGCCGAAGAAGGCCTCCAGAGGGGCCAGCACACTGCCCCGCACCACCGGCCTGACGCGAGAAAGCCCCGCTGCTAGGAATCATTGGCAGAGCCACCCCCAGCTGCACCCCCCCACCACCAGCTGCAGGCCACGGGAGGGGTGTCGCCCATGGCCCTCTCCACCCGACGCGGGCGCTGGCCGCATCGCCGCCACCTGCAGAGATGGCCAGCCCGACCAGAGGCGAGAACCACCATCTTGACGCCCGTCGCACCGCCGCCAAGAGGTCATCACCGGCCACTCCTCAGCACCGCCGCGCTGCCGCACCGGCCAACCAGTCCGGCGCCTAGGCCGGCGGATCTGGCCCGCGCCTGACCACTTGCGCGAGGGGACAAAGGAAGGCCCGCCGCCGCTTGAGCTGATCGGGCTTCGCATGGCCGTGCCCTCCGGCGGCGGCGAGGGAGGAGGGGGGCGAGCGGAGGAGATCATGGAGCCCTCCCCGGCAGCCTCGCGGGTGGCGGCGCGGGAGGGATAGGTTTGCGGGGGCTTATAAATTATTGTTTTCTATCAATGCAACATGGCACAAAGCTTTTGCGCTTTCTTGGTATAAAGTTTTATAAAAATTGTGCAGTTTGTGTCCTGTGCAAACAAATTTGAAAATTGTCCTTGGAGCAATCAACTCACATTCTTTCTTGCCTTGGGCAACGTTGATGTAAATGTTTTGCCTTCTCAACTCAGTTGCAACATCAGATTTCTTGTCATACTCAAGAGTGATACTTGTTTCTTTAATGAAAGTCGGTGAAGTAGCTAAATTACTTTGTTTGGAGTGAATACAGTGACACAATATGATTGCCAACCTGACATTACGTTTGTTACCAAGCTTATAGATGCAAATTTCAAGGCTAAAGTAGCAACCTTTTTGTCCTCGTATTTATTTTTCATTTCACAGGCAGAAATTTGCAAAGTTCTTAAAACAAATGAAAATGCACAAACTACCTGAAATTTTGTATTCATATTTTTCTTGGAACATTTTGGAAGTACATAAAATGGTTTTTACCCGGAGCATGTGCTCCTGGGTGTATATTTGTATTGTTGCAATCGTGCTCCTAGGTGCATGCATACTTGAATTGTAGCAGTATCTAGGATTATAATGTTTGGTGTACATCGAAGAAAGATACAAGGAAATTACAATGCTTAGTAAATTCCAATGCGGAGAATTTGACAGATAATTTTCATAGTAAACTTACCTTTAGGGTCAGGGCTTCGGCTTCCAGAAACCACAACGTGAAGATAGGACAAACAAGTTCATAGTATTTCATACTCTTAATTTAGCATCAGTAAATAAGTCTTCAGTACAAACAATTAACTTTGTCAAATTATGTCGGTTGCAGGTATTCAAGGACAATATTAACAAAAATGATTTAGCCCCAGCTATGATGGAGCAAGCAAGACTTACCCTGCAGAAATGTGACGGACTTCCTCTTGCAATATCGACTATTGGTGGATTCCTGGCCACTAAGCCAAAAACTGCTATCGAATGGAAGAAGATGAATGATAATATTAGCACTGAATTGATGATAAATCCTGAACTTAGGACAATAAAGACAATTCTTATGAGGAGCTATGATGGTTTGCCATACCATCTCAAGTCTGCTTTCTTATACCTGTCCATATTTCCAGAAGATCATAGAATTAGGTGGGGTCGCTTGGTGAGGCGGTGGATTGCAGAGGGTTACTCAAGGGATATGCATGGTATGACTGCAGATGAACTTTGTCGGAGGTACTTTGATGAGCTCTTGGATAGGAGTATGATCCTGCCAGGTGAAGGAATAGACCATTGCAGTCAGAAAATCAATTCTTGTCAACTTCATGATATGATCCGTGAAATATGCATCTCAAAGGCTAGGGAGGAAAACTTTGTTTTGACGCTGGAGGAAGGATGTTGTTTGAGCAACACTCAAGGTGCAATACGTCATCTTGTCATAGGCAGCAACTGGAAAAGGGATAAAGATGTGTTGAAGAGCATGCTAGATTTGTCACACGTGCGGTCTTTGACCGTGTTTGGAGAGTGGAGATCATTTTTCATCTCCGAGAATATGAGGTTCCTCCGAGTGCTTGACTTGGAAGGCACACTGGGGTTAAGAGATCATCATCTTGATCAGATCGGGCATGTCCGTCAGCTCAAGTACCTTTCTCTACGAGAATGTCGTATCATTGAATACCTGCCTAATTCTTTGCGGAATTTGAGGCACCTTGAAACACTTGATATTAGAGGCACATATATACGTGAGTTGCCAACAGCAATCACCAATCTTCAGAAGCTACAACACCTTCGTGCAGGTGGCCTTTTCTTGAGAGCACAAGTTTTAGAAACTTGTTTGAGCAGTGATTTATTCAATCTATACCGCTTCTCTAAGGCGCGTTCAGAAAATGCTGTCCTTCCTAGAGGGATTGGTAAACTGAAGGCCCTTCACACACTAGGTATTGTTGATATTTCTGGGAGAAACAGAATTTCCACTATAAAAGAGTTTGGAGATCTTAGTCAGCTGCGCAAGCTTAAAGTGGCTGGTCTGAGGTACAGAGACAGCAATGACTTCTGGTCTGCCATTGCTGTCCACGATGAACTTCAATCTTTGTCAGTTGAAGTAGAGGTTAAGTACGAAATGGGGTATCAGTTGGATGGTTGTTTGGGTGAGGGTTTGTTGCCACCAAGCAAACTTGAGAGCCTCACCCTGGATGGTCAGCTAATCAATGTAACAGAATGGATCCATAAGCTTCAGAATCTCTCCAAGCTGGTGCTGTGGTATAGCCGATTGGAGCAAGATGATGCCATACAAGCCCTTGGGTTCCTACCAAATCTTACAGTTCTACGCCTGAATAAAGATTCGTTCATTGGGAAACAGCTCCGTTTCCAGAGGTCATCTTTCCCGAGTCTCGTGGTGCTGGAGCTCTCTGCACAATACCACTGTTCTGTGTTGTTTGAAGAAGACACGATGCCTAAGCTCGAGCTGCTACAAGTTGTCGGATGCTACGGCTTGGGATTCTCCGGGCTACCAGCCCTCTCAAGTCTCAAAGAAATTCGGTTGGGTAGTCATGTCCATGAAGATTTGAAGGAAGAGCTGCAGAGGCAGGTAGCGGAGCTTATGAAGCACGTCAGAGTGAATCTTACTGACTAAACTTTCTATATGTGTGTATATCTCAGAACGTGTTTATGTTTGCAGAACTACTAATTGATGTACTATTTGTTAATAAAAGAACAGACCTGGTTATCCTTTGATGTCCTGTACATTCACAGAAAAATCAAAGCTACTGTCATCGAATGTGATACAGCACAATTTATGCAGTTGTTACTCTACAATGTACAAACTGAAGCTAAAAAAGGAAAACTTCATCTGTTAGTCTACTAACTGAGAATCTATTTCCTACCATGTCTTTTTTTTTTCCAAAAAAAGAACACACAACACATGTAGTACTGCAGGTTCAAGATTTGTGTGAGATTAGTCGTATGCCATAACATATTTTATGGACAGATCAGCTTCAATATTGCTTTGGTGGCTCAATGGCTGCTGGAGCGATAGATACTTCATGCTGTAACAATACCTGTGTAACAATATTTATTAGTCACCCACTGCACAAAAAAGATCCGCAAATACGACTAGTTCTTTGAATTAGGGTCGTTCCGATAATATTAGGTAAAATACTACTCCCTCCGCTCGGAATTACTTGTCGTAGAAATGGATGTATCTAGACATTCTTTAGTTCTAGATACATCTATTTCTGCGACAAGTAACTCAGGACGGAGGAAGTAGTATTTGGACTAATTTGTGACCCCACACCACCTCGCGGCGCCTCCCCGTGCGGCAGTCGGGGCGGCTAGCCCACCTCTTCTCTTCGCCTCCCCCTCCGTCCTCTCTCCCTTTGCCGCCGCCTGAGGGTGCCCCCGGATCTGGCTGGGTGGTTTCGATGGCGGTGGGACTTCCTTTCCCCTGCGTGCGGCGTCCTTCCCGGGGCAGGGTTCGGCGGCGGGTGTAGCTCGGCGGGCGGCGGTCCGGCGGCTAGCACGGTGGTGGCGCTGCCACTTGGCGGCGGGGCGGCCTGGTGGCGCTAGGTGGCCGGCGGCGTGACCGCGGCCTAGATATGGGCCCCTATGGCCCCATCTGGGTCCTAGCGAGCCGACGTCGGCGTGGCTTCGCTGCTTCCGGTGTGGTGAAGTGGTGGAGCGGCTGGGACAGGGAGCGGCGGCGCCGACGGCATGCCGTCTGCAGCGCGATGACGGGAACTTTACAGGCATTTCAGGGCCTGGCCAGGCCTGGTATGCTCCTGCTGTTGCGTCCAGTCGGATCCCGTCGGTGACGGTGGAGTTTGGGCCCACCTTTCTGCTAACGGTAATGCTGGTCCGAGTCCAGACTCCTCTTCTTCGTTTTGCAGGCCCTACTTCGCGGTGCTGTGGTGAGACATCATGGGAAGCTTCAAGACCGGGTTGGCGCAGGGTGGAGATCGGTTTGGTGGCGAGCTCCGGAGCGCCCAAGGTGAAGGTTGAGATTGGGAGAAATCCCTGTCGGCTTGGCCGACACTGACGAGGTGGCGCATGAGGGTGCCGCCGGACCTTCCTAGAGGGCGTCAGGGGTTACCCTTCCTCTCTCCTCGCCGCCTACCGGGGAAACCCTTGGCAGCAACGTCGTCATTGTCGCGTCCCTTCTTGGAGGTGTTGATTGGTACCGGCGCTTCGAAGTCTAGGAGCTTGGTGGGAGATCTTCCGTGGGCGCAGTGGTCCCGGGGCTTCTTCATTTTTGTCGATCTGCCGTTGTGGTCATTTGCTCTTTTTGTATTTTCTCTTTCGTTTTTTTGGCGTGACTTTGCTGTTTCCGCCGCAGCACCTATTGTTGTAATACAAAGCAGGGGGAAACCCTTTTCCGGGCAAATTACTAGTATTTCAGAGAGAGAAAGGAGCACGAAATACATACCTGGTTTTTGAACAAGGAATTTAGGCTCAAAGTTACAACCCACCCTAACATGGCCGATGTATTAAATGATTCAAATAACGCCACCCACGCTCTTTTCAAATAGCATTGCATTCTCTGTCTGTTGTGAAAATCACCAGATTCCAGAGTATGATCAAGCATAGTAACTTAGAGTTTCAGTTTGAACGTTCGGAAGCTACTAGCCGACAAAAGTCTAAAACATTCAAGTAGAGCAAGCGGCAGAGATATCATCTGCATAAAGTTGTTCTTCCTTTTTTACTTCAGAAAAACATCATCCTCACAATCACAGAAAATTCTAATACCAATATAGAGCCTAATTGGTTTGCAGCCAAAAATTGGCAAGCCAACTATTGGCGCTTACCAATTGGCGGGCGATTGATTCGGCTCGAACCGTGGGCGCGCCAACACGCGGGCTAGCCAAATATTGGTGGCCTCACGCACCGCTTCCGGAACCAACTCCTGCCCCCACCGCTCTCCCCTCACGGTTCGCCCCACCAGATCTAACCCTGTCCTCCTCCTTCGCCCTAACCCCATCCCCTAGTGCCTCCTTCCACCGCCCCTGCCCCTCCTGCGCCGCCGGTGACCAGAAAAGCTCAAGGACCTCGGAAATCTCCTACTCCGGCGGGAAGTCCTCGGCCAGCTGCCGAGCAGGGCCAGATCCACCGGAGGAGTCAAGGTTATTTCGTGCCCAAATCTCATCGGACTTCTCTTCTTTCTCCGTGTACTGTACCCAATCACCGCTCTCTCATCTGACTCCACAAGCGGATGTATGTGCTTATTGTTTAGATGCGAGTGCGTACGTGCTTATTGTTTGCTAATATTTTCTCTGTCTTGTACTCGGAACGAGATTCAGGCACGAATCAGATTATTAAAGTACCTTACATCTGCATAAATTTGAAGCTAAATATGTTGCTTAAAGATCCTGGACTAATTGATGCTAGTATATCAGTAGAACATGCATGTCCCCTCGTACTTTGCTTCTGCATGGTGGGAGGGCTGGCACCTAATACTCTTCTAATTGATTTGAGGGCCTAAAAGACAGAACAGTATCATCTTGCTTTTGATTAACTACATAAGTCACATACCTCTGCATATATGTATGATGTACTATGGAACATATATATTCTTTGAATTTTTTTGATGTATTGACAGATTATTAACTATCTGCTGGTACATGCTTTGCATTGGTTTTCCATTTTCTTTTATGCTTATTATGCATCTTATCTTTACTCAGATGGATAATGCTCAACAACAATATCTATATTACTGTATGTGGAAGCAAAACACACTACTTGTCCTTTTTGTAATGTTGGTCCTTTGGTGGAGCAAGAAAAAAGAGAGGAAGAATGGAGCTAAACGTGTCAAGTATGCTCCACTTGTGAAGAGAGATATTTGGAGGAGTAGTGAACTAATTAGACTGATCGACACCTCGGAAAGGACGTGTTTGCGCCAGCTCAGGCGTCGTTTGGATTATCGTTTCCATTACAAATACCCCCGTAAAACTAATACAGACCTCAGCCCGTCGTTTTGTTTTTGACCTGGAAATAGCTCTTGGCCTGTAAGTTACACGTGTAAATAAATTACACCCGTATTCAGTTACATCCATACCAATCGCGGCCTCAGGATGTATCCGGCTGTTTTCTACAAGTTGTGTGCTCACCTTAGGGACAAAAAGCTTTTGGCTGACACAATTCATGTGTCCGTAGAGGAGCAGGTAGCTATGTTTTTGAAAATTGTTGGGCAATATCACACTCATTCCTCTGTAGGATTTGCATTGTGGCGATCCGAAGAGACAGTGAGTAGGTATTTTAACATCGTCCTATGTGCCCTTGTGAAGTTAGCCCGTGAAATAATCTGCACTCGGTCTACAGATACACATGCTAAGATCACTACCAACCCAAACAGATTTTATCCCTACTTTGAGGTAACTCTACCAGTGTGTTATACTAGTTAATTTCCAAACTAAGTTCATTCTAATTCACACAAGTTTAATTTTTTTTCTAGCACTAGTAGAAAAACACCAATTAGTCCCGGTTCGTAAGGGCCTTTAGTCCCGGTTCATGAATCGGGACTAACGGGTCGTTACTAATACCTCCACCCATTAGTCCCGGTTCAAACACGAACCGGGACCAATGTGCCTCCACATGGCCCTGTGCGCCGAGCCCAGTCAGGGGGCCTTTGGTCCCGGTTGGTGGCTCCAACCGGGACCAAAAGGCATCCACACATCTACATTCCAGTGGCTGGGGTTTTTGTTTTTTTCTTTGAAAGGAGGGGGGTTGGGGGTTTTGAGGGGTTAATTTAGGTGTTTCATATATTGTGTTAGCTAGCTAATTAATAGAGAGAAGTGTCCTCTCTTATGTTCATGCTTGGTCGACGCTACGTACTATATATACATAAGTGATCGAGAGAACCATTCAGTACAGAAGTTCGTCATGCATACCGAGAGAAGTGATCGATCGACCTCTCCTTCTTCGAGAGATTGGTCGAACAACAAGTTTTCGTATCATGTATCCGACGCTACTGGCTACATACATGTACAATATGTATAAGATCTCTTAATTACAAACCCCTAGCATTTGAAATCAATTTCCACATGGTATTCTTCGGCTTTACTGATGACGTGTTCAAGAAAGAATCCCGCCAATTCCTCTTGAATTGCTTCCATGCGATCTGGTTCTAGGAGTTCATCCTGCATCTGCCACGTCTAATTTGAAGAAGGGGGCTAATTAATACATATATATGAATGAAACTCAACAGAAATGATGGTGTAATAAAATGAAATTGTGAATATTATTGCTTACGCACTTCATATTGTCTTCTAGAGTAGCCCCGCTTGTTTTTCAAAGTCGCTTGTGGATGAACTCGCACACGTAGTATCCACAGAAATCATTCCCTTCCTCCTGCCACAAGCACTTTACGAGAAATAGAGGTCAATCAAACTGATAATGAAGCATTATAAATGGCATTGATGAAAGTATAGCTATAGAATCAACGGGAGATGCGCGCAACTAGCTAGCCAGTAGTACTTACTTCGGCACTCCCGGAGCTTGTGCGGTGAACTGTTTCCAAACCCTGCAAGACAAAGAAAATAATTATTATTACTTGAGATATCAGGAAATGAACAAGAAGTTGCCGATATGGTGCGATAATGATTGATTGAACTTACTTGCTGAGCATTTCAGTGATGTCCGCATAGGTTTTGGGATCTTTCCGTCTCGAGTCTAAGACGGTTACTAGTCCACGCTCAAGCTTAATCTCCAGAAGAATATAGTGGTACCTGCGCACGCATGCATAACTCATCAATTACATTACTATAACCTCGCTCGAGTAATAAGGGAAACCGAATATGCACACGACAGTAACACTCACGGGCCGTTGTAAGGAAAGAGTATGGTATCTTTGTTTTGATTTTTGATCAACGATCGTAGCAAGTTGTCCTCGGCCTCTTCGACGTGCTTTTCAACCAGAAATACATCTATGATATTTGTGTTAATGCACCCAATATCATAAATTTCTTGTTTTTTGCACTCGACGATCTTCAATCTGCATAATATATTGAGGATAATTAATTATAAATACATGCAATGAAAGAGCCGAGCTATGTATAGAGACTTAATGACAGAAATAGTACTTACAGGCAGTAGCAAAAGACCATTAATTTATCGAGGGCCTTCCTTGTCCGGATGGGTTCAATCGGTTCGCCGTCGGGCGCGATTTCTATGATCTCAAACTTTTCATCCGAGCTCAACTTTTTCTTCGGGCCTCGTCTCCTTACCGAAGTTGTGCTCGATCCGGAGGGCTAGAAATAATAAGGAAGAAAGACGAGAGTAATTAATATGTGTACATATACCAAAACAATGGAAGCATCAATTAACTAGTCAGCACGGGCTTAACTAATATATATATACCTGGCTGGACTCGCTTCGGTCACCGGAGCAGTCAGCACGGTCTCCTTCTTGTACCTCCATTGTGTCATCGGGGCCATCATGAACATAGTCCTCTTCTTGTACCGGCATTAATGGGCCGAAGCCATCATGAACATAGCCCTCTTCTTCATCCAGCTGACCATCGGTGTCGAGGAGAAATGATGCAACATCATCACTTCCATTTGCGATTATCTCCCCCAACATCGCTTTTGTTTCTTCGTCTCGGGAGTGATCTATAGTTTCTGCAAATATTTACAACATGCCAATTATTATTCAAACATGGTACAGATGGATATATATATATTAGTGGCAAACGTAGAACTAGCTAGCTAATCACAATAAGGAATCATGTTAGTGGCCTCGACGCTGCTTTTCTACGGTTTGGGGTCGCCTCGACACAACACTTCAAGGGTTTGGGGTGGCCTCGACGACAACTCTCTTTTAACTTGGTAAATTTGGGTGGCCTCGAGAGAGTTAATTTGTCGGGTAGGGGCGCGGCGGGAGGGGGTAGGAGACCAACATCGTTTTCTCTCTAGGGTTTGGGTGTCCTCGAGAGTTTTGGTCGAGCGAGAGGGCCGAGGGCCGGGGGTGCTGCCGTTGTATAAGTTATCACGGTCGAGAGGGGGTATATATATCGACCGCCCCTCATGTCGAAGTTATCTAGAGGGGGTTATATCGACAACGACGCGACATACATATACATGGGAAAATAATGTTATCGGGGAGGGGGTATCGGTACCACCCCCTCGTATTGAAGTTTCTTCTTTCTCCTCTATTCCTTTCTTTCTTCTTCTACTCTTCTTTTTCTTCTTCTCCCTCGAGAAAGGAAAATAATTAAGGAAAAGGAAGAAAAAAGGAAGAAGGAAGAAGGAAGAAAAAGAAGAAAAAAAAGAAGAAAAAAAGAGAGGAGAAGAAGAAAGGAATAGAGGAGAAGAAGAAAAAATAGAATTTTTTTCTTCGATTTCTTCTTCTTCTCCTTTATTACTTTATTCTTCTCCTCTTCTTTTTCTTCTTTTTTCCTCTTCTTATTTATTTCTCCTCTTCTTCCTCTCTTCTTTTTCTCCTTTCTTCCTCTTCTTATTTTCCTTTTTCCTCTCATTCTTTTTCTTCTTCTTCTTCCTTCTTCCTTCTTCCTTCCTTCTTCCTCTTTTCTTCCTTTTCCTTATTTTACTTTCTCCTCTACACTAACCTAAAATGCACTAACCTAAAATCGATATCTACTAACAACCTAAATATAAAATTAATACATATATGAAAAAACATATATAAACAAAAAAATGCTATGAACATTATATTCATACATACATATATAGCCACATCCATTCATCATATATATAGCTACCACATACATATATACATTATATATATGAAAAAATGCAATGAACAAAAAAAATACAC
>NC_041391.1:22025299-22026328 GCF_002162155.2 Triticum dicoccoides
GGGTCGGGGAAGGGGCGGCGCGCGCGGCGACGGCGACGTGGTCGGGGAACGGCCGGTGGCGCGCGCGACGATGACGATGGTGTCGGGGCCGGCAGGGCGGCGGGCGTGGCGACAGTGTCGGGGCAGTGGCTCGGCGGCGGCGACGGCGAACTGGACCAGCCTGACGGCGTCGAGGCAGGGCTTGGCGGTGACGGCGACGAGGAGCAGAGGCGTCGGGGCGAGAAGGAAAGAGATGGGTTTTGGCGAAAACTGTTAAGTCCTGTATATATAGCAAGAGCATTGGTCCCGGTTGGTGGCCCCAACCGGGACTAATGCCACCTTTAGTCCCGGTTGGTGCCACCAACCGGGACCAAAGGCCTCTTTTTAGCAGCCCAAAGGGCGGGAAGCGGCGGCCTTTGGTCCCGGTTGGAGGCACCAACCGGGACTAAAGGGTGGGCATTGGTACCGGTTGGTGCCACGGACCGGTACCAATGCACCCCCTTTAGTCCCGGTTGGAGTCAGCAACCGGGACCAAAGGCCCCTGTGCTGCCCGCGTCGCGGCCAAAGTTTAGTCCCACCTCGCTAGTTGAGAGGGGCGCAGTGGTTTATAAGCCCCACTGCCGCACCCCTCTCGAGCTCCTCTCTACTGCAGGCTTACGGGCCTACTTGCTACTGCTTTGCCTGATGGGCCTTCTGGGCCTACTGCGGGCCTGAATCCTGGCCCATAGTAGGGTTTCAAGTCGTATTCAGGCCGTGGGGGCCCAGTAGGAGGCATTTTCTTGTTTTTTTGTTTTCCCTACTTATTGTTGCTATTTTTATTTTTTTCCAGTTTTTTTGTTTTTTTTTCTGCATTATTTATTTTCTTTTGTTTTTTGCTTTATTTTTTAATTCCTTTTGCTTTTAGTTTTAGGAAAATTATAAACTTTCTGTTAGTGCCATTACTTTTCAAATTTGAAAACACTTTTTTTGTTTTTTTGTTTTTTTTCTTGCTTTATTTATTTTATTTTGTTTCTACTTACAACAAAATACTTATTATTGTTTTTTTGTTTT
>NC_041391.1:22026846-22043353 GCF_002162155.2 Triticum dicoccoides
GCTTTATTTATTTTATTTTGTTTCTACTTACAACAAAATGCTTATTGTTGTTTTTTTGTTTTGTTTTCTGCATTATTTATTTTCTTTTGTTTTTTGCTTTATTTTTTAATTCTTTTTGCTTTTAGTTTTAGGAAAATTATAAACTTTCTTTTAGTGCTATTACTTTTCAAATTTGAAAACATTTTTTTATTTTTTTTGTTTTCTTTCTTGCTTTATTTATTTTATTTTGTTTCTACTTATAACAAAATACTTATTGTTGCTATTTTTAATTATTACGAGGGCCGATCCATAAGACATTAAAGCATTTCAAATGAACTCTGAAAAAGTTGAAAGTTGGCATGGTATCATAAATTGACCCACACATAGCATGTGCATATACAAAACGGACAATGGTATCATACTCGTCAGTTACAAAGTTGGCATGGTATCATCATAATAGTTGCGGGAGAAAGTCTTCACTTTTTCTTCGCTTGTGTCATTTGCTTATTGCGCTGTAACCATGGATAATCTTCATCGTTTATCAGGATGCTGGGGTCAGCCTTGACTTTGAAGGGAGGAATTTCATGAAACTTTTCATAATCTTCAGACATGTCTGTCTTGTCCTCCACTCCCACGATGTTCCTTTTTCCTGAAAGAACTATGTGGCGCTTTGGCTCATCGTATGATGTATTCGCTTCCTTATCTTTTCTCTTTCTCGGTCTGGTAGACATGTCCTTCATATAGATAACCTGTGCCACATCATTGGCTAGGACGAACGGTTTCTCAGTGTATCCAAGATTTTCCAGATCTACTGTTGTCATTCCGTACTGTGGGTCTACCTGTACCCCGCCTCCTGACAGATTGACCCATTTGCACTTAAACAAAGGGACCTTAAAATCATGTCCGTAGTCAAGTTCCCATATGTCCACTATGTAACCATAATATGTGTCCTTTCCCCTCTCGGTTGTTGCATCAAAGCGGACACCGCTGTTTTGGTTGGTGCTCTTTTGATCTTGGTCAATCGTGTAAAATGTATTCCCATTTATCTCGTATCCTTTCCAAATCGTAACAGTCGAAGATGGTCCCCTGGACAACAAGTACAGCTCATCACAAACAGTGTTGTCACCTCTAAGACGTGCTTCCAACCAACTGCTGAAAGTCCTGATGTGTTCACATGTAATCCAGTCGTCGCACTGCTCCGGGTGTTTGGAGCGCAGACTGTTCTTGTGTTCATCGACATATGGGGTCACCAAGGTAGAGTTCTGTAGAACTGTGTAGCGTGCTTGAGACCAAGAATATCCGTCCCTGCATATTATTGAGTCCCTTCCAAGCGTGCCTTTTCCAGTCAGTCTTCCCTCATACCGCGATTGAGGGAGACCTATCTTCTAAAGGCGAGGAATGAAGTCAACACAAAACCCGATGACATCCACTGTTTGATGGCCCATGGAGATGCTTCCTTCTGGCCTAGCGCGGTTATGGACATATTTCTTTAGGACTCCCATGAACCTCTCAAAGGGGTACATATTGTGTAGAAACACGGGGCCCAGAATGACAATCTCGTCAACTAGATGAACTAGGACGTGCGTCATGATATTGAAGAAGGATGGTGGGAACACCAGCTCGAAACTGACAAGACATTGCACCACATCACTCCTTAGCCTTGGTATGATTTCTGGATCGATCACCTTCTAAGAGATTGCATTGAGGAATGCACATAGCTTCACAATGGCTAATCAGATGTTTTCCGGTAGAAGCCCCCTCAATGCAACCGGAAGCAGTTGCGTCATAATCACGTGGCAGTCATGAGACTTTAGGTTCTGAAACTTTTTCTCTGCCATATTTATTATTCCTTTTATATTCGACGAGAAGCCAGTCGGGACCTTCATACTAAGCAGGCATTCAAAGAAGATTTCCTTCTCTTCTTTGGTAAGAGCATAGCTGGCAGGACCTTCATACTGCTTTGGAGGCATGCCGTCTTTTTCGTGCAAACGTTGCAGGTCCTCCCGTGCCTCAGTTGTATCTTTTGTCTTCCCATACACGCCCAAGAAGCCTAGCAGGTTCACGCAAAGGTTCTTCGTCACGTGCATCACGTCGATCCAAGAGCGGACCTCTAGGTCTTTCCAGTAGGGTAGGTCCCAAAATATAGATTTCTTCTTCCACATGGGTGCGTGTCCCCCAGCGTCACTCGGAACAGCTAGTCCGCCGGGACCCTTTCCAAAGATTACGTGTAAATCATTGACCATAGCAAGTACGTGATCACCGGTACGTATGGCGGGCTTCTTCCGGTGATCTACCTCGCCTTTGAAATGATTGCCTTTCTTTCGACATTGATGGTTGGTCGGAAGAAATCGACGATGGCCCAGGTACACATTCTTCCTGCAGCTTGCCAGGTATATACTATCGGTGTCAAGTAAACAGTGCGTGCATGCGTGGTATCCCTTGTTTGTTTGTCCTGAAAGGTTACTGAGAGCGGACCAATCATTGATGGTCACGAACAACAACTCCTTTAGGTTAAATTCCTCCTGTTTGTGCTCATCCCACGTACGTACACCGTTTCCATTCCACAGTTGTAAAAGTTCTTCAACTAATGGCCTTGGGTACACATCAATGTCGTTGCCGGGTTGCTTAGGGCCTTGGATGAGAACTGGCATCATAATGAACTTTCGCTTCATGCACATCCAAGGAGGAAGGTTATACATACATAGAGTCATGGGCCAGGTGCTGTGATTGCTGCTCTGCTCCCCGAAAGGATTAATGCCATCCGCGCTTAAAGCAAACCATACGTTCCTTGGCTCACTTGCAAACTCATCCCAGTACTTTCTCTCGATTTTTCTCCACTGCGACCCGTCAGCGGGTGCTCTCAACTTCCCGTCTTTCTTACGGTCCTCACTGTGCCATCGCATCAACTTGGCATGCTCTCCGTTTCTGAACAGACGTTTCAACCATGGTATTATATGAGCATACCACATCACCTTCGCAGGAACCCTCTTCCTGGGGGGCTCGCCGTCAACATCACCAGGGTCATCTCGTCTGATCTTATACCATAATGCACCGCATACCGGGCATGCGTTCAGATCCTTGTACGCACCGCGGTAGAGGATGCAGTCATTAGGGCATGCATGTATCTTCTGCACGTCCAATCCTAGAGGGCATACGACCTTCTTTGCTGCGTATGTACTGTCGGGCAATTCGTTATCCTTTGGAAGCTTCTTCTTCAATATTTTCAGTAGCTTCTCAAATCCTTTGTCAGGCACAGCATTCTCTGCCTTCAACTGTAGCAATTCCAGTACGGTACCGAGCTTTGTGTTGCCATCTTCACAATTGGGGTACAACCCTTTTTTGTGGTCCTCTAACATACGATCGAACTTCAGCTTCTCCTTTTGACTTTCGCATTGCGTCCTTGCATCGACAATGACCCGGCGGAGATCATCATCATCGGGCACATCGTCTGGTTCCTCTTGATCTTCAGCAGCTTCGCCCGTTGCAGCACCATCGTGCACATCGTCTGGTTCCTCTTGATGTTCAGTACCATCACCGTATTCAAGGGGCACATAGTTGTCATCGTACTCTTCTTCTTTGCCGTCTTCCATCATAACCCCTATTTCTCCGTGCCTCGTCCAAACATTATAGTGTGGCATGAAACCCTTGTAAAGCAGGTGGGTGTGGAGGATTTTCCGGTCAGAGTAAGACTTCGTATTCCCACATATAGGGCATGTACAACACATAAAACCATTCTGCTTGTTTGCCTCAGCCACTTCGAGAAAATCATGCACGCCCTTAATGTACTCGGAGGTGTGTCTTGAACCGTACATCCATTGCCGGTTCATCTGCGTGCATTATATATAATTAAGTGTGTCAAAAATCATTACAGAACACTAAAACCAAATTAATAGAAGTTCATCATCACACTAAAACTAAAGTACATACATAGTTATCATCTAACAACATAAAGCTCTGCAGAGCATCTAAATTAATTAAACCATACACTAAAACTATGTAAAACATTTCAATGTGAAAACAAATGCGATCATAATCGCAACCAATGTAACAACTGATCCAACGGCATAATGATACCAAGCCTCGGTATGAATGACATATTTTCTAATCTTTCTAATCTTCAAGCGCATTTCATCCATCTTGATCTTGTGATCATCGACGACATCCGCAACATGCAACTCCAATATCATCTTCTCCTCCTCAATTTTTCTAATTTTTTCCTTCAACAAATTGTTTTCTTCTTCAACTAAATTTAACCTCTCGACAATAGGGTCGGTTGGAATTTCCGGTTCAACAACCTCCTAGATAAATAAAATCTATGTCACGTTGGTCGGCATAATTGTCATAAATAATAAATGAACCAATAGTTATGAAAAGATAATATATACCACATCCGAATCATAGACAGGACGAGGGCCGACGGGGGCGGATACCAAAACCATCGCACTATATAAGATGCAATAATAAAAGTAAGAAAATTATACAAGTATCTATATAAACATACAAGTAAGAGGCTCACCACGGTGGTGCCGGCGACGAGATCGGCGCGGGCGATCGACGGCGGTGAAGACGGGGACGGGACGTGACGGACCGCTAAACCTAGACAAATATTGAGGAAAATGGAGCTTGGAGGTGGAGCTTGAAGAGGAGAAAGCTTAAGTAGTGCGGCTCGGGCATTCCATCGAACACCTCGTGTGCATAGGAGGTGAGCTAGAGCACCACAAAGCTCCCTCCTCGCATGCCACGAAAAACAGAGCAGTGAGAGTGCTCTGCTCGCGGGGTATATATAGGCAACTAATTGGGCCCGGTTCGTGGCTTGAACCGGGACTAAAGGGAAGCCTTTGGTCCCGGTTCAGACGACCAACCGGGACCAATGGTGGTGGGCCAGGAGCAAGGCACATTGGTCCCGGTTCGTCCCACCAACCGGGACCAAAAGGTCCAGACGAACCGGGACCAATGGCCCACGTGGCCCGGCCGGCCCCCGGGGCTCACGAACCGGGTCCAATGCCCCCATTGGTCCCGGTTCTGGATTGAACCGGGACTAATGGGCTGACCCGGCCTGGACCATTGCCCCCTTTTCTACTAGTGTAGGGATGTATAGGGGCAGTAGATGGCACCCATATTAGGGCACGTGTGCCTTCAAAATATGTGGACAGGTTTAGGGGCCGCAAGCCATATCCCACACAAAATGTCCTAGCTGCCGTGGATTTCGATCTTAGATTCACGTATGTTCTAGCAGGGTGGGAGGGATCTACTCATGATTCTGCTGTATTGCATGATGCCCTATCTCGTCCAAACGGTCTCAAAATTCCAGAAGGTAATTGCACATTTAAAAAATTGTTTTTTAGTTTAAACATAGAAAATTAACTTAAGGTGGTATTCAACTATGTATGTAGGAAAATTTTATTTGGCTGATGCTGGGTATGCCACCAGGCCGGGCATATTGCCACCCTATCGAGGTGTTCGCTATCATCTACAGTAGTTCCATGGTCCGAATCATCCAACCTGTCCAAAAGAGATGTTCAACGACCGTCATTCCTCACTAAGGACAACGGTCGAGCGAGCCTTTGCAGCTATTAAGAATCGTTTCAAGATTCTTAGTAATAGACCTTTCGTACCCTTGAAATCACAACCCAAGGTGGTTATTGCTTGTTGCGTCATTCACAATTGGAATTTAGATAATGGACCCGATGAGTTTGTAGATGACGAACCAACTTGGTACCACCACTTGCCAAGGAGTAGCAATCGTGTCTCCGACCGAGAGAGTGATGTATGCGAGTGGGCAGCCAAGCGTGATTTGATTGCCCAACAGATGTGGAATGATAGAGAGAGATTGGCGAACAAGGATGCTTCAGAGAGCGGGAGTAGTGCTAGTACCATTTGAAAGTACTTTCCTCTAGTACATTTTCCTTATTTAGCAGTTCCATGTTTAGATATTTTGTGCTAATCTAGCTCTGTAATTTTCTTTTCCGTGTATTGTGGAACTGTACTTTTATTTTGGAATGTACTGTTGGGTAATGTATGGTTTGTTTGTTTGTGCTGAAACCCTGAATATTCGCTGACATAATAGCATTGACTTCTGACCTTCATTTATAGAATGGGTGAGCAAAAAGAAGGTGCCAAGACTGAGATTGCTCGCTCTCGTGATAATTACATGTCATGGAGTGATGATTGTACCAAGTATATGCTTGAGTGGTATATCGAGAAGCAAAGGGACAAGCCACCAACCTTCAAGTGGAAGGCACAACACCATCTACAATGTGCTAATGATTTGAATGACAAGTTTGGAATTACAGCTACAGCAAAACAAGTTGATAGACACTTTAGGTCATTCAAGGAGAAATGGAAGTGGATAAAGCTAGCAAAGGGGAGGAGCAGATATGGTTTCGATAAAGTACTTAACAAATTTAACATTGACAAGTCAGAGAAATCACCAAGCAAGCTTGGTGTAAGTTCGCTCGAACTCACCTTTCTATTTGCATGATTTCTAGTTCTCTATGCGATCATTCTTGTTTTTGCTAAACTGATTGTCAAGTTTTTATTTTGAAAATGGCATGCTAGTGTTAATAGATATTCCTTTTTTGCATTTACCACTGTAAAAATATTCACTTACATAGATTATATGGTCTCACCAATTATACACTTGTTTTTATAATCATTATTGTGCACTTTTAGATTGACCAGACTACTCAAACAATTTATTGCATTGACATGCTTTGGTTTCTGTTGCAGAAAATAAAATTTAACTACCTTACTCACTCCATCAAGTTTTATCATCTCCTGGAAGAACTGTTTAGTGACTTGTCTCATGCGGATGGCTCACTAGCTATTGATGTGAATGATGCAATTGAGAATGTGGAATCTAATGGTAATAGTGAAACGAGCAACCACACATCCACTGCCGAACAAGGTCTTAGTGATTCCGACATGATTGCGCCCAACAGTCCAGCAGAAGGCACTAGCTCAAATCTGAAGCGCAAGCATGTTAAAGCACCACATAAGAAGAAACCAAAGGTCAAGGCGCGTCGAGCCAGCGTGTTAGATGATGATGTGGCAGCGAGCATTGCGAGTCTTGCTGAAACTGTGAAATCTGCTGCCCCTATTCAGCCAATAGCAGTTAAAGACCCCAATGCCAATCTTTGGAAACACATTGAGTCGCTAACTATCCTAGCAAATGAGAAGATTGAGTTAGCAGACTATCTTGCTAAGCCAGAACAAGAAATTTTCCGTGGTTTCCTGAACTGTGCAAGTGTCCAGACTTTTAATGCTTGGGTCCTTGATTATTTTGCGCACAAGTACGACGGCAACAATCGCACAACTACTGATCCATCAATCTGAATGCCATGTTTGGTGGCTTTCTTTTGGCAAGTGCTTTTGTAGTCTACTTAGCTTTTCATGCACTTATGCTAAGTTGAATTCCTGTGCCGTAATGGTGTTTAGAGGGTCTTGCCTTTTGTAATGCATTGGTCTAGCACAAATCTGAATTAAGCTAGTTTGTAAGAAATTTCTTGATGCTTGATGACCTTGTGCATGCTACGTTGCAATATTGCAGTGGTATGATGGTGCTTCTAAATTAGTAAATTATGCCCATGGTATGACATGGCGTGTAAATTATGTACTGGATTACGTAGGTAACACATTCCTTGTCGGGACGAGTTATGCATATTTGGTAACAAACCAATTGATAGACACTTGTTTTTTGCCAAATATTGGCAAAACATTGGCAACCAACCAATTGGTAGCCAAACTTGCCAAATGTTGGCAACTTCCAGCTTTGCCAAAAATAGCCAACAATTGGCATGCCAAAAATTGGTTGCAAACCAATCAGCCTCATAGTCTTCCGAGTTACAGAACATTTCCGGAACTTGTGACAGATTTTGAAAGTTAGTGTAAAGTTGAGTCACTTATTTTGGGACCGAGGGAGTAGTAAACTGTCTCTATTCCATTGGATTGTTGTGTGTACCTGCTCATCTGTGTTTCACAAGCCTTTATCCGGCTGTAACTCCCATATTTTTAAATCTAGGACTTGACTTTTCTTTTTTCTACTTCCTTTGTGAGGAACTTAGATCTAGCTCACATGGCCATGGCGAAAGTTGGGGATTCGATCTAGAATTTGAATTTGACAGGCGTGTTCCTCCCAACCACCCTCACGTCTGTATCAGATACAAGGTTGGCCGTAGCCACCGAGTCCATCGCCAAAAATAAAAGGAAAGCAACTAACGGCTATAAGTACTATTACACCCGAATCAACAGGCCCAGTTTGGGCTTGCAAGCCACTGGGGTATCTTCCTGGGCCGAGTGGACTTGGGCCTCGGTTCTGGCGCTGTAGCTGTCTTGCTGTTGTCGACACCAGTTGTAGTCGCAGCAGTTCCTCCTTCGTCAGTAATCACCTTGGTAGACAGTGGTTCGCTGACATCCCCCCTTCGTTGAGTAGCGGCTTGACCCCAAGCCGCAGCGCGAGGGAATTATTGCCGCAGAGAGTCCAGGTCTTCCCATGTAGCTTCGTCCGGAGAAGAACCACTCCACAGTATCAGGCCCTGCGCCACAGTTTTCTGACCAACCTGACGCACTCGAGACTGAAGCACTTGCACTGGCACCTGCAGATCAGAAAACTGGGACGAAAGATTAGGAACAACTGGTGTACCAGGGGAGATCACCTTTTTGAGTTGCGATACATGGAAAACTGATGGACTTTGCTAGTAGCAGGCAACTCCAGCTTGTATGCCACTTCACCAATCTTGCCCAGAATTTTATATGGACCAAAGTATTTGAAGGAGAGTTTGTGGTTTGCTCGACGAACAACTGAGGATTGGACATAAGGTTGGAGCTTGAGAAAAACCCATACCAACTTCAAAGACACGTTCAGTCCGGTGCTTATCAGCTTGAGCTTTCATTCTCTGTTGAGCCCTGTGCAGATGTTGGGTGACGGAATCCAACACAATCTGCCTTTCTAATAGCCACTGCTGGATGTTAGGAGAAGCTACAGTGTCACTAGCAGTGATGCCAAAGTACCTTGGAGAATGGCCATACAAAATCGCAAAGGGAGTCTTGCCCACTGCAGAGTGCCAGTTAGTATTATACCAGAATTCACACATTGCAAGCCACTTGCTCCATTGTTTAGGATGTGCACTGATAAAACTCCTGAGATAACACTCAACTTGTTGATTTACTCTCCCAGTCTGCCCATCAGTAGCTGGATGGTAAGCAGTACTCATATTAAGCTGGGTGCCAGTTCTTTTGACCAAGGTTTGCCAAAATGCACTAGTGAAAACAGGGTCTCTGTCTGACACTATATACTCTGGCATCCCATGCAACTTGTACACATTATCTAGGAACACTTCAGCAACCTTAGTAGTAGTGAAAGGGTGTTTCAAGGGCATGAAATGGCCATATTTAGTGAACTTGTCAATAACCAAGAATATGCAATCAAAATGACCTGAGACTGGCAGACCAGAAATGAAATCCATAGTAACATATTCCCAAGCTTTCTTAGGAACTGGAAGAGGGGACAACAACCCAGGGTAGTTAACTCTTTCTGGCTTAGCTTGTTGACAGATAATGCAAGATTGTACTTTATCTTTGATGAATTTCTTCATTCCTGACCATCTAAACAGAGAATGTATCCCGTGATAGGTAACAGGAAACCCTGAATGGCCACCAACTGGGCTGTCATGGAATGCAGCAAAAAATTTATCATGTAATTCTTGCTTATTACCTATCCATATGGCTCCTTTATATCTAATTATCCCTTGCAGCAGTTGGTGATTGGGTTTGGCAACAGGGTCTAGAGCCAGTTGTTGCAGGAGTTCAATAGTAGACTTGTCATCATTGTAACCGTCAATTACTTCAGTCATCCATACTGGCTGTATCTTAGATATAGAAAACAGTTGTTGATCTGGTGGTCTCCTGGATAGGGCATCTGCTGCAGAATTCTCAACCCCTTTCTTATATACAATCTCATAATCCAACCCCATTAACTTGGTGAGAGCTTTCTGTTGCCAAACAGTATGTAGCTTTTGGTTCTGCAAATGGACCAAACTTTTCTGATCAGTTTTGATCACAAAATGTTGCATCTGTAAGTAAGGTCTCCACTGTTCCACAGCTAGTAAAATAGCCATGTATTCCTTCTCATAGACTGACAGTCCCCTGTTTTTGAGCCCCAGAGCCTTATTGACATAAGCCAGGGGATGACCTTCTTGCATTAAGACTGCTCCAATCCCTTTGTCACAGGCATCTGTTTCAATAACAAAACTGAGGAAGAGCTAAAACAGGGGCCTCAATCAATTTCTGCTTCAGGATAGCAAAAGCTTCTGCAGTAATTGGGGACCATACAAATGGTACTCCCTTCTTGAGGAGTTAAGTCAGTGGTTTGCTGATTATGCCATAATGCTGGATGAATTTCCTGTAATACCCACTGAGACCAAGAAATCCTCTCACTTCCTTTACATTAGTAGGAGTAGGCCAGTTCTGAACAGTGGATATTTTAGAAGAATTAGTGGATACACCTGCAACACTAATAGTGTGACCCAGATAATCAATTTGTTGTTGAGCAAAAGCACATTTGGACAACTTAACTTTCCACTGGTCAGCTCTGAGTAATTCCAATACCCTTCTGACATGAGCAAGGTGCTCCTTGTAAGTTTTGCTGAAGACAAGGATATCATGAAGAAACAGAGTGTGTTCTTTCTGTTGACAGGTTTCAATGTATTGTTTAGAGAACCCTGGAAAGTGCCAGGACCACCACTCAATCCAAAGGCCAACACATTGAATTCATAGTGACCAATATGTGTAGAGAATGCAGTCTTGTACTCTTCTCGAGGAGCTAACCGGATCTCATGATAACCAGCCCTCAAATCCAGCTTAGTGAACCATGCAGCACCAGCAAACTCATCCAGTAGCTCATCTATAACTGGGACTGGGAACTTACCAGTAACAGTAATGGCATTTAACATCCTATAATCCACAACCAGTCTCCACTCTCCTCCTTTCTTCTTAACAAGTAAAACCGGGGAAGAAAAATGACTTTTGCTAACTCTGATCAGTCCAGCTGCAAGCAGTTCATTAATTTGCCTCTCAAGCTCATCCTTTAACCGAGGAACAATTCTGTAAGATCTTGAAGTAACAGGCCTTGCCCCTGGAATCAGGGGAATGTGATGGTCACTTTCTCTCCTGGGGGGTAACTCTCTAGGAGCTGCAAAGACATCATCAAACTCATTTATAAGTTGTTGCATCTCATCAGGAATTGCAGTGGGTTCTGTGACTTGGATAGTTGAAATGGACACACATGCATAAGTGTATTCTGTTGCATTTATACCCTGTAAGGTGACCACACTTCCCTCATAACTGAAAGACATCCACTGTTCCACCCAATCGATTTTCATAGGGCTATGCTGGGCTAACCAATCGAGTCCAAGAATACCATCATACGTGTTGAGAGGTAAGAGTTTGAAGTTGGATTGGAATTGTACCCCATTACTGGTCCAGCGACAAGCCTCAATACTGTGCTGACACGATATAACAGCCCCACCTACCACTATAACTTTAACAGGAACAATAGGAACCACACCTGACAATGTTACAAATTTGTTGTCAATAAATGAATGAGTGCTGCCCGAATCCACAAGGAAACTCAAATTATGCCCTTGAATATCCACTTGTAATTGCAAAACAGGAGCCTCAGGTTCCCTTCCCATAGCAGCAGCAGAAAGTCTGATGGAGTGCACTGAAGATGAAACAGAAGAAGGGGGTTCACTGTCAGAAGTTTCAGATTCTTTTGGTGAGCTAATCTGCAACTGTTCAATCATCTCCTGAACAAAATGCAGTTGCACAATGGACTTGCACACATGATCTTTGGACCATTTCTCACCACAAACAAAACAGAGACCCTTGGATCTCCTGAATTCTCTCAACGCTGACCACTTATCTTCAGTTCGATTGGTTTTGGCAGTTTCAGTCCTCTTTTCTTCTGCAGTTTTGACAATGGAAGGAGAAGTGGTAGGTGCAAGAGCTGACATGCGCTTGACTGAATAGCTATTGATCGGTGTGAAACCTTCACCAAGCTCCTCATGTAACAGGGCCAGTTCGTAGGCAGCATCTAGATTCTTAGGTTTCTGCAGAGCAACAACAATCCGTACACCTGGTTTTAGGCCGTCAAGGAATCTGGTAGTATAGTGCAAGTCATTCGGTGTATCTTCGTAAGCTGTCAGTTGGTCATACAGTTCTGTGAAACGATCCACATAATCTTCTACAATACTTGTTTGCGCGTTTCGAAACAGCTTGCGCAGGAGTGTCTGGTGCTGGTTGCGGCCAAACCTGGCTTGAAGAGCAGAACAGAATTTGGACCAACTGGAATTGGGCATGCGACGCTGCACAGACTCCAGCCAACGCGCTGCTGCTCCTTCAAACTGCGCTGTAGCCAGAGAAATCCACCTGTGGGCAGGGACGCTCCACAATCTGAACTGATCCTCACAACGATTTTGCCATAATCGAGGATTGGTACCATCGAATCGGGGCATCTCCAGATCCAGAGAGAAGGGAGACGACTCAGCAGTATCCAGAACAGAGAAATCGCGAGGCGAAAAAATTTTGGGCGAAGGATTCAGATCTCGCGCACCTCTTGCCGGTGGAGGCACATAGATGTTATGGGACTTGCCGCGGTGGTCGCTCTCGAACCCCAGCCCGTCGCTGGCTGCGCCTCCTCGAGACGGTCCGCCATGGCGAGATGGCAAACTCCCCTCCGGTCTGGGCCCCTGATCCACGAACTCGAGCTTGTTGACGTCGGCCCGCACCTGCTCGATGTCGAGGGCGATCTCCTCGCGGATGCCGTCAGCTCTTGTCGACATGAGGTTGTCGAGCGCCGAATTGTTTGCTTCCAGCATCTTACTCATGGATTTGAGGAGAGATTCACCTTGCGCCTTGAGCTTCTGGTCCAAGTCGATGTTGATTTCATGGCGAAGCAGATCAAACACAGCGCGACTCTCGTCGCTGAGCTCCTCCATGGCCTAGCGTCGCCGGCGGTCGCTGAATCTGGTGCGGTGGTGGTGTAGCGGAAACTCCAGGTCTAATGGCTCTGATACGAACTGTGAGGAACTTAGATCTAGCTCACATGGCCATGGCGAAAGTTGGGGATTCGATCTAGAATTTGAATTTGACAGGCGTGTTCCTCCCAACCACCCTCACGTCTGTATCAGATACAAGGTTGGCCGTAGCCACCGAGTCCATCGCCAAAAATAAAAGGAAAGCAACTAACGGCTATAAGTACTATTACACCCGAATCAACGGGCCCAGTTTGGGCTTGCAAGCCACTGGGGTATCTTCCTGGGCCGAGTGGACTTGGGCCTCGGTTCTGGCGCTGTAGCTGTCTTGCTGTTGTCGACACCAGTTGTAGTCGCAGCAGTTCCTCCTTCGTCAGTAATCACCTTGGTAGACAGTGGTTCGCTGACATCCTTCGTGTGAATTGCTGAACCACTAATTGATGTACAGAACGAGCGACGACCAGGGTGACACCATCGAATAATACGGTATTCTGCGCCTTACAAATGGGCCAAACTATGAGCATGATCAGGCTAGAAGAACAGTTGCATTCCTTCGTCAAAATGTGGGAAGCTGTCATCGATGGTCGAGACGGGCGTGCTCTGGATCGAACCCACGAAAGAACCATGTGCCAGGTGATTCTAAGTGAAAATGCAGCCCACCAAGAGGTGTCTCATGGTCTCAAGAGACTGATCGCATAGGAAGGAACGCGCAAGATGCTAGAGACCGTGCTACGCCAACCAATCTGCGGTCCAAGTTTGGTGCCCATGCCTGCCAATTAAGCCGCGCGCCAAGTGGGAGGGGATCAGTCCAAGAACGTCGCGTCGTGGAAAGATTTCGCGGAATAGGAACCACTCGTAGTCCACTTTCGCCCAAGTCTGTCCAGGCCGAAAGTGGTTGATGTCCTACCAAAGGATAGCCACTACTTTCCGCTACCAAAGCTTGATGCACTATCACGTCTAAAGGTTGTTGTCGGAGTTCTTAACATCTCGAACCAAAAGGCAATCGCTGATGCCCTCGTGAACTTTGCTTCGTTTATGCATGCGCTGGTGGCTGGTGCACCAAAGGTAGCAGGTCCCGGGGTATTTCCAGCACCCCTCGGCCATTGATCCATCAGTCCTTCCATGACCGAGCTGAGCATCCATCGCCCACCACCATGGAAGTGGAGGTGTGGAAGATGTTGCGCTTACAAGTGGAGACCCAAAGGTCGGGGAGACCCCAAGGACGCAAAACATTAGCACGTCTGAGGCACAACGAGCGCGTGCGGAGAGTCCGTGTGAGTCAAGTCACGGACAGTTAGGCCCCCAAGCGAGATAGGGCAAGCCACACGGCTCTGATAGATTGACGTGGATGCCTGGCCTCCTTATGTCCACACTAGAAGAAGCCCCTCTGTAATTGCTCAAGATTCTTGGTGTTCCTCTTGGCACCGTCTGAATAATCATCTAAAGGACAGGGATGGCACCAAGGACCGATATCACCAACGCTAGGTGACCAGTCTTGGTAAGAAAATTCGCCTTCCAAGCAGGAGACGGTCCACAATGCAGTTGACCAAAGGCATGAACTCCACACACATGATGCACCGAATTAGAGGGGGGCGCTTAGGTAAAATGCCGGGAACGACTCGGTTGTGTGACCGAGGGAGTTAACGATGATTGTGGTGTGGTCGTTGCCAAAGCGAGTCGGGGTAAATTACATTTGTCGAAGTTGGTGCGCTACCCAAAGGTCGGTCCAAAAAGTTGTAGAATCTCGCGGATGGCCACTCGGTCATGGCCAGAAGGGTGGCAGACCACCACAACATCATCGGCACAAAGGGAAAACATCGGCGCCATGATCACGGCAGAAAGCCACTCGTGCACTCCACACTCTCGAGCTCTAATCAACAGGTGGTTGAGCACGTCCATGAGATGAGACGAAGAACATGTGCGAGAGGGGGTTGCTTTGTTGTAGGCCGTGCCTATGCCAAATTGGCGCCTCCTGGGCTGTCATTCACCAGCACGCCAGTGCTCGCGGTCAAGATGAGGATGGAGAGCATATGTACCAACAATGGCCAAAACCGAGCTTGCACGAAACCTCAAAGAGGAATACCCAAGAGAATAAGAGATGGCGTCGAAAGTCTTGACGATGTAGAGCATAAGTAGCTATTGTGGTTCCTATTTGCGGTGGAGATGTCATGTCATCTCCCGAACCAACATGAAGCTGTTGTGGATGCAACGACCCCGACAAAGACATACTAGTTAGAAGGAACCAAGTCGTTGAGTCTTGCTGCCAGCCTCAGTGAAATCACCTTGGCAGTGAGCTTAGCAAAAAGTGCATTGGGTTAATAGGGTGATAGTCTCGAGGCGCCGCAAGGTCCATATTCTTGGGGAGCATGGCAAGAAAGGCCTAGTGCAAAATATAGAAGCCTCCAATGACCGGAGTGCAGCTATTGAAATGCCCCCATGAAGTCATGCCTAACTATGGGCCAACAGGACCACGAAAAATCTAGCATCAACATGTGCCCCGGAGCTTTGTCGGACGACAAGAGCTTGTTTTCCGCAAGGACCTCGTCGTTGGTGAAAGGCACCTCGAGATCACGGAGATCATGGTGCACGAGTCCGGGGAATTCAAGGTCACGCAATGCGGCTCTCGAGCCTACCGCGCCAATGACCAAATGTAAGTGGTTGAAACCACATGCCTGCCAAAGGAGAAACTGTGGATCCGCTTATACTGACGACGGTGCGGCGTCTGATAAAAGAAAGACGTGTTAGGTAAGAGCGCCAATCCTAGGTAAGAGTGCTTGAGGTTGCGCCAGAGCCAAAGCTCATCGCCAGACAGCGGCCGAAGCTCCCGGGCCTCGTGGAAACTATTGATGAGCTTGAAAGGAATGTCAAGGTTTAGCTTCACGTGGCGAACTCTCTTGTAACTCCAGCTAATAAGCTGACGACGGTGATCTTGATCTCGAAGAAGATGCACGTGAAAGGGTTTTCCTCACCAATGTCGGAGGACCAGGCACCCTTGACAACATCATTGAAGCCCTCGATGGAAGGCCATAACCACTTAAAGTCAAAACAAAGTTGGGGCAAGATCGAAGGTATGGCATCGAGCGGGATGGGCGTGTGATCTGAGATCACCGTAAGAAGGCGGCGAAACAAAGCAACTGTATGCTCCCCGTCCTAGGAAATGGTGGAAAATGTCTGGTCCAGTCGGACTAATGTGGGAGGGCTCAACACATATAACGGTGACCCGAGAGATAGACCTTGTGCAACTCTGTCATTAACGAGTCCTCGGAATTGACCCATCACCCGATTATGCAGGTTGATGTTATTCTTCTCCTCCGGTCTATAGATCAAGTTAAAGTCGCCCCCATCATACCACGGACCAGGGTAGGAAAGTATGGTGTGAATCTCACCTAAGAAGCGGATCTTATCCTTGTCGAACTTTAGGCCATAGACGCATGTGACCCACCAATCTGGTGAGCCGTCGGCGTGAGTGAGAGGGTGGAGATCGCATTCTCCGTGTT
>NC_041391.1:22043650-22177522 GCF_002162155.2 Triticum dicoccoides
TTCCAGGTAAGGATAATGCTACCCTTGGTACCAACAACAGGCAAGAAGTAGAAAGCGTCGAAATCGCTTCCCAACATTTGCTTGATGATGGATGGGGTGACAAACAAGAGCTTAAGCTCTTGAGGCACACAATGCTTGGAGTCATAGTGGCGATGAGGCTACGAATGATCGTGTGGTGCTCTCGGTCGTTGATGGTATGCACGTTCCACCACGAGACTCTAGGGTTGTACACAATAGGAAACCTTAAAACACCAAGGAAACGATGCGTGCTGATATCTCCACAGAGGCAACCAACATGCAACAACGAGGCCAACGCGCTGACATCCACTTGGGGTCGCAAGGCTTCACGTTTCTGTACTACAATGTCGATCATGAATGCCTGAACCGGAAGGCGCCAGAGTCGTGTTGTCTGAGTGCGACCTGTCTGGCTAAACGATCCCAAGCTTGCACAGCAGATTCAACCGCGCCTTCTGCTCTGAGCTCAGAGGAGTGACCTTAGAAGGTTGTGTTGCCGGTCTAGAGCTCGTACACCGTGAGTTCACTAGCCAGTGCATGAAGCGACTCGCGTCGGAGATGGCAAGCAGCACCACACAACTGCCCCTCGGAGCCGTGATGAACGCACCACCTGTTAGAGGCAAGTGGAGGCGCGCCCTCCTCCAGGTGCACTACAAAGTGGTTCATACGCGTCAGGTTTGTTACCAAGCGTACGCTTACAATTTTCAGAGGGCGCTAAAGTAGCAAGCCTTCGTCCTCAAATTTATTTTTCATGACACGGGCAAAGCTTGCAAAGTATTTCTAAAAAATGTAAGTGCACAAAGTACTTCAAAATTTGTATTAGTGTTTTCCTCACTTTTTTTTGAGGATACAGCTTTTCTTATCTGGAGCATGTGCTTCTGGGCACACATTTGAATTGTCTTGATCGTTCTCCTAAATGCGCATTTGAATTGTAGCAGCATCTAGATTACAGTGTTTAGTGCACAACGAAGTTACAAGGAAATTTCAGTGCTTAGTAAATTCTCCATATGCAGAGAATTTCATTTTCATGTGCCTTCTATGCAATAGTAAAAAGGGGGGAATTCCAACAAATACATATAATCAAAGGAGGAGATATAATTTTCATAGCAAGTAAACATACCCTTAGGGTGTTAGGTTCAGGCCTTCGGCTTCCAGAAACCACAAGTTGAAGATAAGACAAACAAGTTCATATTGTTCATATTCTTAAATTGGCAATAATAGTTCTTAATCCAAATATTTAACTTTGTCAAAACATGTCCATTGCAGGTATTCAAGAATAATATTGAAAAAACTGATTTAGCCCCAGCTATGATGGAACAAGCAAAAGTTACCCTGCAGAAATGTGATGGACTTCCCCTTGCAATATTGACTATTGGTGGATTCCTAGCCACTAAGCCAAAAAACTTCTAATGAGTGGAGAAAGATGAATGGTCGTATTAGCACTGAATTGGAGATAAATCCTGAACTTAGGACACTAAAGACAATTCTTATGAGGAGTTATGATGGTTTGCCATACCGTCTCAAGTCTGTTTTCTTATATCTGTCCATATTTCCAGAGGACCGCATAATTAGGTGGGGTCGCTTGATGAGACATTGGATTGCAGAGGGCTACTCAAGGGATATGCATGCCATGACTGCAGTTGAAATTTGCCGGAGGTACTTTGATGAGCTCTTGGATAGGAGTATGATCCTGCCCGGGGAAGGCACAGACCATCATGGTCAGAAAATCAATTCTTGCCAACTTCACGATATGATCCGTGAAATATGCATCTCAAAGGCTAGGGAGGAAAACCTTGTTTTCACGCTGGAGGAAGGATGTTGTTTGAGTGACACACAAGGTGCAATACGTCATCTTGTCATAGGCAGCAACTGGAAAAGGGATAAAGATGTGCTGGAGAGCATGTTAGACTTGTCACACGTACGGTCATTGACCGTTGGAGAGTGGAGATCCTTTTTCATCTCCGACAGTATGAGGTTCCTCCGAGTGCTTGACTTAGAAGACACACTAGGATTGAAAGATCATCATCTTGATCAAATTGGGCAGCTCCGTCACCTGAAGTACATTTCTCTACGGGGATATCACAACATTTTATTCCTGCCTAATTCTTTGCAGAATTTGAGGTACCTCAAAACACTGGATGTTAGAGGTACACGTATATATGAGTTGCCAAGAACAATCATGAATCATTGGAAGCTACAGCACCTCCTTGCAGATGGTTATTCTAGCAGAAAAAAACACAATGCCAAGAGAGAGGATCACATTGTTCGTAAGTATGAAGGCTGCACTGATCGTATTTCCACATGTCAAACATGTGGGCATTTTACTATTCAACAACCGTGTTTTCATGAGACCACAAGTTTTAAATGCTGGGTTGAACAGGCATGATATACTCAATCTATGCCGCTTCTCTGATGTGCGTCTATTTGGTGTTGTACTTCCTAGAGTTATTGGCAAATTAAAGTCCCTCCACACACTAGGTTTTGTCGATGTTTCCGGAAGCAATGGAAAAGTCACTCTAAAAGAGCTTGGAGAGCTTACTCAGATGCACAAGCTTAAAGTGGCTGGCATCAGAAACAGTAATGAGTTATGGTCTGCCATTGCTGGTCACAATCAACTTCAATCGTTGTGAGTTGAAGCAGAGGACACGTTGATTTGGAGGAATCAGTTAGATGGCTGTCTGGGTGAGGGCTTGTTGCTACCAAGCAGCTTTGAGAGCCTCACCCTGAGTGGTAAGCTATTAAATGTAACAGGATGGATCTATAAGCTTCGGAATCTCTCCAAATTGGTGCTAATGAAAAGCGAGTTGGGGGAAGATCATGCCATGCAAACCCTTGGGTTTCTACCAAGTCTTGCAGTTCTACGCCCAAAGTGGCAATCGTTCGTTGGGAGACAGCTCCATTTCAAGAGCGCGTTTTTCCCGAGTCTTGTGGTGCTGGAGCTTGTTGGGTTACCCCACCTAGAATCGATGTTGTTTGAAGAAGACACAATGCCTAAGCTTGAGATGCTACAATTTATTCAGTGCTACTGGCTGAAGGATATCTCTGGGTTACCCGTCCTCACAGGCCTCAAGGAAATTCGGTTGGATAGCGATCAGCCTTTCAGCGGAAAACTGAAGGAAGAGGTGCACAGGGAGGTAGCGGAGCATATGAAGCACGTCAGAGTGAATATTGTTGGCTAAAATTTATTTATTTGTATGTATATATAGATTCCCCCGGAGGCCAAAGATTGGTGTGTGTGTATTTGCTCTTGTTATTGTTCCTCTAGTACTTGCTCCTGACTTTGTGTTCCCTTTTTTCTTCTTTTTTGGCTCCTGCTGCAGTTGTGTACTTGCTCGGTGTGAAACTGAATATTTGAGTCAGAATGCGGTTCTTAAGTTTAGTTAGTTCTGAAGGTTCAGAATTCTTCAGTTTTCAAGTATATAGATAGATAGATAGGGCACTGAACATATCGAGGCGGACTTCAGTTGAGAGTTAAATGTAGCCTTCTTTGCTCCCCAATGTGTGTCCGCCATTTAACCTAGTATAGTTGTTATTGTATTATTATTCTACTATACAGTGGGGATGGTGCCTCTAGTAGACGTCTGAAGATGTTTGTTCAAATGTTTTTTTTAAGATTTTTGTTCGCGCAATTGAATTTTATATTTCTCACGTCACATTGTCTTTTTTTTCTATTTTTCTTCTAGCGAATAGGCATTGTAGAACTACTAATTGATGTAGTATTTGCTAATAGAAACACAAACAAAACCGCCTTCAAATGTCTTGTATATTCCTTTGTTTTTTTAGTAGAGCATCGAATGTGATGCAACGACGAAAAAACAAGCAGCGAGACGCGACTTCCCCTCGCGTCGCTCCCGCGAGCGACCGAGGGGACTCACCCGCCGCCGGCCTCTAGGCCTCCTCCTCCCCCTCCTTCCCCTTGCCGCCACCGGTCTGCGCCGCTGGGCAAAGCCCGGTAGGTGCTGGCGGCGGCGGGGCCTCGTCTCTCCCTGGCACGGCGGAGATCGGCGCGGGCCGGCGTTCCTGCGTGGAGGCGCGCTGCTGGACCGGGGCGGCTCGGCGGCGCCCTGGGCTTCCTAGGCGGCGGGGTGGGCTCTACTCCTGGTGTGGGAGGGCCGGCGGTGTTCTATGGTGGCGGAGTGTGCTCGGGGTGGTGGCGAGGGACGGCCAGATCCGATCTGGATTGGGGCGTCTCCTCCGGCCGCTGTCGCAGGCGGCACGGGCATAGGCGGCGCGGGCCGGCCGCCTCCGGTGGCTGCGGGCACTGATGGTGGTCCGGTGTGGTGGTTGGGCTGGTCGCCGGCGGATTCGTCTTGGCCCCCCGGCGGGGTCAGCTGGTGGTTGCGGTGGCCTGTCGTGCTGGTGGTTGTGCGTGCCCGGCGTCTCTCACGCTTCGAGCTCGCCGGGCACGCGGGTTGGGCACTGGCCCGGCGTGGCTGCTGCTCTGGCTGTGGGCGGTGGCGTCGAGGCGGCTCAGCCCTCTGGTGGAGGCTTCCATTCGTCGCCGGCACCACGACGGCTCGGCGGGTTGCCTGCGGCGGCGGCTGGATTTCTAGCGTCAGTTCGTTTGTAGGCGACCTGGTTCGACCTTCGAGCCATCTTCGCAGCGTCCGGCCGCTATCTTCGTCAAAGGGTTGGCCTTCCCCCGCTGTGGTCCATCACTCATCTCGCACCCGGGAGCAGGGCCGAGCTCGTCCCGCGCCCGACAGCAGGACTGACCTCGTCTCATGCCCGGCAGCAGGACCGAGCTTGTCTCGCGCCCGGCAGCAGGGCCATGCTCATCTTGCGCCCGACAGCAGGACCGAGCTCGTCTCGCGCCCGGTGCCGCAGAACGGGTCGATGAAGGTCAAGTTTGGCCGGCCTATTGGGTCTCGGCACTGGGGGCCATCCATGTGCTTTGGTTGGGGTAGCGACGGATCTTGGGTGAGGTGGTGACAAGGTCTTGGATGCCGGGGCGGCGGCCCTGGTGGTGGTTCCGCGGTGCTCATGGGTAGAGCTCGTGGCTTGGTGCTGCCCGGTTATCACGGCCGTGTGGGCGGCGTGGTAGCCGGGGTGTGGCGTTCGTTGGCAGTGAGTGGTGGCCGGGGTGAAAACCTGCTCTATCTTCGGACGGACCGACAACGGCGAAACTCGTTCCCTTCTTGAAGGCGTCGTCGCGGCTCTCATTGCCCGTCGTGTTGCTCTAGGGGAAACTCTGATCCTCGGATCGGGCGGTGTCGGCGCTTCGGTGTCGTTCCCTTCCTGAAGGCGCCGCCTGTGTGCGTGTGTTGTGAGGGTGTGCGCTTGTATCGGATGCTGTTGATCATTGCTTTATATATAAAGCGGGGCGAAAGCCTTTTTCGGTAATATGATGCAACAGTCGGAAGCCAAAACGAGAACTTGCTCTGTCCATATGGATAATACAGAGCACTTGCTCTGCTGTCTTCCTGTACATTCATTGAAATCACAAGCTACTGGCAGGTGCCCTGTAGTTCCTTTGTTGTGGTAGAGCATCGAATGTTAATTAGTCTACTACTTGTAGCTGAAGCCAAGAAAAGAAGAAGTTGCTCTGTTCATATCGGTGGCACAGGAACAGAAAATCCATGTCCCGAGAGAAAAAGCAGAGGTTTGGCACATCATCATCGGCAAACTCAGCAATAGGAAGTGTATTAATTAGTTACTCCTGACAAATCATCAAGAACTGAAAATCCATGGCCTGACAAAGGTAGCACCGGTACTGCATTCAGGAATAGCCATGATAGAGCAGTTTCAATACTGCTTCGTCTTATTCCCCTTAGCAATTGCATGTTAAGGGGTTGTGCTGCTGATACTGCCTTGACCGGACTGAAATGAAGGCTGAACCAAGTCTATTTCTATCAGGTTCTTCTGACGTTCCTTTAAGTGGCCTAACTGAACCCAACCTGTATCTCCTCTGCTCTTAATTTCTACTACTACCCGCTACTGCTGCCTATCCCCATCCCCAATCCTCTGCTCATGTTGTTTGATCTGCTCCGGTCTATCTTCTGCTGTATGTAGGTCCGTAACAGGGAAGGACACTGTGGAGCACAGAAGAATGAGGTGGTGAGAAGGATGGTCAGGAACAACAATGGGGCTCCATTGGTAAGACGTTCTGATCAGTGGTTTTGGATATCCTTAGGCTGAGTCCTATTTCTGCATATATATATATATACACCAATCGAGGAGCAGAGCAGGAGGAGACCATACGCATAGGAGAAAGAGCAAACGGTTGGTTGATAAGAATCCTACGGAGTTGGTATGCTCAAGAAAGGACACTGAAACAGACATGTCGTGGCAAGGCTTCAGTTCGCCGTTGAACCACGTTCCATACACCACCAGGTGGCTGCCTGCCACGGTGTAAGTAACCTGAATGAGTGGCTGCGTGTGGGCCTTCATGTTGAAAAGTGAAAGCGAATAGATCTTAACTCCTAGCCACTTGCTCTGTTTCCCCTCCCGGCTGAACCTTGAGGAGCTGATACCCAACAAAAGTCTAAAACAGTGAAGTAGAGCAAGCAGCAGACATGTCATCATCCTCACAGCCTTTGTTCCTTTCTTTTTCTTAACAAGGTAAACATCATCATAGTACTCCAAACTACAGAACAGCTCCACAACTAATGACTAAATATCTTGAATGTCATGACTGCATCTACCTATGTAGTACGTCCTCACTTTTGCTCAAAAAAAAAATAGTACATCCTCTTACCTCCCTTGCAAATTCCATGTTAAGGAGGAAGGCGATGGACTACATACACATGTATGACAGGCGAAGAACTGTCAGCAGCACAGCCCAGAGAAAAAGCAGAGGTTTGACTTTCACACATTGCCAACAACCTGGACATGTTAACCCCTGAGAAAAAAGATGCATGCATCATGTATGTATGTTTGTTCTCCATTTTTCTGAATTTAGTTGCACGACTGTTTCTTTCTTGTGGTAACTCCCGGACTAACAATTTTGTGACTTTGATTTCTCTTTTCCTTGGAGCAATAGGCGGTTTTTTTCGGAACTCACTGAATTTAGCATGTCATCAAATCAAATGCAGTTTTCAAGTTCAGTTAGAATCATTCATTGATTTCGTTCCGGTATCATCCGACATTGCAGCTGGAATTGGATGCTGGGTTGGCTTTTGTGCTCTGCCAAAAGGAGGACAAACATACATACATGATACATGGTATGTAGCAAGATTAGCGTAAGAGACTCTGCTTGGGTATGTAGTGTTGAGGCTGGACAGCAACAATGCGCTGCACAAATTCACCGACACGGCAAATATGCACACTACACAGCCCCCTTCACTTGTGATGAACTTTAAGGACAACTTCAACCAACAAGTAAGCAGCGGAATAACACAAACAACATGCACAAGTGACACAGGATTTAACGTGGAAAAACCTCCTCAACTTGAGGAGTAAAAAACCACGGCTGTGGACCGACCGGTCCACACAACTTCACTATGAGAATGATGAGTACAAAGTCTTCTCTAGAACCTCTAGAGAAATTTACAACACACTCTCCACGTTGCCAACCGGCAACAGCAACAACAACCACAAGAGGCAAGATTTCAGCACAGCAGAGTTTACACAGCTTCTGTACCCTCCAGTGTTTTGCAAACTGCTCTTAAACCGCTGAACCAAACAACACCAAATTTGGCAGACAAGTAAACACACGAGTTCCTGATATCCCCTCCAAAATTCAGCTCAATCGAACATCGTTTGCCTACCCAAACTGTTCGTCTCCCAAAACTACTCTGTTCTGAAACTGCAGCAGTCAGAGCTGACAAAACCACTCTCAAATCTGATGCTCCACTGACCCAATCCTCAAACCAGCTAACCAGATCGAAGTACTCAAAGTAAGGAACGAGCTCACCAAGTTTGGGGTCGATCCAAGCACGTTTGAGCCTCCAATCACCAGCTTGAACACTGTCTAGTCAGATGCAGCAAATCTGGACAGAACCTCTGCTTCTTCTTCTTCCTCTCTCTCAGGTTGTGTTTTCTCTTGTGTGCTCTCTCTCTCACTCTCACGAATGGCAGCCACCAACAACAAGGGGTGGAGTGGCTAGGGTTTTCTCCTTGCTCCCTTCACCAGGAAACACTCACAACCGTTGCATGCAGAACAGATCAACGGTTCATGTGTGTTGGACTTGTGTGGGCTGATGTTGGGCTGCCAACACACCTCCATGTGGAGGGACTTAGCCCAACAAACTCCCCCTCCCGACATCATGGAGGACCTTACTGCCTTCCGACAGCCATGCCAGCGAGCCGGCGGCATACTTCAAGCTTCTTCTTTGTCACCACTTTAGTCAACATATCAGCCCCATTGTCATCGGTGTGAACCTTCTCAAGTTGCATTTTCTTGGAATACAACACATCTCGAATCCAATGATAACGGACTTCTATATGCTTAGACCTAGAATGAAAGCTTGCATTCTTACTCAAGTGGATAGCACTTTGGTTGTCACAAAACAACACATACTTGTCTTGCTTAAAACCAAGCTCACAAGCCAACCGTTTCAGCCACAGTAGCTCTTAGCTCGCCTCTGTTACAACAATGAATTCAGCTTCAGTTGTATTCAATGCCACACACTTCTGCAGCCCACTTTGCCATGACACCGCTCCCCCTGCATAGGTAACCAAGTAACCTGAAGTAGACTTCCTTCTGTCAACATCTCCAGCCATGTCAGAATCTGAAAAAGCAATCAGCTTTGCCTCACCATCACCGAAGCAAAGTTTCAGATTTGTGCTGCCCCGAAGATATCTCAAAATCCACTTCACGGCTTCCCAATGAGGTTTTCCTGGATTGGACATAAATTTGCTCACAGTACTAACCGCATGAGCAATGTCAAGCCTTGTACACACCATAGCATACATCAAACTCCCAACTGCTGAAGCATAAGGAACATGATGCATTTCCTTTTTTCTGCTCATCAGTGGTAGGACATTGCTTTCTGCTCAACTTGAAATGGGCTGCTAGTGGACAACTCACAACTTTAGCATTTTCCATCCTGAACTTCTGAAGTACTTTCTCAATATACTTCTCTTGAGACAAGTACAACTTGTTGCAATTTCTGTCTCGCTCAATTCTCATTCCGAGAATGTTCTTTGCTGGACCTAAGTCTTTCATAGCAAAACATTTGCTCAACTCCTTTTTCAACTTAGCAATCCTAGAGACATTCTTGCCAACAATCAGGATATCATCAACATAGAGCAATAATATGATGAAATCATCACCTGAGAACCTCTGAATAAACACAAAATGGTCTGAGATACACTTCTTGTAGCCTTGCTCCCCCATGACAGTTTCAAACTTCATGTACCATTGTCTTGGTGCTTGTTTCAGGCCATAGAGACTTTTCTTCAGCTTGCACACATAGCCTTCTTTGCCTTTCACAAGAAACCCCTCAGGTTGCTCCATGTATATTTCTTCCTCCAACTCACCATGAAGGAATGCAGTCTTCACATCCATTTGCTCAACCTCCAAGTTGAGACTTGCTGCCATGCCAAGGATAACTCTTATGGATGTCATCTTCACAACCGGAGAAAAGATCTCATCATAGTCAATGCCTTTTCTCTGGCCGAATCCTTTTACAACTAGCCCGGCCTTGTACCTTGGATGTGATGTGTGCTCTTCTTGCTTGATTCTGTAGACCCATTTGTTCTTCAAAATTTTCTTGCCCTTGGGCAACTTCACCAACTCATAAGTATGATTCTTATGCAAGGAATCCATCTCTTCTTGCATAGCATTTTTCCACTCCTTCTTGTGCAAAACTTCCATTGCATCTGCAAAGCATTCAGGTTCTGAACCGTCAGATAATAACACCACGTATTGATCTGAGGGATACCTGCTGGAAGGAATTCGACCCCTGTTGGATCTTCTGAGTGGAGCAGCTGGTGGACTTTCTGGTGCTGGTGCTTCCTGCTGATCCGGATCATCAACTTCAGCATCATACTCTTGTTGCTGCTGTTGGGGAGTATCTTCTTCACCTGCACCACCATGTACATCATCTTGTACATCTTCTGCATCTACTTCAACTTGCACATGAGCTGGAGCTGCAGGAACTGGGTCAGAATCAATTATGTCTTGCTGCTGCTGAGGAGGAACCTGCCCCTTTGTCTTCACAATATCCTCAATTGTTTGGTCTTCAACAAACACAACATCACGGCTTCTCACAACTTTCCTTGCTATAGGGTCAAACAACTTGTAGCCAAACTCATCACCACCATAACCAAGAAAGATACACTGCCGTGTCTTCGAATCAAGCTTTGACCTTTCATCTTGAGGAATATGAACAAAGGCCTTGCACCCAAAAACCTTCAGGTGGTCATATGAGACGTCCTTGTCACACCAAACCCTGTTAGGAACATCTCCCTGCAAAGGATAACTTGGTGAGAGATTAATAAGATAAACTGCAGTCATCAAAGCCTCATCCCAAAAGTGTTTACGTAGCTTTGCACTTGACAACAAGCATCTAACTCTCTCCACAATTGTCCTGTTCATCCTCTCAGCAAGACCATTCAGCTGTGGTGTCTTCGAGGGAGTAAAGTGATGCCTAATACCTTGCTGCTTGCAATATGCATCAAATGCCCCAATGTACTCTCCTCCATTATCAGTGCGAATGAACTTGATCTTCTTCTCAGTTTCTCTCTCAACCGAGGCTTGGAATTGCTTGAATACACCCAGTACTTGATCTTTGGTCCTCAAAGTGAAGGCCCAAACTTTCCTGGAAAAGTCATCAATAAAAGTCACAAAGTACTTAGCACCACCAAGAGATCTTACCGACATTTTGCAAACATCGGAATGTATCAAGTCCAGCTTCTCGGGCTTCTTGTGAGGAGGTAGAGTCTTGAAGGCAACTCTGTGTTGCTTCCCTGCTAGACAATCTAAACATTTCTTGATGTGAACTCCTTTCACACCCTTCAATAATTTTTTCTTCACTAGCACTGTCATCCCCTTCTCACTCATGTGCCCAAGTCTCTTGTGCCATAAAACACAATGATCATCCTTCTCTAGTGCATTGACAGAAGCACTAAAGAGCTTAGCATGAACATGATACAAAACTGAGACCATTTTACCTCTTGCAACAATCATGTTGCCTTTGGTGAGCTTGTACTGCCCTTTTCCAAAACTGCTCAAGTAATCATCTCCATCAAGCAAACCAACTGAAATAATGTTGAGACAAAGTGCCTCAACATGCCTCACAGATTTGAGGACTAACCTTGTACCATTAGCGGTCTCCAAATGCACATCTCCTTTTCCAATGATGGCTGCTCTATCATTGTTCCCCATCTTCACAACACCAAAATCACCTGATATATAGTTAGTGAAGAGCTCTCTACGAGATGTAGCATGAATGGTAGCACCGCTGTCCGGTATCCAAATCATCTCGTCACCATCCACAAGGTTGACGGTTTCATCAGAAACAACAGTGATCTTCTCCTCAACAGTGGAACTAAATCTGCCCTCATTTTCTTCATGCATAACAAGCATGATGTCCTCTTCTACTGCAGTAACTCGGTTGCCCTCTGTGTCACTATAACTGTCAACTTGCTTCTGATCTTGTTTCTTCTTTTTCTTTTTGTCTTTCTTCCACTTGTCACATTGCCACTTAATGTGGCCCTTCTGATGGCAGTGGTGGCACTCATAATCAGCATACTTGCTTTTTGATTTGCTCCTACCTCTTTCTGCCCCTTTACCTGGACCTCTGCTCTTGCTTCTCCCCCTGGACTGAGTGACTAGCACCTCTGAATGTGAGGAAGAAGTGGCTTCGGCCACCTTTCTGGACTCTTCATTTAGTACCCTGGTTTTCACAAGATTCCAAGTGACAACTCCATTAGGTGCTGAATTGCAAACCGTGACCTTAAAGGTCTCCCAGCTGTCCGGTAATGAGCCTAGTAGCAGCAAAGCTCTCACTTCATCTTCAAATGTTATTCCCATTGAAGAAAGCTGATTTATAATGCCTTGGAAAGTATTCACATGATCTGCAATTACAGTGCCCTCTTTGTACCTCAAGCACATCAATTGTTTGATCAAGAACATCTTGTTTGTACCTTCTTTCCGGGCAAACAACTCTTCCAATTTCTGCCATAAGGTGCGTGCATGTGTCTCATCAATGATATGGTTCAAAACATTGTCATCGACCCATTGCCGAATAAACCCACAAGCTTGGCGATGAAGTACCTTCCACTGACCTTCCTCAATGCCCTCCAGCATCTCAGTGGAGAACACTGGTGTCGGTGTCAAAACCGGCGGATCTCGGGTAGGGGGTCCCGAACTGTGCGTCTAGGCGGATGGTAACAGGAGACAAGGGACACGATGTTTTACCCAGGTTCGGGCCCTCTTGATGGAGGTAAAACCCTACGTCCTGCTTGATTGATATTGATATTGTGGATGTTTACAAGAGTGGATCTACCACGAGATCAAGGAGGCTAAACCCTAGAAGCTAGCCTATGGTATGATTGTTGTAATGTATGTCCTACGGACTAAGGCCATCCGGTTTATATAGACACCGGAGAGGGCTAGGGTTACATAGAGTCGGTTACAATGGTAGGAGATCTACATATCCGTATCGCCAAGCTTGCCTTCCACGCCAAGGAAAGTCCCCTCCGGACACGGGACGAAGTCTTCAATCTTGTATCTTCATAGTCTTGGAGTCCGGTCGATGATGATAGTCCGGCCGATGATAGTTCGGCCGATGGTGGTAATCCGGCTATCCGGACACCCCCTAATCCAGGACTCCCTCAGTAGCCCCTGAACCAGGCTTCAATGACGATGAGTCCGGCGCGCATATTGTTCGGCATTGCAAGGCGGGTTCCTCCTCCGAATAATTCGTAGAAGATTGTGAACACCAGGATAGTGTCCGGCTCTGCAAAATAAATTCCACATTCCACCGTAGAGAGAATAATATATACACAAGTTCAATCTGCTGACATTTTTTGCGGCGTGACGTCACACCACTACCAAGTTATTACTTGAATTGTTTTTTACTTTACCACCTTAGCGCATTTAGCGAAGCGGTTTCCTTGGCACGTCTTGTCGAAGCAGAGATCGTGTTCCCCCTTAATCCGGGATTCTCATCAATACGGATGTGGGTAACCCAACCGCGCCCGTCGCCACACCCCTTCTATCGAAGGCGAGTCCCGAACGGTCACGGAGACGGCTCTTGGTATTTTCCCCCTTTATAACGGGACGAAGGCTCATTTCTTTTCTTCAATCCTCCATCGAATCCTCTTCCCGCCCCAAGTTCCAGCACCTAGAGCTCCAGATTCGAGCACTTCGGACCTTCAATAATGTCCGGTTCCGACCTCCAGGGCCGGTGGATGCCCTCCTCCATCACGGAGGAGGACGTGCTAAAGCTGCGGGAAGCCAAGTACCTGACTTACGAGATTTCGCACAGGTTGCTCGCAGAAGGGCATGCCATCCCCACCCCCGAGCCCGGCGAGTATGTTGTCTTTGTATCCCACCTCCGTCGGGGTTTAGGCTTCCCGATGGATCCTTTTGTGAGAGGGCTCATGTTCTACTATGGGTTGGAATTCCACGATTTGGCCCCGGAGTCCATCCTCCATATCTCCGCATTTATCGTCGTCTGCGAAGCCTTCCTCCGCGTCACCCCTCACTTCGGCCTGTGGCTGAAGACCTTCAATGTGACGCCGAAGATGATCGGGGGGAGTCAAGCGGAGTGCGGTGGGGCGGCCGTCAGTAGGAGGGCCGATGCCCCGTGGCCCGCAGGTTCCTTCCAAGAGGAGCTCGGCTTGTGGCAGCAAGAGTGGTTCTATATCACTGTTCCAAGGGGCCGCAAACAAAAGCCGCCGCCCTTATTCCGCCCGGGACCTCCACAACGGTTGATGTCGTGGGTCAACCAAGGGCTCAACTGGGGGCCGTCAAAGGACGTGCCCCTACTGCAGGGCCGGATTCGAGATCTCCAGGCGAGGGAGATCGATCTGGTTGTGGTGATGCAGGTTATGCTAATCAGGCGTTACTTGCCCTGCAAACGCCGTCCTCTCCGACTATGGGAATTTAATCCGGAGGGATCACGGATTCTTCAACACTTCATGGGTATGACACCCCTGGAGATGTACAAATTATTCTTGGGATCGCAAGAGGCGCGTCCGGAATTGACCGAGGATGCTGGCCTAAGCTGCAATCGCCCGGATACTCAAGTAAGTAGCTCCGAGTCCGGACATATCATTTGTTTGCCTTTCGATGATTCGCCTTACAACCAATCTCCTTCTAAACAGGAGTGGATAGCGGGAGCAAAATTAATATGGTGTCCGGCCCCCCTCCCAGAGACCGCGCCGGATTCCGTGCTGGTCCGGATGTTGGAGGTTGCGCCTCCAGAGGAAGGCGAAGGGGAAAGTGGAAAAGCTACTGCCTCGCCTAAGGAGGCTCTTGAAAGAGGGGGGGATCGAGAATCCCTCCCTCCAAGGGGAGAAGAGGATTGCCTCCGAGGACCCGGGGGCCAAAGCCCCTAAACGAGGGAAGAAATCTTCGCCGGAGGGTCCTGCGTCCGGGGAGGCCCCGGCCGCACAGTCTCCCTTAAAGGATCAGCCCCCCAACGAGCCGTAAGTAGAAAGGAAGGATTTTTAAAGGGCATCCCTATTTGTACTTCTGAGGATAACTAGAGTTTTTACCTTGTAGTTCGGATCTTCGTCCTTCACAAATGAGCTCGACTTCGGGGGACCTTCGTCCGGATATGGTGGAGAGCGAGACGCCTCCGTCCGGGGCACCGTCGGATAGGGCGGACGAGCCTGAAGTGTCGTCAAGGAGGGAGCCCCCGGGTTTGGCGAAGCCGGATAGTTCGGCGCCAACTGGTGTACGGCTGAAGGATCTGCTTGAGAAGGCGTCTATCTCAGAAGATCACCACGTTCTGATGAGTGTGGTGATTGAAAGGATTTCATCCGATGAAGGCGGGTTGCATAATGCCGTCAGGAGTTTGCTGGCGGGGTTTGAGGTACGTAAAAATGACACACCTTTGGACAGTTTTGCATATAGAATGCGCCCTGTATAGATAGTAGCCCCTGAGACTCGGTAGGTTGTCGAAAGCGACAGCGTGCCGAGGATCAAAATCGCAGGTTTAAATTTTCGCCGTGCCTATGTAGGTGGCGGATCGTCCGGGGGCCAGCCGGACTGATGAAGTTGCCGAACTAAAGCGGCAACTCACCGTTGCGGATGCGGACATCACGCTGGTCAACAGGCGACTTGATGAGTCGCAAGGTAAGTGTACCTGTGCGGTCACTTGGTAAGGGAGCCGAAGCCGCCACCTTACTATATGTGTGTGAAATGCAGATAGTGCCGCTGCTGTGGAGAGCCTTCGGGCCGAACTTGCTCAAGCCAAGGAGCAGGCCAGAAGGAGTGATGCGACGGCCTCGAGGGCGGCCGAAGAGTTAGCGACCGAAAGGGCCGCACACTGCCGAAGCAGGGAAGAGATGGCCGAAATGGCCATGAAGTTAAAAGATGCTACCGACCGTAATGAGGCTCTTGATAAGGAGCGCCTGGTGGTGCAAGAAGACCGGGGGAAGGCCACCGCTGAAGCCAAGGATGCCCGCTCTGCACTGCGGGCTATAAAGGAAGAGCTGCCCCAGGCCGGAGACATTGTAGTTGGCAAGCCTTTTCTGTTGCGCCGAAGGTTTACGGATCCCAAGTATGCTCAGCTGGGCCAACTCTGGGGTCCGGAGGACCCTTATATGGACTTAGAAGCGAGTGCGGCGGATGCCGTTGTGCATTTTCGAGGCCAGAAGGATCACGAGACGGAAGAGCTGTTTTGGTCTCAATTCCATAGTCCGGAGCATTCACTTCCGCTGACCGACCGTTTGGCCGAGTGGGCTGAGCTGAATAGGTTGTCCGGGCTTGCCATGGCGGATATCGTGACCCATGTCTGGCCGGATAGGCCCAAGCCGAAGAGTTACTTTGGCTTATTGCAGCAATTTCTTGGGGCGGTGCCGCATATGAAGGCGATGAAGCAGTTGGCATGCATAGAGGGTGCGCGGATGGCACTCGCCCGTGTGAGGACACATTGGACAGAGATGGATGCCACCGCTGTTGCGACCCCGGGTTCGGACGATAGCCGGTTACCCGCCGAGCACTATTTTGGCGAAGTGCTGCGTGGTGCTCGTGTAATAGAGTCGCAGTGTTCAAAAAATGTTACGTTCAAATGAACGTTTTATGTTGTAAAACAATATTTATGATGTAAGCGCCTTTTATACTTGTGCGTTCAAGTAATGTAATATCTCCTATGCGGCCGTTCATGTATACGTGTGTATAACCTGAAAGATGGCAGTCGTCGGCTTCAGCCCCCACGCACAAGGTGCGGGGGTGTTCTCAAAAAATAGCACGTTTTCACACTTAATCTGACGTCTCGGTCCTGTAAAGGAGGTGGTAGCGTAGCAAACGAGGCAACCAGACTATAATGCTTTATCACTTTCACTTAGCCATGGAGTTCGAGGGTGGGGCTACGACATAGCCCCTGGGGGCACCGCGCTCTCCGAATTCGGGGCGCGTATGTGCCTGACCGGGAAACGGCCCTTCGTCAAAGCGGAGGAATTCTAAACATTCCCTTGGTCGATCGAGTGGTTGACCAGTCTCTCGCTGTATCATGACAGTCAGTTTTCGGCTTTCTCTACTGAGGCGCTCGCCCAGCCGAACTGGGGCACAATCGCAGTAGTTCTCCTGGTGCCGCGTTAGCCGATGATACGGAACGTAAGGCAGCAAAACACAGGAGCCGGGCAAACCCAACATTTGACCAAAGACATGATTCGGAGCTGATGCATATAAGGCCTAACTCGAGACGCTGAACACTCCCGAAGGTGTTCGGTCTTTTACAATAGCGGGAAGAATAATGCCCTAAGCCCCTTGTGTCCAGGTACGGGCAGGTTCCTCTGGCGCGGCCGATGCCAAAACGCCAGCCTCCACTCTGGTTATAATGGGAAACCAGGGGATTATAGCAACAAGAGACAGTAAGAAAGGTTTACGTAGGGTCTTAGTCTGAAAAGAGTCCTTGAAACGGGTCCCTACTGCACGTCTGCGCCTGTGTCTCCGTTGTGCCGTATCCTGGACGGGTGTGCACGTTGTTCATCTGTAAAAAGAGAGGAACTTAGTTTGAAAAAGAAATCATGCAAAAAGGTACATAAAAAATTGAAAATGTAGAAAGCTGAGCCTCTGGTAGCTCATTATAGCTTATATACACAAACCCTTGTAAGGGTGTGCGGCTAGGTAGCCCCTAGCTTATTTATTCCGGATGCGTCCAGCCGTGTCCGGGGTCTTAGCCGACCTTGTTAATGAAATGATGCCACGTGGACCGGGCATTTTAAGCGTAAGAGACGCGTAGTGTTGTATTGCGTTAAAGCGGACGAAAGCTTCACGTCCCGGTAGTGCTTGATAGCAAATTTTGAATGGGGCGACATGGAAGGTTAGCTTTTCTCGTCGGAAGTTGTCAGGTGATCTGAACACAACTTCTAGTAATAATGAACCTGTGCACCTGGCGTAAGGGCCTGGCGCCACTCCTTTGAAGGAACTGCGGCTATGTCGAATTGTAGTAGGGTCTATCCCCAACTTGCGGATTGTGTCCGGATATAGCAGGTTTAAGTCGCTGCCGCCGTCCATCAGAACTTGCGTGAATCGCAGTCCGTCTATTATGGGATCCAATATCATAGCAGTCCATCCTGCGTTCCGGATACTTCTGGAATAATCCAGATGGTCGAAAGTGATTGGTTTTGACATCCAATCTCGGTGTTCCGCTGGGGTGGACCGTGCGACACTTGTCTTAGCAAGTGCCGTGTTGTACTTCCGTACTATCACGTGAAGTGAGTTTACTGTTTTGACTTCTTGTGGGGAAGTTTTCTGAATTCCGGTGCTCTGCTGGTGGGGTTCATCGTCGTCCTTGCTTGGCGCATCGAGCCCCTTGTGTTCGGCGTTGAGTCTGCCGGACTGCTTAAAAACCCAACAATTTCGGTTGGTATGGTTTGCAGGCCTTCCGGAGGTACTGTGGATTTGACATATCCGATCCAAAATTTTGTTTAAATTGGATAGCTCGTCACTGTTGTCCTTAAGAGGCAGTGTTTTATTGTTTGGCCGCGAGCTTTTGAATCCGGCGTTGACCGCTGCGCTCTTTGGGCTTCTTTCTCTATTCCGGCGCTTATCTTTCTTGTGCCGTGATTTTCCGTTTCCATCTCTGATCTGGGATGTACTCGGGTCGCTGGTGCTGCATCTTGCTAGTCAGCTGTCTTCTCCTGTGCAAAAGCGCGTCATGAGGCTTGTGAGCGCGGCCATTGTTCTTGGCTTTTCTTGGCCGAGGTGTCTGGCAAGCTATTCGTCTCGGACGTTGTGTTTAAAAGCTGCTAAGGCTTCCGCGTCCGGACACTCGACTATTTGGTTCTTTTTGGTAAGGAACCTGTTCCAGAACTTGTGCGCTGACTCTCCGGGCTGTTGAGTTATTCTTAGATCGTCTGCGTCCGGAGGGCGGACATATGTCCCTTGAAAATTTGCTCTAAATGCGTCCTCAAGCTCTTCCCAACTCCCAACAGTGTTTTCTGGGAGGCTTTTGAGCCAATGCTGAGCTGGCCCTTTGAGCTTGAGGGGTAGATATTTGATGGCGTGGAGATCATCTCCTCTAGCCATGTGTATGTGTAGTATGTAATCTTCTATCCAGACTCCGAGGTCTGTTGTGCCGTCGTATGCCTCTATGTTTATGGGTTTGAACCCTGCTGGAAATTCATGATCCAGCACCTCATCGGTGAAACATAGCGGGTGTGCGGCGCCCCTGTATTTGGGTGTGCCGCTGTCTTCGAACACTTGTTGTGTTGTGTTACTTCCTGGGGCCCTCTTTTTTGGCCCGTAGATGGACCTAGTTGGGCCGTCTATTTTCCCAGGGTCATAGGTCAGCTTGTGTGCGGCGCCGTTTGCCGCTTTTAGCCTGTCATCTGGCCGTCTATCCGGCCAGGCGGCCTCTTTATTTTTTGATTGTGAGGGCTCTATGGCTTCCTCGTCAAATTCTGGCAGTAGCTTGCGCCTCGGGTAGCTCTTTGCTTGATGGCCATTGCCGTACTTGCTTGCGGTCTTGAGTATTTTATTCCACTTCATTCTGAGGATGTCTTCCGCTGTTTTGAGCTTCCGTCTTTCCTTCTTCAAACTTCTTGCAGTGGCGACGAGTCTTTTGTGAAGGTTCTTATGCTCCGGTGGTGTGTCCGGTGTGAGGTTGTCCGGACTGTTGGTTGCTCCGGGAAGTGGTTGATCATCCGGTTTGTCTTGTTCGGACGGTTGCTTGTTTGCATGTTCGTCGTCCACTGGTTGGCCCTGCTCTAACGCTGGGTCGTTGGGAATGTTGTTCTTGGCGAGGCGGGGTTTAGGTCGGCACTTGTGTCACCGTTTTGGTTGTTTATCGGCGGGATTATCCTTTGCCGCGCCCCGTTGATCCTCGTCGTCGCTTCCTTTTGGGGTATCCACCATATATACGTCATGTGACGAGGTGGCCTTCCAGTGCCCTGTAGGCGCTGGTTCTGGATTGTCTCCGTCATCGTCGTCCATACCGTCGATGTCTTCGGAGTAGTAGTTTAGCATGTCGGTTAGATCGTCGACAGTGGCTACGAAGTGGGTGGTGGGTGGGCTTTGAATTTCTCCGTCGTCCGCGTCCCAACCATCCTGGCCATAGTCCGGCCCGGGCTCTCCGGATAGCGAGAGATGCTTCAGCGAAATTAAGATGTCGCCGAAGGGTGAGTGCTGAAAGATGTCCGCAGCAGTGAATTCCATGATCGGCGCCCAATCGGATTCGACTGGCAGGGGCGCAGGAGGTTCGGAGTCTAGTAGTGAGTCCGGCGTCTCGGAGTCATGAGCTTTATGCGGGACAAGGTCAGTGTTCGGCTCCATCGCCGTGGAAGTTGCAGCTCCCGAGGCGGCGTCCAACCACCCGTCCTCGATCTGCGCGATCGGCTCCGGACTAGAGGTCCGAGCGGATTCGTGTGCGGCCTCCAAGGCGCTGTCCGGCGGCAGAGTTAGGTCGTGCCCATCATGACAGCGCGGCACGCTCGGCTGTGGCTCGGATCCGTCGAGGATCGAGTCCCCGCGTATATCGGCCGTGAAGCTTAGGCTTCCAAACCTGACCTGACGGCTAGGGGCGTAGCTTTCGATCTGCTCCAGATGGCCAAGCGAGTTGGCCCGCAGTGCGAAGCCACCGAATATGAAGATCTGTCCGGGGAGAAAAGTCTCACCCAGGACCGCGTCGTTGTTGATTGAAGAGGCCATCAAGCCTATCGGTGACGACACAGAGGAACTCTCAATGAAAGCACCAATGTCGGTGTCAAAACCGGCGGATCTCGGGTAGGGGGTCCCGAACTGTGCGTCTAGGCGGATGGTAACAGGAGACAAGGGACACGATGTTTTACCCAGGTTCGGGCCCTCTTGATGGAGGTAAAACCCTACGTCCTGCTTGATTGATATTGATATTGTGGATGTTTACAAGAGTGGATCTACCACGAGATCAAGGAGGCTAAACCCTAGAAGCTAGCCTATGGTATGATTGTTGTAATGTATGTCCTACGGACTAAGGCCATCCGGTTTATATAGACACCGGAGAGGGCTAGGGTTACATAGAGTTGGTTACAATGGTAGGAGATCTACATATCCGTATCGCCAAGCTTGCCTTCCACGCCAAGGAAAGTCCCCTCCGGACACGGGACGAAGTCTTCAATCTTGTATCTTCATAGTCTTGGAGTCCGGTCGATGATGATAGTCCGGCCGATGATAGTTTGGTCGATGGTAGTAATCCGGCTATCCGGACACCCCCTAATCCAGGACTCCCTCAACTGGCTTCCAGTATTCTTTCACATACAACAAGTCCTCCATCTTGCCCTTCCATGCTTGATAATTTGTACCATTCAAAGATATCATCCTGCTGGTATTCACTTCCATCTTTCACCACAAGAAACTCAGCAATTTGCACAAGCAAACCAAGGCTCTGATACCACTTTGTTGAGGCTGGACAGCAACAATGCGCTGCACAAATTCACCGACACGGCAAATATGCACACTACACAACCCCCTTCACTTGTGATGAACTTTGAGGACAACTTCAACCAACAAGTAAGCAGCGGAATAACACAAACAACATGCACAAGTGACACAGGATTTAACGTGGAAAAACCTCCTCAACTTGAGGAGTAAAAAACCACGGCTGTGGACCGACCGGTCCACACAACTTCACTATGAGAATGATGAGTACAAAGTCTTCTCTAGAACCTCTAGAGAAATTTACAACACACTCACCACGTTGCCAACCGGCAACAGCAACAACAACCACAAGAGGCAAGATTTCAGCAAAGCAGAGTTTACACAACTTCTGTACCCTCCAGTGTTTTGCAAACTGCTCTTAAACCGCTGAACCAAACAGCACCAAATTTGGCAGACAAGTAAACACACGAGTTCCTGAGACCCCCTCCAAAATTCAGCTCAATCGGACATCGTTTGCCTACCCAAACTGTTCGTCTCCCAAAACTACTCTGTTCTGAAACTGCAGTAGTCAGAGCTGACAAAACCACTCTCAAATCTGATGCTCCACTAACCCAATCCTCAAACCAGTTAACCAGATCGAAGTACTCAAAGTAAGGAACGAGCTCACCAAGTTTAGGGTCGATCCAAGCACGTTTGAGCCTCCAATCACCAGCTTGAACACTGTCTAGTCAGATGCAGCAAATCTGGACAGAACCTCTGCTTCTTCTTCCTCTCTCTCAGGTTGTGTTTTCTCTTGTGTGCTCTCTCTCTCACCTCTCATGAATGGTAGCCACCAACAGCAAGGGGTGGAGTGGCTAGGGTTTTCTCCTTCCTCCCTTCACCAGGAAACACTCACAACCGTTGGATGCAGAACAGATCAACGGTTCATGTGTGTTGGACTTGTGTGGGCTGATGTTGGGCTGCCAACACACCTCCATGTGGAGGGACTTAGCCAACATGTAGTTCATATAGAAATCTCTAAAAAGACTTGTATTTAGAAACGGAGGGAATACATAACTTTGTCAATTCAGTCATATAAGCATGGTAATAATATATATGTCAGAAAAAGCATGAAAAGAGGGTTATGATTGAAACTTCAGAAGCTGATAACAAAGGGCTTCCTCGAAAAAGAAGGGCTGAAACATTAAATAAAGGATTAGAACACTGGAAGAGGAACATGTGAAATAGGAGGAATACGCTTAAGACATTGGAAGCATAAACAACCAGCCCCCAACCCCAAGTACACTTTGCTTCACTTTATTGTCTATTCTAGCTTTGCATTCGCGTTAATTTAGTGGTCAGTCTGTTGGAAATATGCCCTAGAGGCAATAATAAAAGGGTTATTATTATATTTCCTTGTTCATGATAATTGTCTTTTATTCATGCTATAACTGTATTATCCGGAAATCGTAATACACGTGTGAATACATAGACCATAACATGTCCCTAGTGAGCCTCTAGTTGACTAGCTCGTTGGTCAACAGATAGTCATGGTTTCCTGACTATGGACATTGGATGTCATTGACAACGGGATCACATCATTAGGAGAATGATGTGATGGACAAGACCCAATCCTAAGCATAGCACAAGATCGTGTAGTTCGTTTTGCTAGAGCTTTTTCAATGTCAAGTATCTCTTCCTTAGACCATGAGATCGTGTAACTCCCGGATACCGTAAGAGTGCTTTGGGTGTACCAAACGTCACAACGTAACTGGGTGACTATAAAGGTGCACTACAGGTATCTCCGAAAGTGTCTGCTGGGTTGACACGGATCGAGACTGGGATTTGTCACTCCGTATGACGGAGAGGTATCTCTGGGCCCACTCGGTAATGCATCATCATAATGAGCTCAAAGTGACCAAGTGTTTGGTCACGGGATCATGCAATACGGTACGAGTAAAGTGACTTGCCGGTAACGAGACTGAACGAGGTATTGGGATACCGACGATCGAGTCTCGGGCATGTAACGTACCGATTGACAAAGGGAATTGTATACGGGGTTGATTGAATCCTCGACATCGTGGTTCATCCGATGACATCATCGAGGAGCATGTGGGAGCCAACATGGGTATCCAGATCCTGCTGTTGGTTATTGACCGGAGAGCCATCTCGGTCATGTCTGCGTGTCTCCCGAACCCGTAGGGTCTACACACTTAAGGTTCAGTGATGCTAGGGTTATTAGGAAGACTTGTATGTGATTACCGAAAGTTGTTCGGAGTCTCGGATGAGATCCCGGACGTCACGAGGAGTTCCGGAATGGTCCGGAGGTGAAGATTTATATATGGGAAGTTGTCATACGGACACCGGAAAGATTCGGGGTCATATCGGTATTGTACCGGGGCCACCGGAGGGGCTCCGGGGGTCCACCGGGAGGGGCCACCCCTCTCGGAGGGCCACATGGGCCGCAAGGGGCAGGGAACCAGCCCCTGGAGGGCTGGGCGCGCCCCCCCACCTTGGGCCCATGCGCCTAGGGTTTGTGGGGGAACCCTAGAGGGGGCGCCCCCTTTGCTTGGGGGGCAAGTCCCCCCTTCCTGGCCGCCGCCCCCCCTCTAGATCCCATCTAGAGGGGCCGGCCCCCCTTGCCCCTTCCCCTATAAATAGAGGGGTGAGGGGAGGGTTGCAACACACAACCAAGGCGTAGCCCCTCCCCTCCCCAACACCTCTCCTCCTCCGTCACGAGCTTGGCGAAGCCCTGTCGGAGTACTGCTTCTCCACCAACACCACGCCGTCGTGCTGCTGCTAGAGCCATCTTCCTCAACCTCTCCTTCCCCCTTGCTGGATCAAGAAGGAGGAGACGTCATCCGCTCCGTACGTGTGTTGAACGCGGAGGTGCTGTCCGTTCAGCACTTGGTCATCGGTGATTTGGATCACGGCGAGTACGACTCCATCATCCACGTTCTAGTGAACGCTTCCGCTCGCGATCTACAAGTGGTATGTAGATGCAATCTCTCACGACTTGTTTCTTAGATGAACTCATAGATGGATCTTGGTGAAACCGTAGGAAATTTTTTAATTTTCTGCAACGTTCCCCAACAGTGGCATCATGAGCTAGGTCTATGCGTAGTTCTCTCTTGCACGAGTAGAACACAATTTTGTTGTGGGCGTAGATCTTGTCAACTTGCTTGCCGCTACTAGTCTTATCTTGCTTCAGCGGTATTGTGGGATGAAGCGGCCCGGACCAACCTTACACGTACGCTTACGTGAGACCGGTTCCACCGACTGACATGCACTAGTTGCATAAGGTGGCTGGCGGGTGTCTGTCTCTCCCACTTTAGTTGGAGCGGATTCGATGAAAAGGTTTCTTATGAAGGGTAAATAGAAGTTGACAAAAATCACATTGTGGTTATTCGTAGGTAAGAAAACGTTCTTGCTAGAACCCAATTGCAGCCACGTAAAAGATGCAACAACAATTAGAGGACGTCTAACTTGTTTTTGCAGCAATTGTCATGTGATGTGATATGGCCAGAAGTTGTGATGAATGATGAATGACATATTGTGATGTATGAGATCATGTTCTTGTAATAGGAATCACGACTTGCATGTCGATGAGTATGACAACCGGCAGGAGCCATAGGAGTTGTCTTTATTTTTTGTATGACCTGCGTGTCATTGAAGAACGCCATGTAAATTACTTTACTTTATTGCTAAACGCGTTAGCCATAGAAGTAGAAGTAGTCGTTGGCGTGACAACTTCATGAAGACACGATGATGGAGATCATGATGATGGAGATCATGGTGTCATGCCGGTGACAAGATGATCATGGAGCCCCGAAGATGGAGATCAATGGAGCTATATGATATTGGCCATATCATGTCATTGCTATATAATTGCATGTGATGTTTATTATGTTTATGCATCTTGTTTACTTAGAACGACGGTAGTAAATAGGATGACCCCTTAAAACAATTTCAAGAAGTGTTCTCCCCTAACTGTGCACCGTTGCTAAAGTTCGTCGTTTCGAAGCACCACGTGATGATCGGGTGTGATAGATCCTTACGTTCACATACAACGGGTGTAAGACAGTTTTACACATGCAAAACACTTAGGGTTAACTTGACGAGCCTAGCATGTACAGACATGGCCTCGGAACACGGAGACCGAAAGGTCGAACACGAGTCGTATGGAAGATACGATCAACATGAAGATGTTCACCGACGATGACTAGTCCGTCTCACGTGATGATCGGACACGGCCTAGTCGACTCGGATCGTGTAACACTTAGATGACTAGAGGGATGTCTAATCTGAGTGGGAGTTCATTAAAATAATTTGATTAGATGAACTTAATTATCATGAACTTAGTTTAAAACCTTTGCAAATATTTCTTGTAGATCAAATGGCCAACGCTCATGTCAACATGAACTTCAACGCGTTCCTAGAGAAAACCAAGCTGAAAGATGATGGCGGCTACTATACGGACTGGGTCCGGAACCTGAGGATCATCCTCATAGCTGCCAGGAAACAATATGTCCTAGAAGGACCGCTAGGTGATGCACCCGTCCCAGAGAACCAAGACATTATGAATGCTTGGCAGTCTCGTGCTGATGATTACTCCCTCGTTCAGTGCGGCATGCTTTACAGCTTGGAACCGGGCTCCAAAAGCGTTTTGAGCAACACGGAGCATATGAGATGTTCGAGGAGCTGAAACTAGTTTTCCAAGCTCATGCCCGGGTCGAGAGATATGACGTCTCCGACAAGTTCTATAGTTGTAAGATGGAGGAAAATAGTTGTGTCAGTGAGCACATACTCAAAATGTCTGGGTTGCACAACCGCTTGTCCCAGCTGGACATTAACCTCCCGGACGAGGCGGTCATTGACAGAATCCTTCAGTCGCTCCCACCAAGCTACAAGAGCTTTGTGATGAACTACAATATGCAGGGGATGGTGAAGACCATTCCTGAAGTATTTTCAATGCTGAAGTCAGCAGAGGTTGAGATCAAGAAAGAACATCAAGTGTTGATGGTCAATAAGACCACTAAGTTCAAGAAGGGCAAGGGCAAGAAGAACTTTAAGAAGGACGGCAAGGAGGTTGCCGCGCCTGGTAAGCCAGTTACCGGGAAGAAGTCAAGGAATGGACCCAAGCCTGAGACTGAGTGCTTTTATTGCAAGGGGAAGGGTCACTGGAAGCGGAACTGCCCCAAATACTTAGCGGATAAGAAGGCCGACAACACTAAAGGTATATTTGATATACATGTAATTGATGTGTACCTTACCAGTACTCGTAGTAACTCCTGGGTATTTGATATTGGTGTTGTTGCTCATTTTTGTAACTCAGAGCAGGAGCTGCGGAATAAACGGAGACTGGCGAAGGATGAGGTGACGATGCGCGTCGGGAATGGTTCCAAGTTCGATGTGATCGCCCTCGGCACGCTGCCTCTACATTTACCTACGGGATTAGTTTGAAACCTTAATAATAGTTATTTGGTGCCAAGTTTGAGCATGAACATTGTATCTGGATCTCGTTTAATGCGAGATGGCTACTCATTTAAATCCGAGAATAATGGTTGTTCTATTTATATGAGAGATATGTTTTATGGTCATGCCTCGATGGTCAATGGTTTATTCTTAATGAATCTCGAGCGTAATGTTACACATATTCATAGCGTGAATACCAAAAGATGTAAAGTTGATAACGATAGTCCCACATACTTGTGGCACTGCCGCCTTGGTCACATTGGTGTCAAGCGCATGAAGAAGCTCCATGCTGATGGATTTTTGGAGTCTCTCGATTATGAATCATTTGACACATGCGAACCATGCCTCATGGGCAAGATGACCAAGACTCCGTTCTCCGGAACAATGGAGCGAGCAACCAACTTGTTGGAAATCATACATACCGATGTGTGCGGTCCAATGAGCGTTGAGGCTCGCGGAGGATATCGTTATGTTCTCACTCTCACTGATGACTTGAGTAGATATGGGTATGTCTACTTAATGAAACACAAGTCTGAGACCTTTGAAAAGTTCAAGGAATTTCAGAATGAGGTAGAGAATCAACGTGACCGAAAGATAAAATTCCAACGATCAGATCGTGGAGGAGAATACTTAAGTCACGAATTTGGTACACACTTAAGGAAATGTGGAATCGTTTCACAACTCACGCCGCCTGGAACACCTCAGCGTAACGGTGTGTCCGAACGTCGTAATCGCACTCTATTGGATATGGTGCGGTCTATGATGTCTCTTACCGATTTACCGCTATCATTTTGGGGATACGCTCTAGAGACAGCTACATTCACTTTAAATAGGGCACCATCTAAATCCGTTGAGACGACACCGTATGAATTATGGTTTGGGAAGAAACCTAAGCTGTCGTTTCTAAAAGTTTGGGGATGCGATGCTTATGTCAAGAAACTTCAACCTAAAAAGCTCGAACCCAAGTCGGAAAAATGTGTCTTCATAGGATACCCTAAGGAAACCATAGGGTATACCTTCTACTTAAGATCCGAGGGCAAGATCTTTGTTGCCAAGAACGGATCCTTTCTGGAAAAAGAGTTTCTCTCGAAAGAGGTAAGTGGGAGGAAAGTAGAACTCGATGAAGTACTACCTCTTGAACGGGATAGTAGTGCAGCTCAGGAAAATGTTCCTGTGATGCCTACACCAACTGAAGAGGAAAATAATGATGATGATCAAGGTACTTCGGATCAAGTTGCTACTGAACTTCGTAGGTCCACAAGGACACGTTCCGCACCAGAGTGGTACGGCAACCCTGTCCTGGAAATCATGTTGTTAGACAACGGTGAACCTTCGAACTATGAAGCGATGGCGGGCCCAGATTCCAACAAATGGCTTGAAGCCATGAAATCCGAGATAGAATCCATGTATGAAAACAAAGTATGGACTTTGACAGACTTGCCCGATGAACGGCGAGCGTTAGAAAACAAATGGATCTTTAAGAAGAAGACGGACGCGGATGGTAATATTACCGTCTATAAAGCTCGACTTGTCGCTAAGGGTTATCGACAAGTTCAAGGGATTGACTACGACGAGACATTCTCTCCCGTAGCGAAGCTGAAGTCCGTCCGAATCATGTTAGCAATTGCCTCATACTATGATTTTGAGATATGGCAGATGGACGTCAAAACGGCATTCCTTAACGGGCATCTTAAGGAAGAACTGTATATGATGCAGCCGGTGGGTTTTGTCGATCCTAAGAATGCTAACAAAGTATGCAAGCTCCAGCGATCCATTTATGGGCTGGTGCAAGCATCTCGGAGTTGGAACATTCGCTTTGATGAGATGATCAAAGCGTTTGGGTTTATGCAGACTTATGGAGAAGCCTGCGTTTACAAGAAAGTGAGTGGGAGCTCCGTAGCATTTCTCATATTATATGTAGATGACATACTCTTGATGGGAAATGATATAGAACTTTTGGACAGCATTAAGGCCTACTTGAATAAGTGTTTTTCAATGAAGGACCTTGGAGAAGCTGCTTATATATTAGGCATCAAGATCTATAGAGATAGATCGAGACGCCTCATAGGTCTTTCACAAAGCACATACCTTGATAAGATTTTGAAGAAGTTCAAAATGGATCAGTCCAAGAAGGGGTTCTTGCCTGTATTGCAAGGTGTGAGATTGAGCTCGGCTCAATGCCCGACCACGGCAAAAGATAAAGAAGAGATGAGTGTCATCCCCTATGCTTCAGCCATAGGATCTATTATGTATGCCATGCTGTGTACCAGACCTGATGTAAACCTTGCCGTAAGTTTGGTAGGAAGGTACCAAATTAATCATGGCAAGGAACACTGGACAGCGGTCAAAAATATCCTAAAGTACCTGAAAAGGACGAAGGACATGTTTCTCGTTTATGGAGGTGACGAAGAGCTCGCCGTAAAGGGTTACGGCGACGCTAGCTTCGACACAGATCTGGATGACTCTAAGTCACAAACCGGATACGTGTATAGGTTGAATGGTGGAGCAGTAAGCTGGTGCAGCTGCAAGCAGAGCGTCGTGGCGGGATCTACATGTGAAGCGGAATACATGGCAGCCTCGGAGGCAGCGCATGAAGCTATTTGGGTGAAGCAGTTCATCACCGACCTAGGAGTCATACCCAATGCGTCGGGGCCGATCAAACTCTTCTGTGACAACACTGGAGCTATTGCCCTTCCCAAGGAGCCCAGGTTTCACAAGAAGACCAGGCACATCAAGCGTCGTTTCAACTCCATCCGTGATATTTGCAAAGTACATACGGATCTGAATGTCGCAGATCCGTTGACTAAACCTCTCTCGCGAGAAAAACATGATCAACACTAGAACTCTATGGGTGTTCGATTCATCACAATGTAACTAGATTATTGACTCTAGTGCAAGTGTGAGACTGTTGGAAATATGCCCTAGAGGCAATAATAAAAGGGTTATTATTATATTTCCTTGTTCATGATAATTGTCTTTTATTCATGCTATAACTGTATTATCTGGAAATCGTAATACACGTGTGAATACATAGACCATAACATGTCCCTAGTGAGCCTCTAGTTGACTAGCTCGTTGGTCAACAGATAGTCATGGTTTCCTGACTATGGACATTGGATGTCATTGACAACGGGATCACATCATTAGGAGAATGATGTGATGGACAAGACCCAATCCTAAGCATAGCACAAGATCGTGTAGTTCGTTTTGCTAGAGCTTTTTCAATGTCAAGTATCTCTTCCTTAGGCCATGAGATCGTGTAACTCCCGGATACCGTAAGAGTGCTTTGGGTGTACCAAACGTCACAACGTAACTGGGTGACTATAAAGGTGCACTACAGGTATCTCCGAAAGTGTCTGTTGAGTTGACACGGATCGAGACTGGGATTTGTCACTCCGTATGACGGAGAGGTATCTCTGGGCCCACTCGGTAATGCATCATCATAATGAGCTCAAAGTGACCAAGTGTTTGGTCACGAGATCATGCAATACGGTACGAGTAAAGTGACTTGCCGGTAACGAGACTGAACGAGGTATTGGGATACCGACGATCGAGTCTCGGGCATGTAACGTACCGATTGACAAAGGGAATTGTATACGGGGTTGATTGAATCCTCGACATCGTGGTTCATCCGATGACATCGTCGAGGAGCATGTGGGAGCCAACATGGGTATCCAGATCCCGCTGTTGGTTATTGGCCGGAGAGCCGTCTCGGTCATGTCTGCGTGTCTCCCGAACCGAACCCGTAGGGTCTACACACTTAAGGTTCGGTGACGCTAGGGTTATTAGGAAGACTTGTATGTGATTACCGAAAGTTGTTCGGAGTCTCGGATGAGATCCCGGACGTCACGAGGAGTTCCGAAATGGTCCGGAGGTGAAGATTTATATATAGGAAGTTGTCATACGGACACCGGAAAGATTCGGGGTCATATCGGTATTGTACCGGGGCCACCGGAGGGGTTCCGGGGGTCCACCGGGAGGGGCCACCCCTCTCGGAGGGCCACATGGGCCGCAAGGGGCAGGGAACCAGCCCCTGGAGGGCTGGGCGCGCCCCCCACCTTGGCCCCATGCGCCTAGGGTTTGGGGGGGGAACCCTAGGGGGGGCGCCCCCTTTGCTTGGGGGGAAAGTCCCCCCTCCCTGGCCGCCGCCCCCCCTCTAGATCCCATCTAGAGGGGCCGGCCCCCCTTGCCCCTTCCCCTATAAATAGAGGGGTGAAGGGAGGGTTGCAACACACAACCAAGGCGCAGCCCCTCCCCTCCCCAACACCTCTCCTCCTCCGTCACGAGCTTGGCGAAGCCCTGTCGGAGTACTGCTTCTCCACCAACACCACGCCGTCGTGCTGCTGCTGGAGCCATCTTCCTCAACCTCTCCTTCCCCCTTGCTGGATCAAGAAGGAGGAGACGTCATCCGCTCCGTACGTGTGTTGAACGCGGAGGTGCTGTCCGTTCAGCACTTGGTCATCGGTGATTTGGATCACGGCGAGTACGACTCCATCATCCACGTTCTAGTGAACGTTTCCGCTCGCGATCTACAAGTGGTATGTAGATGCAATCTCTCTCCCATGACTCGTTGTTTAGATGAACTCATAGATGGATCTTGGTGAAACCGTAGGAAAATTTTTAATTTTCTGCAACGTTCCCCAAGACAGTCACCCACCCCTCAAATCAGAAATCGGTGCCTCGATTGGTGTGATAAAGCAAAAAGCATCAACCACTTGGACATTTTAATCCCCGAGAAAAAGGATATATGTATGCATGTACGTTTGTTCTCCCCACTGAGTTTAATTTCACAACTCAAATCTTTCTCTGGTGGTAAGTCTCGGGTTTACAAATCTGTTACTTTGCATGCATTTCTCTTTTCCTTAGAGCAATAGCGTTCTCTGATTCTGCAACTCACTGAATTTAGGCACCTCATGGAGTTGAATGCTCCAGCTGCAACCCCAAGTTTAGGGGTCTTCACTCGTCGATTTTCGTTTCAGTTGCGTCAACCTTACAATACACACACTGCAGCTGGCAATGGACGCTTTTTGTTGGCTGTTGCTGTGCTAACTGTAACTGAAGCCAAAGAAAGAGAGCAGCAACAAAGAATGAGAGAGTCCATCTATTCAGTCACTGTGAAGTGGCGACTCGCAGATTTACATTTACAGCTCTGTGATTTGACATTCTTTTTTATTTATTTTCCTTTTTCTAATGAATGTATTTTTTGTGTGTGAATAAACAGTAACAAATGCAGTAGAGAGCACTTGCTTTGCTGTCCTATTAGCGCAGGGTTTGTCCTGTAACATTCGTTGGTTGTAGTATTAATCATCGAAAGTGATACGGCACAATGCATACACATTATAACTGAAAATAGGAAAGGGAAACTTCTTCCGTTTACATTATCTGGACAGCACAGGGGCAGAGAGACAACCAGTGACTGATTTCGCCTTTCACGACGAACTGCAATGATGAGATGGCCTTACTTGGCTGCCAGAACAGCAAACAATGGTGATTATTGCTTTCAATCAGAGGAGGTGATGCTCCATTGATGAGAGTGATTTGATTAATGGTTTTGGGATGCTTACTGTGAGTGGTACTTATTTATACGCCGGACTAGGTGTACGAGGAGAGAAAAAAGACGGACCGGTTCAGAAATCTTCAGACTTGGAATGTGAAAGATTATGGGACAGAGCTGGACAAGATTCAGAGTTGAGTGTATCCTTCTTTGCTGCCCGCCAAGGTACATGTCACCCTTGCAAGTCTGAGCAATAAGAGGACCTGGATACCGAGGCTGAAGATCAAGCATTAACCTGGAAGTTGCAACAGGAACATGCTGGTTGTTACTCTTACAAAGCAGAGGAGGTACAGAGTTGGGACTTGGGAATCTGGTTTACAGTCTGCCCAAACGACAATGAAAAACCTCTAAACAGGTCGACATCAACGAAGCTGGAGGCGACTGATTTCGAACACCTAAAACTCTTTTTTGTACTAGTTTTTTTTGCTCTTATGCAGAGATTATTATTACTAGTAAAAAGGCCCGTGCGTTGCAACGGGTGAAAATCAATATTAAACACCCCTTGCCTTTTCGCACCTTATCCTCTTCCCCACGCTTGTCTGACATAGTTGTGATGTTTATGTGATCACAATGCACCCAAATGTGATGAATCTCAAGATGATGAGCTGATCCAGAACATAACACACTGTCTATGTAGGCTAACAGTTAACTGACAAGCTCATGTGGAATCAGTTATCACTAGTAGAAAAGGGGGCATCAGTCCCTGTTGGTAAGGCCCTTTAGTCCCGGTTTTTGAACCGGGACTACCTTCCCCCTTTAGTCCCAACCGGGACTAAAGGTCGCGGCCACGTGGAGCTCCACCTTTATTCCTGGTTGGTAACACCAACCGGGACTAAAGGAAATTTTATGATTTTTCTTTTTTGAATTTTTTTTTGAATTTTTTTATTTTCAAATTTCTGAATTATTTTAACCTCTAATCTCTAATCACCACCCCTCATCACTGCTCAATGTATCCTCTAATCTCTAATCACCCCTCATCATTCCTAATCATCCAACTTCCCGAACGGTCACCCATCCTCCCACTCCCCCAGCCTGAGCACGCTTAACTTTCGGGTTCTATTCTCCCTCGTTTCCAAGTCTGCACTTGTTGTTTTCCTGACAATAGTAAGATGTCAATCCTATTAACCCTCAGGAATTTTGCGTGAGCATGAAGTGAGACATTTCACTGTTTGAGTTTGAAACTATTGATTTAAAAAACAATAATTATTTAGTAACACTAATATTTCTTGAATAATTAGCTTGACCATTGTTTGACCACAGTTTGACCATAGTTTGACCAGATTTGACCAAAATTCAAAATAACTGAAATAATTATTTAGTAACACTAATATTCTAGAATAATTAGTTTGACCATTGTTTGACCATAGTTTGAATTTTTTTCGTTTTTTCCACTCTAGATCTTAAAAGCCCCGTAACTTTTTTTTCTGTTAGGTTTTTGAGGATTTTGGAAATGTTTAACGTGGTTCCCCCCGGTTAAATTTGAATGTAACTTTTCGAGTAGATGATTTTTCATATAAAAAACTTTTTCATCCGAGTTAGTATGTAAAAGTTATGTCCATTTTTACAAATTCTCGAGAGATTTTGCAAATAAAGTCGAAATTCATATTTGCAAATTTTCCCAACAACTAGACCACATATCACATGGGAAACTTATTTTCTTTTAATTTTTTGACATTTTCATCATATTCTTTTATTTTTTTTAAAATTGAAAAGGCGATCCACTTGGGGGGGGGGGGGTAGAGTTTGAAAATGGGACCTTTAGTACCGGTTCGTGCCACGAACTGGTACTAATGCCTCAAACCCCATTAGTACCGGTTGGTGGCACGAACCGGGACTAAAGGTCTAACCCTTTAGTCCCGGTTTGTGGCACCAACCGGGACTAATGGGCATCGCACCCTTTAGTCCCAGTTCGTGGCACCAACCGGGACTAAAAGGTCCAGACAAACCGGGATAAATGGCCCACGTGGCCCCTGGGCGCACGAACCGGGACTAATGCCCCCATTAGTCCCGGTTCTAGACTGAACCGGGACTAATGGGCTAACCCGGGGTGGACCAAAGCCCTCTTTTCTACTAGTGTATCATACACGAACATCATTAATAGCTAATGACCAACATATGACAAGGTTAAAAATATCACCCTAAGGCTGGCTCCAATGCAAGAGCGTTTAAAATCTTGAGCAAATTAACATGCACAATCATACAGCCCTAGCAGTTACATTGTGGATATCTGACTTCAGCCCGTCCCTCCCGTCCCTCCCCCGTGCGGCGGCGCCGCCACGCACCGGGGAGCCCCCTCCCTCCTCCTACAGCCTCGCCCCTCCTCCGCTCCCCTCTGCCGTCGTCGTCCGGGGCGTCACAGGGCAAAGTCCTTGTGGCATGGCGGCGGCGGCGGTTTCTCCTCGGATCTCGATCTGGTTGGGAGGCGGCGCTCCTCTCCGGCCAGATCAGCGGCGGTGGCGCAGATCGGCGGCGACATGGAAGTGGTGTGGTGGCGGCGGGGGAGGACGGCACCGGCAACGGCGGATCTGGCCTTGACTCATGTCGGGCTAATTCGTTGTGCTACCGATCTCAATCGCCGTCGGCGGGGCACTGCTCCTGGACTTGATCTGCAACACGAGGATGTTTGGGGCGCCGACCCTAGGCTTGGTGGTGGTGGCTGTCTTCTTCGTCGGAGTTGGTCGGCCGGCTGGCTGTGCTTGCATGGTCATGCAGTGACCGATGGCTTGGCCAGTCGGTAGCGGAGGAGCTTGGCCGGTGGCAGCGGCAAAGTTCTGTCTGGATCCCGGGGCGGCGGCCCTGGAGGGTGGAGGCCGGTGAAGCTCGGGCTTCCCGCGGCGGCATGGTGTGGTGCAGTCCCTGTCCAAGGTGGATCTGTGACGGCGATCTGCTATGGATTGGTTCGGATCAGAGACAGTGACGAGCGCACGGGATCCTTCTCGGCGGCTCTCACGGCTTGGCGAGGCTGGGTGGGAGCCCTCCTTCTAGGCTCCAGTGTTGGCACACTCAGGCAGTGGCCGGTGCGCCATGGATCCCACGGTGGCACTGTTGCTGCGGTTGGTCGCCGGATCTAGGCGGCTGGATCTGGGGCTTTGAAGGCGGTCGAGACGGTGCACAGGTTGTTGGGTGGATTGCTTGGGACGGATCCGGGTGAAAACCTGATCTTCGGTCAATGGTCGGAGCCGGTGATGACGATGCCACTATCATCGTTTCCTTCATGAAGGCATCATCGAGGTGAAGCTCCCAACTCCACTCAATACCTCCGGGGAAAACCCCAGATCAGCTGATCGGATGTTGGCGGCAATCATGTGTCGTAACCCCCTTGGGGGCGGCATTCTTGGAGGTGCACTCGGCTTCGCGGGACCAGCGGACGGCTTCTTTGGTGTAGCGGTGCTTCATCCATACATTGATGGCGACGGATCTGGATGGTGTGGCGCAGTGCAGATTCGGAGTTCGATGTGGGAGGATGGACTCGCACAGGAGGACGACGCTGTCTGGCATCATGGTGGCGTCGATGGCTGAGAGACCTGCCACGGTAGATGCAACAGTACAGCTCTGAAGATGGACTCGTGGCAGGTGGCTGTGGCGGCCCCATACCCGGCAGGCGTCCTGGTTGAGGAGTGCGCCGGACTGGTAGGTGCCCCATACCAGGCAGGCGTCCTGGTTGGGACCTCAAGTCTTAGATGTTTAGGTTTGGCTGCGATGTCTGTTTGGTATTAGGCCCAGACTATCAGCGCCCCTTCATCGATTGGATAGGTGTAGCGACATTTGTTGCTTAGACGGTGGCTTCAGTCTTACTGTTGTATGACTCTGTAAGGTCTTGTGAGAATAATTAATAAAATGGCCGCATGCATCGCCCAGATGCAGAGGCCGGGGGTCATCCTCCTTTTCTAAAAATAAGCAACTACATTGTGTATACTTTTTTTAGTGTCCGACTCTAGGTTATGTGTCGAGGCCGAAAGTAGCCGGGACGATGCAAAAGCTGCCACGATTTTATTCCTAGCGCCCGCATTGTACGTGCCCTAACCAAGTTTCAGGTGACAAAAAACACTTTTAATTTTGTGAAAAAATGAGATGGTTTTTTAACTCATCTTGATCATCTACATCCATATGGCAGAGGGCCTCCGAAAGCTCACAAGCAAAAAAGCAATTGCGGCGAGGCAACATATGTTTGTTTCATTGTGGACAATTTATTGTGGAGATGAAGAAACTCCTCGGTCTTCATGGGTTGGTTCCGTTGAAAATTGAGCATAATAAAAATGAAGTTACTCATAATTTAGCTAATATTGATTGGTAGATAGCACTGCTAGTTGGTTGCGCTGGTTTTTTCAACCAGTGCATACTATATAACACTATTACATTTATCTTGTATCAGCATACTATATAACACTATTACATTTATCTTGTATTAGTCATGTGCTACGGCGCGCTCCCGTGATCCGTAGATTGATCTTGGTTGTCCTGCGGTGTTATCCAGTCTATCCCGTAGGTCCTGAGTATTGCCCCGGGCCATAGTAAACTGGCGCGGGGGTGTAGGTTGGTATTCGGGCTGATATGTCGTTTTATCCCGACCTCGAGGCGGCCGGTCAGCCGTGTGGCGCTCGAGTCCATATTCCTCGGCTGCCAGGACTTCTGTCCATCTATCTGCGAGCAGGTCTTGATCAGCTTGAAGCTGCTGCTTCTTCTTCTTCAGGCTTCTCGCAGTGGCAATAAGCCAGCGCTTGAAGCGCTCCTGCTCTGCGGAGTCCTCGGGCACGCCGAACTCGTCGTCGCTGAGGCTAATCTCATCTTCGGAGGAGGGCATGTAGTTGCCCTCCTCCGGATACCCATCCATCGCCTGTTCATCTGGGCTATCCGGCCCATCTTCCTGCTCGCCCTGCTCGAAGGTGGGCTGATCGGGGTTGTATTCATCGTCGGCACTGTCCGGATTGTTTTCATCTCCGGTGCTAGTATTTCCTTGGCGGGGCTTGTGGCGGCGCTGGCGACGCCCATGCTTTGCTTTCTTCTTGGAGGGGTTATCCTCTGTTGCCTCATCGCCATTGGTTTCTTTCGGAGTGTCCACCATATATATATCATATGAAGAGATGGCTGTCCACCGCCCTGTGAGCGGTGGCTCCTGTACGTCTCCTGCATCGTCGCGAATACCGTCTATGTCTTCGAAGTCGAAGTCAAGCACGTTGGTTAAATCATCGACCGTGGTAATGAAGTGGGTGGTGGGTGGGCAGCGAATTCCTTCGTCGCCTGCTTCCCACTCAAGCTGGACATAGTTTGGCCCAGAGCCTCCTGACAAAGAGATAGACTTTAATGAGTTCAACATGTCGCCAAAGGGCGAGTGCTGAAAGATGTCCATAGCGGTAAACTCCATTACCGAAGCCCAACCTGGCTTGGCTGGCTCGAGGGTATGCGGACCGGAACCAACAACTGGATACGAGTTCGGGGGCCCGGGGTTACATGCCTCCACAGAGGTGAGACCTGTGTTCCGCTCCACCACCGATGAGTATGCGGCTTGCGGGGTGGGGTCTACCCCTCCGTCCTTGGGCGACGCAACCTGCTCCGGATTTAGATCTGGGGCTACTGCAGGGGTGATGTCCCGAGCATTGTCCGACGGCAGGTCTAGGTCATGCTCGTCGTGACTGTCCGGCGCTCTTGGCACAGAGCCGAATCCGTCGAAGATCAAGTCTCCACGAATATCCGTCGTGTAGTTCAAGTTTCCGAACCTGATCTGGTGGCTAGGGGCGTAGCTGTCGATCTGCTCCAGATGACCAAGCGAATTGGCCTACAGTGCGAAGCCGTCGAACACAAAGATCTGTCCGGGGAGAAAAGTCTCGCCCTGGATCGTGTTGTTGGCGATTTAAGACGCCATCTAGCCTCGAAGTGACGACACAGAGGAACTCTCAATGAAAGCACCAATGTAGGTGTCAAAATCAGCGGATCTCGGGTAGGGGGTCCCGATCTGTGTGTCTTAGGCTGATGGTAACAGGAAGCAAGGGACACAATGTTTACCCAGGTTTGGGCCCTCTCGATGGAGGTAAAACCCTACTTCCTGCTTGATTAATATTGAAGATATGAGCAGTACAAGAGTAGATCTACCACGAGATCATAGAGGCTAAACCCTAAGAGCTAGCCTATGATGGTATGATTGTAATTGTGATCGGTCTTCTAAGGACCATCCTCTCTGATTTATATAGACACTGGAGAGAGCTAGGGTTTACATGGAGTCGGTTACAAGGAAGGAAATATAATATCCGGATCACCAAGCTTGTCTTCCACGCAAAGGAGAGTCCCATCCGGACACGGGACAAAGTCTTGAGTCTTGTATCTTCACGCTTCAATAGTCCGGACGATGTATATAGTCAGGCTGTCCGGATACCCCCTAATCTAGGACTCCCTCAGTTATCTTTGCAAGTCTCTTCGAATTATCAGTTTGGTTTGGCCTAGAAGATTGATCTTTCTTGCAATGGGAGAAGTGCTTAGCTTTGGGTTCAATCTTGTGGTGTCCTTTCCCAGTGACAGTAGGGGCAGCAAGGCACGTATTGTATTGTTGCCATCGAGAATAAAAAGATGGGGTTTATATCATATTTCTTGAGTTTATCCCTCTACATCATGTCATCTTGCTTAATGCGTTACTCTGTTCTTATGAACTTAATACTCTAGATGCATGATGGATAGTGGTCGATGTGTGGAGTAATAGTAGCAGATGCAGGCAGGAGTCGATCTACTTTTTATGGACGTGATGCCTATATACATGATCATGCCTAGATATTCTCATAACTATGCACTTTTCTATCAATTGCTCGACAGTAATTTGTTCACCCACCGTAATAGTTATGCTATCTTGAGAGAAGCCCCTAGTGAAACCTATGGCCGCAGGGTCTATTCTCTATCATATAAGTTTCCAATCTACTTTATTTGCAATCTTTAGTTTTCAATCTATATCATAAAAATAGCAAAAATATTTATCTTATCATATTATCTCTATCAGATCTCACTTTCGCAAGTGGCCTTGAAGGGATTGACAACCCCTTTATCGCGTTGGTTGCGAGGTTCTTGTTTGTTCTTGTTTGTTTGTTTGTTACTTACGCTACTTTTCTGCATCACCCTTTCCTCTTCAAGGGAAAAACCAACGGATGCTCAAGAGGTAGCAAGAAGGTTTTCTGGCGCCGTTGCCGGGGAGGTCTTCGCTCAAGTCAAGACATACCATGTACCTATCACAAACTCTTGTCCCTCGCATTACATTATTAGCCATTTGCCTCTCGTTTTTCTCTCCCCCACTTCACCCTTGCTGTTTTATTCGCCCTTCTTCTGTTTGTATTTTCATTTTCTTTGATGTCTTACTTGGCTCGTTTGCTCGTTTGGTTGGAATAGTTATTTATTTATTGCTAAACAGAGAACCTAAGATCTATGGATCCTCATCCGCTTGCTAATCTTTTTAAGAGATCCAATTATGATGAACCAATTGCTAGTGAGTTTTGTGCACTAGATTATCTTTATGAAGCTTTGCTTCAAATTCGTGAATCTAAAAATTGTGATGAAGAAATTTATGAAGAGATTCAGGATAACTCCTTGAATAAAAAGCATGATTGCAATTATTTTACTACTAATTCTCTGGATTTCTATTGTGCTAATAATATGCAAAACTCTAAGCTTGGGGATGCTAGTTTTGCTATGTCTACTACTTGTTGCAATGATCATGATTGGGGTGATTCTTCTTATAATCTTGAAAATTTATTTAAGCCCCATGATGAATATAAGATTGATAATAGTGTTTGCAATAATATTGAAAGTGGGTTTGGAAGAGTGTCAACTTTAGATCCCACATATTTGAAGAATGTTCAATCTTATGGTATTTTTGATAAAAGTGGGCTTGGAGAGGTCATGACTTTAGTTAATGTTAATCCCACTATTTTGGAAGAGTGTCAACTTCGCATGCATGTGGATCATGTTGAAAATATTTTATGTGATAGCTATTTTGTTGAATTTTCTTATGAGCCTACATGTAATTATTATGAGAGAGGAAAATATGGTTGTATAAATTTCCATGTTACTAAATTACCTCTCTTCATGTTGAGATTGCTATCGTCTTCTTCCTTGCATATGCCAGTTTTTGCTTGCCTTGATAATTTGTTTACTTATAAAAAACCCTATGCGTAGGAAGTATGTTAGACTTAAGTGTGTTTGTCACATGTTTTATGATGCTCTCTTTATGCTTCAATTCTTGTCTTTCATGTGAGCATCATTGCAATCTCAATGCCTAGCTAAAAAGGCTTTAAAGAAAAGCGCTTGTTGGGAGATAACCCAATATCTTTACTTGATGTTATTCAATAAGTAATTCAGCTAGCCTATTTTTAGATGTGGTTTTGTGTTTTAATTAGTTACTGTGCCAAGTAGAAACTATAGGATCATCTTGGGTGAAAGTTAATTTGATCTTGCTGAAAAACAGAAACTTTTGCGCACACGAGAAAAATCTAATAAATCATAGAAACGTGATTTTGAGTCCATTATTTTTGCAGTAGATCAATAGATAAATTGCCCAGGCTTTCCTATTTTTGTAGGATTTTAAGAGTTCCAGAAGTTTTCGAAAGTTATAGATTGCTATAGACTGTTCTGTTTTTGACAGATTCTGTTTTTCGTGTGTTGTTTGCTTATTTTGATGAATCTATGGCTAGTATCGGGGGGTATGAACCATAGATAAATTGGAATACATTAGGTTTAACACCATTATAAATACATAATGAGTTCATTACAGTAACTTAATTGGTGGTTTTTCTTTCTTGCACTAACGTAGCTCATGAGATTTCCTGTTGAGTTTTGTGTTGTGAAGTTTTCAAGTTTTGGGTAAATAATTGATGGACTATGGAATAAGGAGTTGAAAGAGCCTAAGCTTGGGGGTGCCCATGGCATCCCAAGATAATTCAAGGACAACCAAAAGCCTAGGCTTGGGGATGCCCCGGAAGGCATCCCCTCTTTCGTCTTCATCTATCGGTAACTTTACTTGGAGCTATATTTTTATTCACCACATGATATGTGTTTTGCTTGGAGCGTCTTGTATGATATGAGTCTTTGATTTTTAGTTTACCACAATAATCCTTGCTATACACACCTTTTGGGAGAGACTCACATGATTCAGAATTTATTAGAATACTCTATGTGCTTCACTTATATCTTTTGAGCTAGACAGTTTTGCTCTAATGCTTCACTTATATCTTTTTAGAGCACGGCGGTGGTTTTATTTTGTAGAAATTATTGATCTCTCATGCTTCACTTTTATTATTTTGAGAGTCTTTTAGAACAGCATGGTATTTTCTATGGTTATAAAATTGGTCCTAGAATGATGGGCATCCAAGTTGGGTATAATAAAAACTATCATAGGAAGTGAATTGAATACTATGATCAACTTGATGCTTGATAATTGTTTTGAGATATAAAGGTGGTAATATTAGATTCATGCTAATGGAGGAATTGTAAATTTGAGGAATACTTGTGTTGAAGTTTGTGATTCCCATAGCATGCACGTATGGTGAACCGTTATGTGATGAAGTTGGAGCATGATTTATTTTTGATTGTCTTCCTTATGAGTGGCGATCGAGGACGAGCGATGGTATTTTCCTACAAATCTATCCCCCTAGGAGCATGCGCATAGTACTTAGTTTCAATAACTTGTAGCTTTTTGCAATAAGTATATGAGTTCTTTATGACTAATGTTGAGTCCATGGATTATACGCACTCTCACCCTTCCACCATTGCTAGCCTCTCTTGTACCGCACAATTTTCGCCGGTACCATACACCCACCATATACCTTCCTCAAAATAGCCACCATACCTACCTATTATGGCATTTCCATAGCCATTCCGAGATACATTGCCATGCAACTTTCCACCGTTCCGTTTACTATGACACGCTCCATCATTGTCATATTGCTTTTGCATGATCAGGTAGTTGACATCGTATTTGTGGAAAATCCACCTTAATAATTCTTTCATACATGTCACTCTTGATTCATTGTATATCCCGATACATCGCCGGAGGCATCCATATAGAGTCATATTTTGTTCTAAGTATTGAGTTGTAATTCTTGAGATGTAAGTAAATAAAAGTGTGATGATCTTCATTATTAGAGCATTGTCCCAGGTGAGGAAAGGATGATGGAGACTATGATTCCCCCACAAGTCGGGATGAGACTCCGGACTTTATGAAAAATAAAAGAGGCCAAAGAAGCCCAAATAAAAAAAGAGAGGCCAAAAAAGCCCACCAAAATAAAAACAAATAAAATGAGAGAAAATGAGAGAAGGGACAATGTTACTATCCTTTTTCCACAGTTGTGCTTCAAAGTAGCACCATGATCTTCATCATAGAGAGTCTCCTATGTTGTCACTTTCATATACTAGTGGGAATTCTACATTATAGAACTTGGCTTGTATATTCCAATGATGGGCTTCCTCAAAGTGCCCTAGGTCTTCGTGAGCAAGCAAGTTGGATGCACACCCACTTAGTTTCTTTAGTTGAGCTTTCATACACTTATAGCACTAATGCATCTGTTGCATGGCAACCCCTACTCACTCACATTGATATCTATTAATGGGCATCTCCATAGCCCGTTGATACGCCTAGTTGATGTGAGACTATCTTCTCCTTTTTGTCTTCTCCACAACCACCATTCTATTCCACATATAGTGCTATGTCCATGGCTCACGCTCATGTATTGCGTGAAAGTTGACAAAGTTTGAGAACATCAAAGTATGAAACAATTTCTTGGCTTGTCATCGGGGTTGTGCATGATTTAAATATTTTGTGTGATGAAGATAGAGCATAGCCAGACTATATGCCATGTTATTTTGAGAAGACATGATTGCTTTGTTAGTATGCTTGAAGTATTACTATTCTTATGTCAATATGAACTTTTATTTTGAATCATTTGGATATGAACATTCATGCCACAATAAAGAAAATTACATCGAGAATTATGCTAGGTAGCATTCCACATCAAAAATTCTGTTTTTATCATTTAATTACTCGAGGACGAGCAGGAATTAAGCTTGGGGATGCTTGATACGTCTCCAACGTATCTATAATTTTTGATTGTTCCATGTTATTATATTACCCGTTTTGGATGTTTATGTGCTTTACTATACACTTCTATATCATTTTTGGGAGTAACCTACTAACCGGAGGCCCAACCCGAATTGATGTTTTTCGCCTATTTCAGTGTTTCATAGAAAAGGAATATCAAACGGAGTCCAAACGGAATGAGACTTTCGGGAGTGATCTTTTTGGAACAAACGCAATCCAGGAGACTTGGAGTGGACGTCAAGAAGCAGCTGAGGCGGCCACGAGGGTGCAAGGCACGCCATAGGACGGGCATCCCCTGCCTCGTGGGCCCCTCGTGGCTCCCCTGACTGACTTCTTTCGCCTATATACATATACATACCCCGAAAACATCCAAGAGCACCACGAAAAAATATTTCCGCCACCGCAACCTTGTGTACCCGTGAGATTCCATCTTGGAGCCTTTTCTGGTGCTCCGTCGGAGGGGGAATTGATCACGGAGGGCCTCTACATCATCACCAAGGCCTCTCCGATGAGTTGTGAGTAGTTTACCACAGACCTTCGGGTCCATAGTTATTAGCTAGATGGCTTCTTCTCTCAATACAATGTTCTCCTCGATCTTCTTGGAGATCTATTCGATGTAACTCATTTTGCGGTGTGTTTGTCGAGATCCGATGAATTGTGGGCTTATGATCAAGTTTATCTATGAGAAATATTTGAATCTCCTTTGAATTCTTTTATGTATGACTGGTTATCTTTGCATGTCCTCTTTGAATTATCAGTTTGGTTTGGCCTACTAGATTGATCTTGCTTGCAATGGGAGAAGTGCTTAGCTTTGGTTTCAATCTTGTGGTGTACTTTCCCAGTGACAGCAGGGGCAGCAAGGCACGTATTGTATTGTTGCCATCGAGGATAAAAAGATGGGGTTTATATCATATTGCTTGAGATTATCCCTCTACATCATGTCATCTTGCTTAATGCGTTTCTCTGTTCTTATGAACTTAATTCTCTAGATGCATGCTGGATAGCGGTCGATGTGTGGAGTAATAGTAGTTGATGCAAGCAAGAGTCTATCTACTTGTTATGGATGTGATGCCAATATACATGATCATGCCTAGATATTGTCATAACTATGCTCTTTTCTATCAATTTCTCGACGGTAATTTGTTCACCCATCATAATAATTATGCTATCTTGAGAGAAGCCCCTAGTGAAACCTATGGCCCCCTGGTCTATTCTCTATCATATAAGTTTCCAATCTACTTTATTTTGCAATTTTACTTTTCAATCTATATCATAAAAATACAAAAAATATTTATCTTATCATATTATCTCTATCAGATCTCACTTTCGCAAGTGGCCGTGAAGGGATTGACAACCCTTTTATCGTGTTGGTTGTGAGGTTCTTGTTTGTTTGTGTAGGTGCGAGGGCTTGCGTGGAGCCTCCTAGTGATTGATACCTTGGTTCTCGAGGGAAATACTTACGCTACTTTGCTGCATCACCCTTTCCTCTTCAAGGGAAAAAGCAACGCATGCTCAAGAGATAGCAAGATGCACACCCATCTGCACATCTGTAACGGTCATGTGCATTCCTAATGCCCCATAGACCGCGATGAGACTATACGCCCATTGGTTAGTGTGGCTGGCAATTTTTTGTACCCGTTGGCTTGTCTAGACTTCGACATGCAATGCCTTGTTTGGCAATAATCTCACTAGAGTAGTCGGCAGATGGCCGCAAGCTAATGAAATGCAATGATATGCATGCATTTTCCGCACCCTATTTTAGGAAAGATTCCTTGACCCCGACTATGGACAGCAACTTTTTCTTTATCGGGACGGTAAAATTTGGAAGCATGTGTCTTGACTGAGCGTGGCCGCAATATTCATCTCTAGGTATTATTTCTTTGGGTGAAAACATAAACTGGCACGATGCATACTTGTGCATGCATTGGACGCACAATCGCCAGTATGGTGGAATATGTCCGTTTCCATGCGGCGGCATGCACCATCCATAACATGCGCACCCATCCGCACAACTGTAACGGTCGGGTGCATACCTGATGCTCCACAGACCGTGATGTTACTATATGGCCATTGGTTAGTGTGGACGGCAATTTTTTGTACCCGTTGCCGATCGGACTTCAACGTGCAATGCCTCATTTGGCAAGAATCTCAGTACAACAGTGTGCAGATGGCCCCAAGGTGATAAAATGCAACGACATGCATGCATTGGTCACACCCTGTTTTAGGAAAGATTCTTTGACCCCGACTTTGGATGGCAACAATTTCCTTATGGGGACAGTAAATTTTGAAAGCATGTGTATTGGCTGAGCGTGGCTGCAATATTCATCTGTCGGGATTATTTTTTTGGGTGAAAACACGTACTGGTGCGATGGATACTTTTCATGCATTGGACGCACTGCGGTCAGCTTGGTCGAATATGTCCGTTTCCATGTGGCGGCATGACCAGCCATGACATGCGCACCCATCCGCATATCTATAACGGTCAGGTGCATACCTGATGCCCCATAGACGGCGACGTGACTATACACCCATTGGTTAGTGTGGACGGTAATTTTTTTGTATCCGTTGCCTTGATCGGACTTCAACGTGCAATGCCTCTTTTGGCAAGAATCTCACTACAATAGTGGGAAGATGGCCGCAAGCTAATGAAATGCAACGATATACATGCATTGGTCGCACCCTGTTTTAGGAAAGATTCTTTGACCCCGACTTTGGACGACAACTTTTTCCTTATTAAGATGGTAAATTTGGAAGCATGTGTCTTGACTGAGCGTGGTCGCAATATTCATCTGTCGAGATTATTTCTTTGGGTGAAAAAATAGACTGGTGCGATGCATACTTGTACATGCATTGGATGCACAATGGCTAGCTTCGTGGAATATGTCCGTTTCCATGTGGCTGCATGCACCAACCATGACATGTGCACTCATCCGCACATATGTAACGGTCAGGTGCATACCTGATGCCCCACAGACCGCGATGTGACTATACGCCCATTGGTTAGTGTGGACGGCAAATTTTTGTACTCGTTGCCTTGATCGGACTTTGACGTGAAATGCCTCATTTGGCAATAATCTCACTACAATAGAGGGAAGATGGCCACAAGCTAATGAAATGCAACGATATGCATGAATTGGCCACACCCTGTTTTAGGAAAGATTCTTTGACCCTGACTTTGGATGGTAACTTTTTCCTTATCGGGACGGTAAATTTTGGAAGCATGTGTCTTGACTGAGCGTGGCCGCAATATTCATCCGTTGGGATTATTTCTTTGGATGGAAACACAGACTGGCGCGATGCATACTTGTGCATGCAAATTACGCACTACGGTCAGCTTGGTGGAATATGTCCGTTTCCATGCGTCCGCATGCACTAGCCATGACATGCGCACCCATCCTCACATCTGTAACATTCAGGTGCACACCTGATGCCCCAAAGATAGCGATGTGACTATACGCCCATTGGTTAGTGTGGATGACATTTTTTTGTACCCGTTCGTTTGACCAGACTTGAACGTCCAATGCCTCGTTTGGCAAGAATCTCACTACAGTAGTGGGCAGATGGCTGCAAGCTAATGAAATGCAACGATATGCATGCATTGGCTGCACCCTGTTTCATAAAAGATTCTTTAACCTCGACTTTGGACGAAATTTTTTCTTTATCGGGACAGTAAATTTTGGAAGCATGTGTCTTGACTGAGCGCGGCCGCAATATTCACTTGCCAGGATTATTTCTTTGGATGAAAACACAGACTGGCGTGATGCATACTTGTGCATGCATTGGACGCACTTCGGTTAGCTTGGTGGAATATGCCTGTTTCCATGCGGCGGCATGCACCAGCAATGACATGCGCACCCATCCGCACATCTGTAACGGTCAGGTGCATACCTGATGCCCCACAGACAGCAATGTGACTATGCGCCCATTGGTTTGTGTGGATGGCAATTTTTTGTAGCTGTTGGCTTGACGAGACTTCGACGTGCAATGCCTCGTTTGGCAAGAATCTCACTGCAGGAGTCGGTAGATGGCCGCAAGCTAATGAAATGCAACGATATGCATGCATTCGCCGCACCCTATTTTAGGAAAGATTCTTTGACCCCGACTTTGGACGGCAACTTTTTCCTAATTGGGACGATAAAATTTGGAAGCATGTGTCTTGACCTAGCGTGGCCGCAATATTCGTCTGCCAGGATTATTTCTTTGGGTGAAAACACAGACTGGCGCGATGCATACTTGTGCATGCATTGGATGCACAACGGCCAGCTTGATGGATTATGACCATTTCCATGCGGCGGCATGCACCAGCCATGACATGCGCACCCATCTGCACATCTGTAACGGTCAGGTGCATACCTGATGCCCCACAGACCGCGATGTGACTATACGCCCATTGGTTAGTGTGGACGGATATTTTTTGTACCCGTTGCCTTGATTGGACTTCGACGTGCAATGCCTCGTTTGGCAAGAATCTCACTACAGTGGTCGGGAGATGGCCGCATGCTAATGAAATGCAACGATATGCATGCATTGGCCGCACCCTATTTTAGGAAAGATTCTTTGACCCGGACTTTGGACGGAAACTTTTTCCTTATCGGGACGGTAAAATTTGGAAGCATGTGTCTTGACTGAGCGTGGCCGCAATATTCATCTGTTGGCATTATTTCTTTGGGGGAAAACATAGACTGGCGCGATGCATACTTGTGCATGCATTGGACGCACAACGCCCAGCTTGGTGGAATATGTCCGTTTCCATGTGGTGGCCTGCACCAGCCATGACATGCGCACCCATCCGCCCATCTATAACGGTCACGTGCATACATGATGCCCCACAGACCGCGATGTGACTATACGGCCAATGGTTAGTGTGGACGGATATTTTTTGTACCCGTTGCCTTGATTGGACTTCGACGTGCAATGCCTCGTTTGGCAAGAATCTCACTACAATAGTGGGCAGATGGCCGCAAGCTGATGAAGTGCAACGACATCCATGCATTAGCCACACCCTATTTTAGGAAAGATTTTTTCACCTCGACTTTGGACGGCAACAATTTCCTTATGGGTACAGTAAATTTTGAAAGCATGTGTCTTCACTGAGCGTGGCTGCAATATTCATCTCTCGGCATTATTTCTTTGGGTGAAAAGACAGACTGGTACGATGCATACTTGTGCATGCATTGGACGCACTACGGTCAGCTTGGTGGAATATGTCTGTTTCCATGCAACAGCATGCACTAGCCATGACATGTGCACCCATCCGCACATCTATAACGTCAGGTGCATACCTGATGCCCCACAGACCGCGACGTGACTATACGGCAATGTTTTGTATTTGTTGCCTTGATCGGACTATGACGTGCAATGCCTCATTCGGCAAGAATCTCACTACAATAGTGGGTAGATGGTTGCTACGTCTTGAGCTTGCGTTGGTTTTCCTTGAAGAGGAAAGGGTGATGCAGCGCAATAGCGTAAGTATTTCCCTCAGTTTTTGAGACCCAAGGTATCAATCTAGTAGGAGGCTCCTCACAAGTCCCACACACCTACACTAACAAACAAAGAACTCGCAACCAACACGATAAAGGGGTTGTCAATCCCTTCACGGCCACTTGCGAAAGTGAGATCTGATAGAGATAATATGATAAGATAAATATATTTTTGGTATTTTACAATATAGATTGGAAAAGTAGAGATGCAAATAAAAGTAGATTGAAAGCTTATATGATAAAGGATAGACCCGGGGGGCATAGGTTTCACTAGTGCTTTCTCTCAAGATAGCATAAGTATTAAGGTGGGTGAACAAATTACTGTCGAGCAATTGATAGAAAAGTGAATAATTATGAGATTATCTAGGCACGATCATATATATAGGCATCACGTCCGTTCCAAGTAGACCGACTCCTGCCTGCATCTACTACTATTACTCCACACATCGATCGCTATCTAGCATGCATCTTGAGTATTAAGTTCATAAGAACAGAGTAACGCTTTAAGAAAGATAACATGATGTAGAGGGATAAACTCATGCAATATGATATAAACCTCATCTTTTTATCCTTGATGGAAAAAATTCAATACGTGCCTTGGTGCCCCTGCTGTCACTAGGAAAGGACACCACAAGATTGAACCCAAAGCTAAGCACTTCTCCCATTGCAAGAAAGATCAATCTAGTAGGCCAAACCAAACCGATAATTCAGAGGAGATAACTTAATCACACATAAAAGAATTCAGAGGAGATTCAAATATTTCTCATAGATAAACTTGATCATAAACCCACAATTCATCGGATCTTGACAAACACACCGCAAAAAGAGTTACATCGAATAGATCTCCAAGAAGACGAAGGAGAACTTTGTATTGAGATTCAAAGAGAGAGAAGAATCCATCTAGCTAATAACTATGGACCGGAAGGTCTGTTGTAAACTAGTCACAACTCATCGGAGAGGCCTTGGAGTTGATGTAGAGGCCCTCCGTGGTGGATTCCCCATCCGGCAGAGTGTCGGCGACAGCTCCAAGATGGGATCTCACGGATACAGAAGGTTACGGTGGTATAAATAGCTTTTCGTGGCCTCTTTTGATGGTTTCGGGGTACATGGGTATATATAGGAGGAAGAAGTACGTCAGTGGATGCCTGAGGGGCCCGCGAGATAGGGGGGCGCGCCCAGTAGGGGGGGGGGCGCCCTCCACCCTCGTGCCCGCCTCGGGAGCTTCTTGACTTGTAATCCAAGTCCTCTGGATCACGTGCGTTCCAAAAATCACACTCCAAAAGGATTTATTCCGTTTGGAGTCCGTTTGATATTCCTTTTCTTCGAAACACTGAAATAGGCAAAAAAACAGCAATACGGGCTGGGCCTCCAGTTAGTAGGTTAGTCCCAAAAATGATAGAAAAGTGTGAAGTAAAGCCCATAAACATCCAAAACAGGTAATATAATAGCACGGAACAATCAAAAATTCTAGATACGTTGGAGACGTATACATGGCCACAAGCTAACGAAATGCAACGATATGCATGGATAGGTCGCACCCTGTTTTAGGAAAGATTCTTTGACCCCGAATTTGGACGACAACTTTTTCCTTATCGGGATGGTATATTTGGAAGCATGTGTCTTCACTGAGCATGGCCGCAATATTCATCTTTCGATATTATTTCTTTGGGTGAAAACACCGACTGGTGCGATGCATACTTGTACATGCATTGGACGCACAGCGGCCAGCTTGGTGGAATATGTCTGTTTCCATGCGGCTGCATGCACCAGCCGTGACATGTGCACTCATCCGCACATATGTAACGGTCAGGTGCATACCTGATGCCCCACAGACCGTGATGTGAATTTACACCCATTGGTTAGTGTGGACCGCAATTTTTTGTATCCGTTGCCTTGATTGGACTATGACGTGCAATGCCTCATTTGGCAAGAATCTCACTACAATAGTGGGTAGATGGCCGCAAGCTAATGAAATGCAATGATATGCATGCATTGGCCGCACCCTGTTTTAGGAAATATTCTTTGACCCCGACTTCGTACGACAACTTTTTCCTTATCGAGATGTTAAATTTGGAAGCATGTGTCTTCACTGAACATGGCCGCAATATTCATCTGTCGAGATTATTTCTTTGGGTGAAAACACACACTGGTGCGATGCATACTTGTACATGCATTGGACGCACAACGGCCAGCTTGGTGGAATATGTATGTTTCCATGCGGCTGCATGCACCAGCCATGACATGTGCACTCATCCGCACATATGTAACGGTCAGGTGCATACCTGATGCCCCACAGATCGCGATGTGACTTTACACCCATTGGTTAGTGTGGAACGCAAAAAAAATTTCCCGTTGCCTTGATCGGACCTCGACGTGCAATGCCTCGTTTGGCAAGAATCTCAATACAATAGTGGGCAGATGGTCGCAAGCTAATGAAATGCAATGATATGCATGCATTGGCTGCACCCTGTTTCAAAAAAGATTCTTTAACCTTGACTTTGAACGACAACTTTTTCCTTATCGGGATGGTAAATTTTGGAAGCATGTGTATTGACTGAGCGTGGCCGCAATATTCACCTGTCGGGATTATTTCTTTGGATGAAAACATAGACTGGCGTGATGCATACTTGTGCATGCATTTGACGCACTTCGGTTAGCTTGGTGGAATATGTCTGTTTCCATGCGGCGGCATGCACCGTCCATGACGTGCGCACCCATCCGCACATCTCTAACGGTCAGGTGCATACCTGATGCCCCACAGACCGGAATGTGACTATACGCCCATTGGTTTGTGTGGATGGCAATTTTTTGTACATGTTGGCTGGACCAGACTTCGACGTGCAATGCCTTGTTTGGCAACAATCTCACTACAGAAGTCGACAGATGGCCGCAAGCTAATGAAATGCAACGATATACATGCTTTGGCCACACCCTATTTTAGGAAAGATTCTTTGACCCTGACTTTCGATGGCAATAAAATTTGGAAGCATGTGTCTTGACTGAGCATGGCAGCAATATTCATCTACCGGCATTATTTCTTTGGATGAAAACACAGATTGCCGTGATCCATCCTTGTGCATGCATTGGACACACAACGGCCAGCTTGGTGGAATATGTCAGTTTCCATGCGGCGGCATGCACCAGCCATGACATGCGCACCCATCCGCACATCTGTAACGGTCAGGTGCATACCTGATGCCCCACAGACCGCGGTGTGACTATACGACCATTGGTTAGTGTGGATGGCAATTTTTTGTGCCAGTTGCCTTGATCGGACTTCGACGTGTAATGCCTCGTTTGGCAAGAACCTCACTACAATAGTGGGCAGATGGCCGCAAGCTGATGAAATGCAATGACATCCATGCATTAGCCACACCCAGTTTTAGGAAAGATTCTTTGACCCCGAATTCAGACGGCAACAATTTCCTTATGGGGACGGTAAATTTTGAAAGCACATGTCTTGACTGAGCGTAGCTGCAATATTCATCTCTCGAGATAATTTCTTTGGGTGAAAAGACATACTGGTACGATGCATACTTGTGCATGCATTGGACGCACTTGGTCAGCTTGGTGGAATATGTCCGTTTCCATGCGGTGGCATGCACCAGCCATAACATGCGCACTCATCCGCACATCTGTAACGGTCAGGTGCATACCTGATGCCCCACAGACCGCGACGTGACTATACACCCATTGGTTAGTGTGGACGGTAATTTTTTGTACCCGTTGCCCTTATCAGACTTCGATGTGCAATACCTCATTTGGCAAGAATCTCACTACAACAGTGGGAAGATGGCCGCAAGCTAATGAAATGCAACGATATGCATGCATTGGCCACACCCTATTTTAGGAAAGATTCTTTGAACCCGACTTTGGATGACAACTTTTTCCTTATCGGGATGGTAAATTTGGAAGCATGTGTCTTGACTGAGCGTGGCCGCAATATTCATCTGTCGATATTATTTCTTTGGATTAAAACACAGACTGGTGAATTTCATACTTGTACATGCATTGGACGCACAGTGGCCAGCTTGGTGGAATATTTCCATTTCCATGCGGCGGCATGCACCAGCCATGACTTGTGCACTCATCCGCACAAATGTAATGGTCAGGTGCATACCTGATGCCCCACAGATCGCGATGTGACTATACGGCCATTGGTTAGTGTCGATGGCAATTTTTTGTACCCGTTCACTTTATCGGACTTCGATGTGCAATGCCTCATTTGACAAGAATCTCACTACACTAGTGGGCAGATGGCCACAAGCTGATGAAATGCAACGACATGCATGCACTGGTCACACCCTGTTTTTGGAAAGATTCTTTGACCCCGACTTTGGACGGCAACAATTTCCTTATGGGGACGGTATATTTTGAAAGCATGTGTCTTGACTGAGCGTGGCTACAATATTTATCTTTTGGGATTATTTCTTTGGGTGAAAACACACATTGGTGCGATGCATACTTATGCATGCATTGGACGCACTGCAGTCAGCTTGGTGGAATATGTCTGTTTCCATGCGGCGGCATGCACCAGCCATGACATGCGCACCCATCTGCACATCGATAACGGTCGGGTGCATACCTGATGCCCCACAAACTGCGACGTGACTATACACCCATTGGTTAGTGTGGATGACAACCCACAAGTATAGGGGATCACAACAGTTTTCGAGGGTAGAGTATTCAACCCAAATTTATTGATTCGACACAAGGGGAGCCAAAGAATATTCTCAAGTATTAGCAGCTGAGTTGTCAATTCAACCACACCTAGAAACTTAGTATCTGCAGCAAAGTGTTTAGTAGCAAAGTAATATGATAGTGGTGGTAACGGTAACAAAAGTAAAGACAGCAAAAGTAATGTTTTTGGTATTTTGTAGTGATTGTAATAGTAGCAACGAAAAAGTAAATAAGCGAAAACCAGTATATGGAAAACTCGTAGGCACCAGATTAGTGATGGATAATTATGCCGGATTTGGTTCGTCATGTAATAGTCATAACATACGGTGACACAGAACTAGCTCCAGTTCATCAATTTAATGTAGCCATGTATTCGGAGTATAGTCATATGTGCTTATGGAAAAGAACTTGCATGACATCTTTTGTCCTACCCTCCCATGGCAGCGGGGTCCTATTGGAAACTAAGGGATATTAAGTCATCCTTTTAATAGAGAACCGGAACAAAGCATTAGCACTTGGTGAATACATGAACTCCTCAAACTATGGTCATCACCGGGAGTGGTCCCGATTATTGTCACTTCGGGGTTGCCGGATCATAACACATAGTAGGTGACTATAGACTTGCAAGATAGGATCGAGAACTCACATATATTCATGAGAACATGATAGGTTCAGATCTGAAATCATGGCACTCGGGCCCTAGTGACAAGCATTAAGCATAGCAAAGTCATAGCCACATCAATCTCAGAACATAGTGGATACTAGGGATCAAACCCTAACAAAGCTAACTCGATTACATGATAAATCTCATCCAACCCGTCACCGTCCAGCAAGCCTACGATGGAATTACTCACGCGCGGCGGGGAGCATCATGAAATTGGTGATGGAGGATGGTTGATGATGACGACGGCGACGAATCCCCCTCTCCGGAGCCCCGAACGGACTCCAGATCAGCCCTCCCGAGAGAGATTAGGGCTTGGCAGCGGCTCCGTATTGTAAAACGCGATGATTTCTTCTCTCTGATTTTTTTCTCCCCGAAAGCCAATATATAGAGTTGGAGTTGGCGTTGGAGGGTCTCCAGGGGGCCCATGAGGTAGAGAGGCACGCCGAGGAGGGGGGGGGGGGGCGCCCCCACCCTCATGGACAGGGTGTGGGCCCCCTGGTCTTCATCTTTGGCGATGATTTTTTATTATTTTTTCTAAGATGTCCCGTGGAGTTTCAGGTCATTCCGAGAACTTTTATTTTCTGCACAAAAAACAACATCATGGCAATTCTGCTGAAAACAACGTCAGTCCGGGTTAGTTCCATTCAAATCATACAAGTTAGAGTCCAAAACAAGGGCAAAAGTGTTTGGAAAAGTAGATACGACGGAGACGTATCAACTCCCCCAAGCTTAAACCCTTGCTTGTCCTCAAGTAATTCAGTTGACAAACTGAAAGAGAAAAAGAAAGACTTTTATAAACTCTGTTTGCTCTTGTTGTTGTAACATGAAAAGCCAGCATTCAAGTTTCAGCAAATATTATGAACTAACCATACTAACAGTAACACAAAGATATCACAATTACTCATATCAATAGCATAATCATCTAGAGAGCTATAATAACAAAACTCGGATGACAACACTTTCTCAAAATAATCATAACATGATATAACAAAATGGTATCTCGCTAGCCCTTTCTGAGACCGCAAAACATAAATGCAGAGCACCTTTAAAGATCAAGGACTGACTAATCATTGTAATTCATGGTAAAAGAGATCCAGTCAAGTCATACCCAATATAAACCAATAATAATGAATGCAAACGACAGTGTGCTCTCCAGCGGGTGCTTTTTAATAACAAGGATGATGACTCAACATAAAAGTAAATAGATAGACCCTTCGCAGAGGGAAGCAGGGATTTGTAGAAGTGCCAGAGCTCGGTTTTGAAATAGAGATAAATTATATTTTGAGCGACATACTTTCATTGTCAACATAACAACTAAGAGATGACGATATCTTCCATTCTAAACAAATTATAGGCGGTTCCCAAACAGAATGGTAAAGTTTATACTCCCCCTCCTCCACAAGCATCAATCCATGGCTTGCTCGAAACAACGAGTGCCTCCAACATTCAACAGGTCCCAGGGGGAGTTTTGTTTGCAATTATTTTGATTGAGTTTGCATAAAGCATGGGACTGGGCATCCCAACGACCAGCCATTTTCTCGTGAATGAGGAACGGAGTCCACTCGTCTTAAGAATAACCCGCCTAACACGGAAGATAAGGGCAGTCTTAGTTGACATATGAGCTATTCGAGCATGCAAAACAGAATAATTATTTGAAGGTTTAGAGTTTGGCACATACAAATTTACTTGGAACGACAGGTAAATACCGCATATAGGAAGATATAGTGGACTCATATGGAATAACTTTGGGGTTTAAGGGATTAGATGAACAAGCAGTATTCCCGCTTAGTACAAGTGAAGGCTAGCAAAAGACTGGGAAGCGACCAACTGAGAGAGCGACAACAGTCATAAACATGCACTAAAACTAATTTACACCGAATGCAAGCATGAGTAGGATATAATCTACCATGAACATAAATATCATGAAGGCTATGTTGATTTGATTCAACTACATGCGTGAACATGTGCCAAGTCTAGTCACTCAATTCATTTAAAGGAGGATACCATCCCATCATACCACATCATAATCATTCTAATAACATGTTGGCACGCAAGGTAGACCATTATAACTCATAGCTAATCAAGCATGGCACAAGCAACTATAATCTCTAAACGTCATTGCAAATATGCTTACTTCATAATAGCCGACTCAAGAAGGATGAATCATCATATTTACAAAAACAAGAGGGGTCGAGTTCATACCAGCTTTTCTCATCCCAATAAGTCCATCGTATATCATCATTATTGCCTTTCACTTGCACGACCGAACGATGTGAATAATAATAGGAGTGCACGTGCATTGGACTAAGCTGGAATTTGTGAGCATTCAATAAATAGGAGAAGACAAGGCAATATGGGCTCTTGGTTAAATTAAAAATGATGCATGTAAGAGCCACTTCAACAATTTAATCATGGTCTTCTCCTACTGACCCGCAAAGAAAAGAAAGAAATAAAACTATTTACACGGGAAAGCTCCCAACAAGCAAAAGAAGAATGGGAAATAAGTTTGGGTTTTCCTTTTTAATTACTACAGCAAAGAAATAAACTACTACCATTGTTTTTCTTTATCTAAAGGTTTATTAAACACACAAGAAGAAAGCAGGAAAAAGAAAGTAATCAAGCATGGATATTACAGTGAAAGAGTATGAGCACCGACATCTAGCAATGAGTGTGTGTAAACATGAATGTAATGTCGGTGGGAAATACGTACTCCCCCAAGCTTAGGCTTTTGGCCTAAGTTGGTCTATTGCCAGGGATAACCTGGCGGATACCCGTAGGTGAAGCTAGGGTCATACTGCGATGCAGCGGCTATTGCCTCCTGAGCTGCAGCGTAGCGTCAAGCTGCCTCCGCTCTTCTCTTGTACTCATCTGCCTCCTCTCTGGTAATAATGTACCTTCTTTTTGTATGAGAATCAAAGAAGGCAGGAGCAGGAAGAGTAATATGGACTACATGATGTTTGTTAAAGATTAGTCGATACTGGAGAGGTGGTTCAGTCCTCTGAACAAACTGGTGGGAAACCATAGAATCAAAATCCAAATAAGTAGAGGGTAACTCCATATCACCCTCTCGAATGTCTATCTCAAGAAAATTAGCTAAGCGGGTTGCATAAATTCCTCCAAAGAAATCTCCGTTATGTCTATTATGGTGCAACCTGTGAGCTACAATGGCTCCCATATGATAAGATTGGTCTCCTAACACAGCACTTTTGAGAATGCTGAGATCAGGGGCACACATGTGACATGCTTCATCCTTAGCATTAATGCTTCTACCTATAAAGAGAGCAAAATAATGTATAGCAAGAAAGTGAATGCTCCCTATAGTGGCTTGCGTTATATCTCTAGATTCCCCCACAGTTATTTTAGCAAGAAAGTCTCTATATTCACATTTAGGTGGATCCCTGACACTACCCCAAGATGGAAGTTTGCAAGAAAAAGTGAAATCCTCTAAGTCCATGGTATAAGATTTGTCATAAAGGTCAAACATGACTGAAGGAGAATTACGCGAAGATGAAAACTCAAACCTCCTCACAAATGAACTTGTGAGATCATGGTACTGGGGGCATTTGTCAGCTTCAAAGTCCTCAAGACCGGCACTGCGTATATATGCGTTGAATTCTTCTTTAATTCCCGCTTGATCCATAAAATTTTCCGAAGGCCATTCACAGGGCCTAACAGGAGCGTCTCTTGGTGGTTCCTCGTCAGCATCACGCATTGCAAGCCTAGGACCTTGTTTCCTTGAAGAACCACCTTGGAACATCCTCCTAAACATAATGTTTCCTCTGAAAAATTTCTGAAATTTTTAGTAACTTCAAATAAAAGTGAACCAAGTTCAATAAAATTGATAGCAACTACTCCCACAAGTGCCTAGAGCCTAAATCAAGCATTAGAACTACTTGGGACCATATGAATTTGTCATGCAAGCTCAAGAACATGGTCACCTATGCAGCATAAATTTGCAATGAATAGAGCAGTAGAACAAAAACTAATTGGACCAATGGAGGAGTCACATACCAAGGAACAATCTCCCCAAGCAGTTTCGCGAGAGGTGCTTTGAGCAAGGAGATCGAAAATCATAGCAACAGGGGCTGGAACTCGTGCTTGAGTTGGTTTTTCGTGTTTGTGTGAGGCAGAGGAAGAAGATGGGTGCATGGATAAGTGGAGAAGGGCCACCGTGGGCCCACGAGGCAGGGGGCGCGCCCAAGGGGGTAGGGCACGCCCTCCACCCTCGTGGCCAGGTGGCAGCTCCCCCCACGGTAATTTTTGCACAGTAAATCCCCAAATATTCCCGAAAAAATTAAATTGGCATGACATTCTGAGGACTTTTATTTTCGAGATATTTTTATATTTGTATGGATAAATCAGGGAACAGACAGAAAAAAATACTATTTTACTTTATTTCTACTAAATAACAGAAAATATAAAGAGGGTATAGAAGGTTGTGCTTCTAGTTTCGTCCATCTCATGTTCATCAAAAATAATCCACTAACAAGGTTGATCAAGTCTTGTTAACAAACTCATTCCGATTAACATGAAACCGGAGAAATTTTGAATAACAGTATGTTACCTCAACGGGGATATGGACATCCCCAATAATAAGTATATCATAATTTTTCTTGACAGTAGGGAGAGGAAATTCAAAACCTCCAAATATAATCGATGGAATTTTCCCAATAGAGTTGATACTATAAACTTGAGGTTGTTTCCTTGGAAAGTGTACCTTGTGCTCATTGCCATTAACATGAAAAGTGACATTGCCTTTTTTGCAATCAATAACAACCCCTGTAGTATTAAGGAAAGGTCTTCCAAGAATAATAGACATACTATCATCCTCGGGAATATCAAGACGAACAAAGTCTGTTAAAATAGTGACGTTTGCAACCACAACATGCACATCCTCACAAATACCGACATGTATAGCAGTTGATTTATCAGCCATTTGCAAAGATATTTCAGTAGGTATCAACTTATTGAAGTCAAGTCTAGGATATAAAGAGAAAGGCATAACACTAACACCGACTCCATGATCACATAAAGCAGTTTTGACATAATTTCTCTTAATGGAGCATGGTATAGTAGGTACTCTGGGATATCCAAGTTTCTTTGGTATTCCACCCTTAAAAGTATAATTAGCAAGCATGGTGGAAATTTCAGCTTCAGGTATCTTTCTTTTATTAGTAATAATATCCTTCATATACTTAGCATAAGGATTTGTTTTGAGCACATCAGTTAATCGCATACGCAAAAAGATAGGTCTAATCATTTCAGCAAAGCGCTCAAAATCCTCATCATCCTTTTTCTTGGATGGTTTTGGAGGAAAAGGCATGGGTTTCTGAACCCATGGTTCCCTTTCTTTACCATGTTTCCAAGCAACGAAGTCTCTTTTATCATAACATTGATTCCTTTATTGTGGGTTATCAAGATCAACAGCAGGTTCAACTTCTACATCATTATCATTACTAGGTTGAGAATTATCATGAACATCATCATTAACATTTTCACTAGGTTCATGTTCATTACCAGATTGTGTTTCAGCATCAGACATAGAGATATCATTTGGATTCTCAGGTGGCTCAGCAATAGGTTCACTAGAAGTTTGCAAAGTCCTATCATTCTTCTTTTTCTTCTTTCTTGAAGAACTATGTACATCAATATCATTTCTCTGAGAATCTTGCTCGATTCTCTTAGGGTGGCCTTCAGGATACAAAGGTTCCTGAGTCATTCTAGTAGTTCTAGTAGCCACTCTAACAGCATAATCATTTTTCATACTATTCATTTCATCAAGCACTTCTTTTTGAGCTTTAAGTACTTGTTCTACTTGAGTGGTAACCATAGAAGCATGTTTGCTAACAACTTTAAGTTCACCTCTAATATTAGCCATATAATCACCCAAGCGTTTAATCATATAAGCATCTTGTTTTAATTGTCTACCAAAATAAGCATTAAAGTCATCTTGCTTAGACATAAAGTTATCAAACTCATCCAAGCACTGACTAGCAATTTTAGTAGGAGGGACTTTAGCTTTATCATATCTAGAGAGAATTTACCTTTACTACCTGTGTCGGAATATCGGGATCAGGAGGTTCTTCAGTGAATGAAGTATTGAGATCATATACTTCTTCAACAGGCGATAAATTAAGACCGTGTATTTCTTCAATAGGAGGTAAATTCTTAACATCTTCGGCTTTAATACCTTTTTCTTTCATAGATTTCTTTGCCTCTTGCATATCTTCGGGGCTGAGAAATAGAACACCTCTCTTCTTCGGAGTTGGTTTAGGAATAGGCTCAATAATTGGCTCTAGAGCTGGCTCAGGAGGTGCCCAACTATTTTCATTTGTCAATATATTATTCAATAGAATTTTAGCTTCATCCGGTGTTCTTTCCCTGAAAAGAGAACCAACACAACTATCCAGGTAATCTCTGGAAGCATCGGTAAATCCATTATAAAAGATATCAAGTATTTCAGGTTTCTTAAGAGGATGATCAGGCAAGGCATTAATTAACTTGAGAAGCCTCCCCCAAGCTTGTGGGAGACTCTCTTCTTTAATTTGCATGAAGTTGTATATTTCCCTCAAGGCAGCTTGTTTCTTATGAGCAGGGAAATATTTAGCAGAAAAATAATAGATCATATCCTCGGGACTACACACACAACCAAGATCAAGAGAATTAAACCATATCTTAGCATCACCATTTAATGAGAACGGAAATATTTTGAGTAAATAAAGGTAGCGCGATCTCTCACCTTTAGTAAACAGGACGGCTATATCATTTAACTTAGTAAGATGTGCCACAACAGTTTCAGATTCATAGCCATAAAAAGGATCAGATTCAACCAAAGTGATTATATCTGGATCAAAAGAAAATTCATAATAATCCTTATCGGGAACACAGATAGGTGAAGTAGCAAAAGCAGGGTCGGGTCTCATTCTATCTCTAAAAGATTCTTTACTCCATTTAACTAGCAACCTCTTAAGTTCGTATCTATCCTGGCAAGCGAAAATAGTTGCAGAAGATTCCGCATCAAAAAGATAACCCTCAGGAATAGCAGGCATATTTTCATCATCACTCTCATCATTGTATTCAGATTCAATAATTTCTCTTTCTCTAGACCTAGAAATTTGCTCATCTAGAAATTCACCAAGGGGCACAGTAGTATCAAGCATAGAAGTAGTTTCATCATAAGTATCATGCATAGCAGAAGTGGCATCATTAATAACATGCGACATATTGGAACGAATGGCAGAAGCAGGTTTAGGTGTCGCTAGCTTACTCATAACAGAAGGTGAATCAAGTGCAGAGCTAGATGGCAGTTCCTTACCTCCCCTCGTAGTTGAGGGATAAATTGTTGTCTTAGCGTCTTTCAAGTTCTTCATAGTGTCCAGCAGATATAAATCCCAAGTAACTCAAGGAATAGAGCTATGCTCCCCAGCAATGGCGCGAGAAAAAGGTCTTGATAACCCACAAGTATAGGGGATCGCAACAGTTTTCGAGGGTAGAGTATTCAACCCAAATTTATTGATTCGACACAAGGGGAGCCAAAGAATATTCTCAAGTATTAGCAGCTGAGTTGTCAATTCAACCACACCTGGAAACTTAGTATCTGCAGCAAAGTGTTTAGTAGCAAAGTAATATGATAGTGGTGGTAACAGTAACAAAAGTAAAGACATCAAAAGTAATGTTTTTGGTATTTTGTAGTGATTGTAACAGTAGCAACGGAAAAGTAAATAAGCGAAAACCAGTATACGGAAAACTCGTAGGCACCGGATTAGTGATGGATAATTATGCCGGATGTGGTTCGTCATGTAACAGTCATAACATAGGGTGACACAGAACTAGCTCCAGTTCATCAATGTAATGTAGGCATGTATTCCGAGTATAGTCATACGTGCTTATGGAAAAGAACTTCCATGACATCTTTTGTCTTACCCTCCCGTGGCAGCGGGGTCCTATTGGAAACTAAGGGATATTAAGGCCTCCTTTTAATAGAGAACCGGCACAAAGCATTAGCACATGGTGAATACATGAACTCCTCAAACTATGGTCATCACTGGGAGGGTCCCGATTATTGTCACTCCAGGGTTGCCGGATCATAACACATAGTAGGTGACTATAGACATGCAAGATAGGATCAAGAACTCACATATATTCATGAAAACATAATAGGTTCAGATCTGAAATCATGGCACTCGGGCCCTAGTGACAAGCATTAAGCATAGCAAAGTCATAGCAACATCAATCTCAGAACATAGTGGATACTAGGGATCAAACCCTAACCAAGCTAACTCAATTACATGATAAATCTCATCCAGCCCATCACCGTCCAGCAAGCCTACGACGGAATTACTCACGCGCGGCGGGGATCATCATGAAATTGGTGATGGAGGATGGTTAATGATGACAACGGCGTCGAATCCCCCTCTCCGGAGCCCCGAACGGACTCCAGATCAGCCCTCCCGAGAGAGATTAGGGCTTGGCGGCGGCTCCGTATCGTAAAACGCGATGATTTCTTCTCTCTGATTTTTTTCTCCCCAAAAGCCGATATATAGAGTTGGAGTTGGCGTCGGAGGGTCTCCAGGGGGCCCACGAGGTAGGGCAGCGTGCCCAGGAGGGGGGGGGGCGCCCAGGAGGGGGGCGCACACCCCACCCTCGTGGACAGGGTGTGGGCCCCCTGGTCTTCATCTTTGGCGATGATTTTTTATTATTTTTTTAAGATGTTCCGTGGAGTTTCAGGTCATTCCAAGAACTTTTATTTTCTGCACAAAAAACAACATCATGGCAATTCTGCTGAAAACAGCGTCAGTCCGGGTTAGTTCCATTCAAATCATACAAGTTAGAGTCCAAAACAAGGGCAAAAGTGTTTGGAAAAGTAGATACGACGGAGACGTATCACTGGACGGCATTTTTTTGTATCCATTGCCTTGATCGGACTTCGACGTGCAATGCCTCATTTGGCAAGAATCTCACTACAAATAGTGGGCAGATGGCCGCAAGCTAATGAAATGCAACGATATGCATGCATTGGCCGCACCCTGTTTTAGGAAAGATTGTCTGACCCCAAATTTGGACGACAACTTTTTCCTTATCGGGATGGTAAATTTGGAAACATGTGTCTTGACTGAGCGTGGCCGCAATATTCATCTGTTGAGATTATTTCTTTGGGTGAAAACACAGACTGGTGCGATGCATACTTGTACATGCATAGGACGCACAATGGCCAACATGGTGGAATATGTCCGTTTCCATGCGGCGGAATGCACCAGCCATGACATGCGCACCCATCTGCACATCTATAATGGTCTGGTGCATACCTGATGCCCCACAGACCGCGATGTGATCATACGCCCATTGGTTAGTGTGGCCGGCAAATTTTTGTACTCGGTACCTTGATCGGACTTCGACGTGCAATGCCTTGTTTGGCAAGAATCTCACTATAATAGTGGGAAGATGGCCGCAAGCTTATGAAATGCAACGATATGCATGAATTGGCCGCACCCTGTTTTAGGAAAGATTGTTTGACCCCGACTTTGGATGGCAACTTTTACCTTATCAGGACGGTAAATTGTGGAAGCATGTGTCTTGACTGAGTGTGGCCGCAATATTCATCTGTCGGGATTATTTCTTTGGATGGAAACACAGACTGGCGTGATGCATACTTGTGCATGCAATTGACGCACTGCGGTCAGCTTGCTGGAATATGTCTGTTTCCATGCGGTCGTGATACGTCTCCAACGTATCTATAATTTTTAATTGTTCATTGCTATTATATTACCTGTTTTGGATGTTTATGGGCTTTACATTACACTTTTATATCATTTTTGGGACTAACCTACTAACCAGAGGCCAAGCCCGAATTGCTATTTTTTTCCTATTTCAGTGTTTCGAAGAAAAGGAATATCAAACGGAGTCCAAATGGTATGAAACCTTGGTTAGCGATCTTTTTGGAACAAATGTAAACCAGGAGACTTGGAGTGGACGTCAAGCAATGAGTAAGGCGGTCACGAGGGTGCCCAGCGTGCCTTGTAAGGGTGGGCGCGCCCCCACCCTCGTGGGCCCCTCGAGCATCCACCGACCTACTTCTTCCTCCTATATATATCTACTTACCCCGAAACCATCCAGGAGCACCACGAAAACCTAATTCCACTGCCACAACCTTCTGTAACCATGAGATCTCATCTTGGAGCCTACGCCGACGTTCCGCCAGAGGGGGAATCGACCATGGAGGGCCTCTACATCATCTACAAGGCCTCTCTGATGAGTTGTGAGTAGTTTACCAAAGACCTTCAGGTCCATAGTTATTAGCTAGATGGCTTCTTCTCTCTCTTTGATTCTCAATACAAAGTTCTCCTTCCTCTTCTTGGAGATCTATTCGATGTAACTCTTTTTGCGGTGTGTTTGTCGAGATCCGATGAATTGTGGGTTTATGATCAAGTTTATCTATGAGAAATATTTGAATCTCCTGTCAATTCTTTTATGTATGATTGATTATCTTTGCAAGTCTCTTTGAATTATCAGTTTGGTTTGGCCTATTAGATTGATCTTTATTGCAATAGGAGAAGTTCTTAGCTTTGGGTTCAATCTTGCAGTGTCCTTTCCCAGTGATAGCAGGGGCAGTAAAGCACATATTGTATTGTTGCCATCGAGGATAAAAAGATGGGGCTTATATCATATTGCATGAGTTTATCCCTCTACATCATGTCATCTTGCTTTATGCATTACTCTGTTCTTATGAACTTAATACTCTAGATACAGGCAGGAGTTGGTCAATGTTTGGAGTAATAGTAGTAGATGCAGAATCGTTTCGGTCTACTTGTTGCACACGTGATGCCTATATACATGATCATGCCTAGATATTCTCATAACTATGCACTTTTCTATCAATTGCTCGACAGTAATTTGTTCACCCACCGTAATAGTTATGCTATCTTGAGAGAAGCCACTAGTGAAACCTATGGCCCCCGGGTCTATCTTTTATCATATAAGTTTCCCATCTACTTTTATTTGGATCTTTTATTTTTCGATCTATATCATAAAAATAGCAAAAATATTTATCTTATCATATTATCTCTGTCAGATCTCACTTTTGCAAGTTTCCGTGAAGGGATTGACAACCCCTTTATCGCGTTGGTTGCGAGGATCTTGTTTGTTTGTGTAGGTATGTGGGACTTTTGAGGAGCATCCTACTGGATTGATACCTTGGTTCTCCAAACTGAGGGAAATACTTACGCTACTTTGCTGCATCCCCCTTTCCTCTTCAAGGGAAAAACCAACGCATGCTCAAGAGGTAGCAAGAAGGATTTACGGCATCGTTGTCGGGGAGGTCTTTACTCAAGTCAAGACATACCAAGTACCCATCACAAACTCATCTCCCTCGCATTACATTATTTGCCATTTGCCTCTCGTTTTCCTCTCCCCCACCTCACCCTTGCCGTTTTATTCACCCTCCCTTTCCCATTCTCCTCTCTCTTTTGTTTGCCTTTTTGTGTGCTCGTGTGTTAGTTATTTATCTCGTTTTTATGGCTAGTCCTCCTATCATCATTAATACTCCCGATCATGAAGTTCTTAATTTAAACAAAGGGAGGGAGAAAATCTAAAAGATGCTTGGCATAGAATTTGCAATGCCCAAAATAGATCTACTAGGAAGCAATCTACTTCCGTTGTTCTTCGCAAATTTTATGTAGGCATTACTCCTAGGAATAGATACATTCTTGATACCATTACCGGAGGGAATTTTTTGGTTAGCCATACTTTTGATGCTTATAATGCCATGACAGATTTGTTCGGTCTACCGCCTTTTTTGGTTAACAGAACAGTTTTAAGTTTAGAACATGTGATGCAAAGACTTGAAATTATTGAAAATAAAGTTGCTACTAATGAAAATTTTGATAAAAAGATCCACAACCAAATTACTCAATATGGGTCTAAGGTTGGAGTTACTTTGAAAAGTTTTAAAGAGAAGGAACCTATAGTTAATGAAAGGATAGATCAAGATTCCACAAGAATCGGTAAACTTGAGGATATTATTACTAATTTAAGGTCTGCCTTCTCATCCATGAAAAATACTCCAACTCCTCCTACAAAAATTGCTAAATTAATGTATGTTCCTGAAAATAAGGGTGAATCTTCTAGTACGGAAAATGTGGATCTCAAATCAATAAGTGTTCATTCCAATTTCTTTGCTCTTATTAAAGAACCTTTTGCTACAAAAGATTATCTTGATTTTTTACCTAAGAGCTTAATCATTACTAAAAAGAAAGAATACCCTATGGGTTATAAGTGTTCTATTGAAGAATTGAATGCCGAAGATGGCAACACTCACTAGTAGAAAACAGGGCTTTCGTTCGGCAAGAAAAGAGCATTAATCCTGGTTGCATTACGAACCGGGACTAATGTGAGCATTAGTCCCGGTTCGAGCGGCTAGGACACCATACACGCATTAGTCCCGGTTCATATGGGACCTTTAGTCCCGGTTGGTGCCACGAACCGAGACTAAAGGGTGCGATGCCCATTAGTACCGGTTCGTGGCACCAACCGGTACTAAAGGTTAGACCTTTAGTCCTGATTCGAGCCACCAACCGGTACTAATGGGGTTTGAGGCATTAGTACCGGTGCGTGGCACGAACCGGTACTAAAGGTCCCATTTTCAAAACTCTACCCCCATGTGGATCGCCTTTTCAGTTTTGTAAAAAGCAAAATAAAATGATAAAAACTTCAAAAATTAAAATCCTTCGAGATGTAGTCATGTTATTACATCTACTAGTTAGGAAAATTAAAAAACCTAAATGTAAAACGGCTATAACCTTTGCATACTATGTCAGAAAAAACGTATAATATATCAAAATGTTCAGCACGAAAATCCGCATCCGATTTTGACCGCCTACGGCCTATTTGCCAATTTTTGGAATACTCAAATTCTAAAAGGGAAAAAAGTTATGCTCAAATTTCAGTTTTTTTTGTTAAATCTTGTCAAACTATGGTCAAACTACTTATTCAAGAAGTATTAGTGTCACTAAATAATTATTCAAGAATATTAGTGTTACTAAATAATTATTTCAGTTTTTTTGAATTTTGGTCAAATCTGGTCAAACTGTGGTCACACTACTTATTCAAGAATTATTAGTGTTACTAAATCATTAATGTTTTTTAGAACAATAGATTCAAACTCAAACAGTGAAATGTGTGACTTCATGCTCAAGCTAAATTCCTGAGGGTTAATACGATTGACATCTTACTATTGTCAGGAAAACAACAAGTGCAGACTTGGAAACGAGGGAGAATAGAACCCGGAAGTTAAGCGTGCTCAGGCTGGAGTAGTGAGATGATGGGTGACCGTCCGGGAAGTTAGATGATTTGGAATGATGAGGAGTGATTAGAGATTAGAGGTTAAATTGAGCAGCGATGAGGGTGATTAGAGATTAGAGGTTAAAATAATTCAAAATTTTGAAAATCAAGAAAAAAATTCAAAAAAAAAAATTCAAAAATGAAATTTCAACAAGAAATTTTAAAAAAAATCTGAAAATTTCCTTTAGTACCGGTTGGTGTTACCAACCGGGAATAAAGGTGGACTTCCAGGGAGCGGCCACGTGGACGACCTTTAGTCCCGGTTCGTGTAAGAACCGGGACTAAAGGGAGAGGCTTTAGTAACGACCATTTAGTCTTGGTTTTTATGAACCGAGACTAAATGCCCTTTTTCTACTAGTGACTTAGGTCTATTCTCGCTTTTATGCCTAGCTAGGGGCGTTAAATGATAGCGCTTGTTGGGAGGCAACCCAATTTTATTTTTGTTCCTTTCTTTTTTCTTCTGTTTAGTAATAAACAATTGATCTAGCTTGTGCTTAGATGTGGGTGATTAGAGATTAGAGGTTAAAATAATTCAAAATTTTGAAAATCAAGAAAAAAATTCAAAAAAAAATTCAAAAATGAAATTTCAACAAGAAATTTAAAAAAAAATCTGAAAATTTCCTTTAGTACCGGTTGGTGTTACCAACCGGGAATAAAGGTGGACTTCCAGGGAGCGGCCACGTGGACGGCCTTTAGTCCCGGTTCGTGTAAGAACCGGGACTAAAGGGAGAGGCTTTAGTAACGACCATTTAGTCTCGGTTTTTATGAACCGAGACTAAATGCCCTTTTTCTACTAGTGACTTAGATCTATTCTCGCTTTTATACCTAGCTAGGGGCGTTAAATGATAGCGCTTGTTGGGAGGCAACCCAATTTTATTTTTGTTCCTTTCTTTTTTCTTCTGCTTAGTAATAAACAATTGATCTAGCTTGTGCTTAGATGTGTTTTTATGTTTTAACTAGTGTTTTTGCCAACTAGAACCTATAGGATAACTTACGGTGATAGTTAATTTGATTCTGCTGAAAAACAGAAACTTTGCGCGCACGAGAAAAAAATAAATAAATCACATAAACATTCTTTTGCATTTATTATTTTTGCTGTAGATCAATAGACAAATTTCCTAGGACTCCCTATTTTGGTAGGACTTTTGGAGTTCCAGAAGTATTCGAAAGTTACAGATTGCTATAGACTGTTCTGTTTTTGACAGATACTGTTTTTCGTGTGTTGTTTGCTTATTTTGATGCATCTATGGCTAGTATCGGGGGGTATGAACCATAGAGAAGTTGGAATACAGTAGGTTTGACACCAATATAAATAAATAATGAGTTCATTACAGTAACTTATGTGGTAGTTTTTCTTTCTTACACTAACGGAGCTTATGAGATTTCCTGTTGAGTTTTGTGTTGTGAAGTTTTCAAGTTTTGGGTAAAGATTTGATGGACTATGGAATAAGGAGTGGCAAGAGCCTAAGATTGGGGATGCCCATGGCACCCCAAGATATTCAAGGATGACCAAGAGCCTAAGCTTGGAGATGCCCCGGAAGGCATTCCCTCTTTTGTCTTCGTCTATCGGTAACTTTACTTGGAGCTATATTTATATTCGCCACATGATATGTGTTTTGCTTGGAGCATCTTGTATGATATGAGTGTTTGCTTTTTAGATTACCACAATCATCCTTGTTGTACACACCTTTTGGGAGAACCCATATGTTTTGGAATTTATTAGAATACTCTATGTGCTTCATTTATATCTTTTGAGCTAGATAATTTTGCTCTAGTGCTTCACTTCTATCTTTTAGAGCACGGCGGTGGTTTAATTTTATAGAAATTGTTGATCTCTCATGCTTCACTTATATTATTTTGAGAGTCCTTTAGAACAGCATGGTATTTTCTAGGGTTATAAAATTGGTCCTAGAATGATGAGCATCCAAGTTGGGTATAATAAAAACTATCATAGAAAGTGAATTGGATGCTATGATCAATTTGATGCTTGATAACTGTTTTGAGATATGAGGATGGTGATATTAGAGTCATGGTAGTGGGGTAATATGAATTGAAGGAATACTTGTGTTGAAGTTTGTGATTCCCATAGCATGCACGTATGGTGAACCGCTTTGTGATGAAGTTGGATCACGATTTATTTATTGATTGTCTTCCTTATGAGTGGCGGTCGGGGACGAGCGAGGTATTTTCCTACCAATCTATCCCCCTAGGAGCATGCGCGTAGTGCTTGGTTTTTGATGACTTGTAGATTTTTGCAATAAGTATATGAGATCTTTATGACTAATGTTGAGTCCATGGATTATACGCACTCTCTCCCTTCCACCATTGCTAGCCTTTCTTGTGCCGTGCAACTTTCGCCGGTACCATACACCCACCATATACCTTCCTCAAAACAGACACCATACCTACTTACTATGGCATTTCCATAGCCATTCCGAGATATATTACCATGTAACTTTCCACCGTTCCGTTTATCATGACACGCATCATCATTGTCATATTGCTCTTGCATAATCATGTAGTTGACATCGTATTTGTGGCAAGGCCACCCTCATGATTTTCATACATGTCACTCTTGGTTCATTGCATATCTCGGTACACCGCAGGAGGCGTTCATATCGAGTCATATCTTGTTCTAAGTATCGAGTTGTAATCTTGAGTTGTAAGTAAATAAAAGTGTGATGATCTTCATTATTAGAGCATTGTCCCAAGTGAGGAAAGAATGATGGAGACTATGATTCCCCCACAAGTCGGGATGAGACTTCGGACTTTACAAAAAAAAAGAGAAAGGCCATAAAAAAGAAAGGCCAAATAAAAAAAGAGTAAAAGAGAGAAGGGACAATGCTACTATCCTTTTACCACACTTGTGCTTCAAAATAGCACCATGATCTTCATCATAGAGAGTCTCCTATGTTGTCACTTTCATATACTAGTGGGAATTTTTCATTATAGAACTTGGCTTGTATATTCCAATGATGGGCTTCCTCAAAACGCCCTAGGTCTTCGTGAGCAAGCAAGTTGTATGCACACCCACTTAGTTTTTTTGTTGAGCTTTCATACATTTATAGCTCTAGTGCATCCGTTGCATGGCAATCCCTACTCACTCACATTGATATCTATTAGTGGGCATCTCCATAGCCCGTTGATACGCCTAGTTGATGTGAGACTATCTTTCTCTTTTTTTGTCTTCTCCACAACCACCATTCTATTCCACATATAGTGCTATGTCCATGGCTCACGCTCATGTATTGCGTGAAAGTTGAAAAAGTCTGAGAATACTAAAGTATGAAACAATAGCTTGGCTTGTCATCGTGGTTGTGCATGATTAAATACTTTGTGTGATGAAGATAGAGCATAGCCAGACTATATGATATTGTAGGGATAGCTTTCTTTAGCCATCACATTTTGAGAACACATGATTACTTTATTAGTATGCTTGAAGTATTATTGTTTATCATGTCAATATGAACTTTTATTTTGAATCATTTGGATCTGAACATTCATGCCACAATAAAGAAAATTACATTGAGAATTATGCTAGGTAGCATTCCACATCAAAAATTCTGTTTTTATCATTTACCTACTCGAGGACGAGCTTGAATTAAGCTTGGGGATGCTTGATACGTCTCCAACGTATCTATTATTTTTGATTGTTCCATGCTATTATATTACCTATTTTGGATGTTTATGGGCTTTAATTTACACTTTTATATCATTTTTGGGACTAAACTACTAACCGGAGGCCCAGCCCGAATTGCAGTTTTTTTTGCCTATTTCAGTGTTTCGAAGAAAAGGAATATCAAACGGAGTCCAAACGGGATGAAACCTTCGGGAGCGATCTTTTTGGAACAAATGCAAACCAGGAAACTTGGAGTAGACGCCAAGAAACGAGCGAGGCGGTCACGAGGGTGTCCGGCGCCCCCTGTAAGGGTGGGCACGCCCCCCACCCTCGTGGGCCCCTCGAGCGTCCACCGACCTACTTCTTCCTCCTATATATATCTACGTACCCCGAAACCATCCAGGAGCACCACGGAAACCTAATTGCACTGCCGCAACCTTCTATAACCGAGAGTTCCCATCTTGGAGCCTTCGCCGGTGCTTCGCCGGAGGGGGAATCGACCACGGAGGGCCTCTACATCATCTCCAAGGCCTCTCCGATGAGTTGTGAGTAGTTTACCACAGACCTTCGGGTCCATAGTTATTAGCTAGATGGCTTCTTCTCTCTCTTTGATTCTCAATACAAATTTCTCCTTCCTCTTCTTGGAGATCTATTCGATTTAACTATTTTTTCGGTGTGTTCGTTGAGATCCGATGAATTGTGGGTTTACGATCAAGTTTATCTATGAGAAATATTTGAATCTCCTCTGGATTCTTTTATGTACGATTGATTATCTTTGCAAGTCTCTTCGAATTATCAGTTTGGTTTGGCCTACTAGATTGATCTTTCTTGCAATAGGAGTAATGCTTAGCTTTGGGTTCAATCTTGCGGTGTCCTTTCCCAGTGACACCAAGGGCAGCAAGGCACGTATTGTATTGTTACAATCGAGGATAAAAAGATGGGGTTTATATCATACTGCATGATTTTATCCCTCTACATCATGTAATATTGCTTAATACGTTACTATGTTCTGATGAACTTAATACTCTAGATGCAGGCAGGAGTCGGTCGATGTGTGGAGTAATAGTAGTAGATGCAGAATCGTTTCGGTCTACTTGTTGCGGACGTGGTGCCTATATACATGATCATGCCTAGATATTCTCGTACCTATGCACTTTTCTATCAATTGCTTGACAGTAATTTGTTCACCCACAGTAATAATTATGCTATCTTGAGAGAATCACTAGTGAAACCTATGGCCCCCGGGTTTATCTTTTGTCATATAAGTTACCCATCTACTTTTATTTGCATCTTTTATTTTCCGATCTATATCATAAAAATACCAAAAATATTTATCTTATCATATTATGTTTATCAGATCTCACTTTCGCAAGTTTCCGTGAAGGGATTGACAACCCCTTTATCGTGTTGGTTGCGAGGTTCTTGTTTGTTTGTGTAGGGACGTGGGACTTTTTAGGAGCCTCCTACTGGATTGATACCTTGGTTCTCAAAACTGAGGGAAATACTTACGCTACTGTGCTCAAGGGAAAAACCAATGCATGCTCAAGAGGTAGTAGGCCGCATACACCAGCCATGACAAGCGCACCTATCCGCACATCTGTAACGGTCAGGTGCATACATGATGCCCCAAAGACCGTGATGTGACTATACTCCCATTGGTTAGTGTGGATGGCATTTTTTTGTACCAGTTCGTTTGACCAGACTTTGATGTCAACTGCCTCGTTTGGCAAGAATCTCACTACAGTAGTGGGCAGATGGCGGCAAGCTAATGAAATGCAACGATATGCATGCATTGGTTGCACCCTGTTTAAGAAAAGATTCTTTAACCTCAACTTTGGACCACAACTTTTTCCTTAACGGGATGTTAAATTTTGGAAGCAAGTGTCTTGACTGAGTGTGGCCGCAATATTCACCTGTTGGGATTATTTATTTGGATTAAAACACAGAATGGCACGATGCATACTTGTGCATGCAGTGGACGCACTTCGGTTAGCTTGGTGGAATATGTCTGTTTCCATGTGGCGGCATGCACCAGCCATGACATGCGCACCCATCCGCAAGTCTGTAACGGTCAGGTATATACCGGATGCTCTACAGACCGCAATGTGACTATACGCCCATTGGTTTGTGTGGATGGCAATTTTTTGTATCTGTTGGCTTGACCAGACTTCGACGTGCAATGCTTCGTTTGGCAAAAATCTCACTACAGTAGTCGGCAGTGGCCGCAAGCTAATGAAATGCAACGATATGCATGCATTGGACGCACCCAATTTTAGGAAAGATTTTTTGACACCGACTTTGGACGGCAACTTTTTCCTAATTGGGAAGATAAAATTTGGAAGCATGTGTCTTGACTGAGCATGGCCACAATATTCATCTACCGGGATTATTTCTTTGGGTGAAAACACAGACTGGCGTGATGCATACTTGTGCATGCATTGGACGCACAATGACCAGCTTGGTGGAATATGTCCGTTTCAATGCGGCGGCATGCACCAGCCATGACATGCGCACCCATCTGCACATCTGTAACGGTCAGGTGCATACATGATGCCCCACAGACCACGATGTGACTATACGCACATTGGTTAGTGTGGATGCAAATTTTTTGTACCTGTTGGCTTGACCAGACTTCGACGTGCAATGCCTCATTTGGCAAGAATCTCACTACAGTAGTCGGCAGATGGCCGCAAGCTAATGAAATGCAACGATATGCATGCATTGGCCGCACCTATTTTAGGAAAGATTCTTTGACCCGGACTTTGGAAGGAAACTTTTTCCTTATCGGCACAGTAAAATTTGGAAGCATGTGTCTTGACTGAGCGTGGCCGCAATATTCATCTGTCGAGATTATTTCTTTGGGTGAAAACACAGACTGGCGTGATGCACACTTGTGCATGCATTGGATGCACAACGGCCAGCTTGGTGGAATATGCATGTTTCCATGCGGCGGCATGCACCAGCCATGACATGTGCACCCATCTGCACATATGTAATGCTCAGGTGCATACCTGAGGCCCCACAGATTGCGATGTGACTATGCGACCATTTGTTAGTGTGGACGGCAATTTTTTGTACCCGTTGCCTTGATCGGACTTCGACGTGCAATGCCTCGTTTGGCAAGAATCTCACTACAATAGTGGGCAGATGGCGGCAAGCTGATGAAGTGCAACGACATCCATGCATTAGCCACACCGTGTTTTAGGAATGATTCTTTGACCCCGACTTTGGACGGCAACAATTTCCTTATGGGGACGGTAAATTTTGAAAGCTTGTGTCTTGACTAAGCATGGCTGCAATATTTATCTCTCGGGATTATATCTTTGGGTGAAAAGACAGACTGATACGATGCATACTTGTGCATGCATTGGACTACGGTCAGCTTGGTGGAATATGTCCGTTTCCATGCGGCGGCATGCAGTAGCCATGACATGCGTACCCGTCCGCAGATCTATAACGGTCAGGTGCATACCTGATGCCCCACAGACCGCGACGTGACTATACGCCCATTGGTTAGTGTGGACGGAATTTTTTTGTATCCGTTACCTTGATCGGACTTCGACGTGCAATGCCTCATTTGGCAAGATCTCACTACAAGAGTGGGCAGATGGCCGCAAGCTAATGAAATGCAATGATATGCATGCATTAGCCGCACCCTGTTTTAGGAAAGATTCTTTGACCCCGACTTTGGTCGACAACTTTTTCCTTATCGGGATGGTAAATTTGGAAGCATGTGTCTTGACTGAGCGTGGACGCAATATTCATTTGTCGAGATTATTTCTTTGGGTGAAAACACAGACTGGTGTGATGCATACTTGTAAATGCGTTGGACTCACAGCGGCCAGCTTGGTGCAATACGTCTGTTTCCATGCGGCTGCATGCACCAGCCATGACATGTGCACTCATCCGCACATATGTAACAGTCAGGTGCATACCAGATGCCCCACAGGCCATGATATGGCTTTACACCCATTTGTTAGTGTGGACGGCAATTTTTTGTACCCGTTGCCTTCAACGGACTTTGACGTGCAATGCCTCATTTGGCAAGAATCTCACTACAACAGTGGGAAGATGGCCGCAGGCTAATGAAAGGCAACGATATGCATCAATTGGTCGCACACTGTTTTAGGAAAGATTCTTTGACCCCGAGTTTGGACGACAACTTTTTCCTTATCGGGACGGTAAATTTTGGAAGCATGTGTCTTGACTGAGCGTGGACGCAATATTCATCTGTCAGGATTATTTCTTTGGATGGAAACACAGACTGGCGCGATGCATACTTGTGCATGCAATTGACGCACTACGGCCAGCTTGGTGGAATATGTCCATTTCCATGCGGCGGCATGCACTAGCCATGACATGCGCACCCATACGCACATCTATAACGGCCAGGTGCATACTGATGCTCCACAGACCGCGACGTGACTATAGACCCATTGGTTAGTGTGAACGGATTTTTTTGTATCCGTTGCCTTGATCGGACTTCGACGTGCAATGCCTAATTTGGCAAGAATCTCAATACAATAGTGGGCAGATGGCCGCAAGCTAATGAAATACAACGATATGCATGCATTGGCCGCACCCTGTTTTAGGAAAGATTCTTTGACCCTGACTTTGGACGACAACTTTTTCCTTATCGGGATGGTAAATTTGGAAGCATGTGTTTTGACTGAGCGTGGCCGCAATATTCATTTGTCGATATTATTTCTTTCGGTGAAAACACAGACTGGTGTGATGCATACTTGTACATGCATTGGACGCATAGCGGCGAGCTTGGTGCAATATGTTTGTTTCCATGCGGCTGCATGCACCAGCCATGACATGTGCACTCATGCCCACATATGTAACGGTCAGGTGCATACCTGATGCCCCACAGACCATGATGTGACTTTACACCCATTGGTTAGTGTGGACGGCTATTTTTTGTACCCGTTGCCTTGAACGGACTTTGACGTGCAATGCCTCGTTTGGCAAGAATCTCACTACAATAATGGGAAGATGGCCGCAAGCTAATGAAATGCAACGATATGCATGAATTAGTCGCACACTATTTTATAAAAGATTCTTTGACCCCGATTTCGGATGGCAACTTTTTCCTTATCGGGACTGTAAATTTCGAAAGCATGTGTCTTGACTGAGCGTGGCTGCAATATTAATCTGTCGGGATTATTTCTTTGGATGGAAAAATAGACTGGCGCGATGCATACTTGTGCATGCAATTGACGCATTGCGGTCAGCTTGGTGGAATATGTTCGTTTCCATGCGGTCGCATGCACCAACCATGATATGCGCACCCATCCGCACATCTGTAACGGTTAGGTGCATACCTGATGCCCCACAGACCGCGATGTGACTATACGCCCATTGGTTAGTGATGACATTTTTTTACCCGTTCGTTTGACCAGACTTCGACGTGCAATGCCTCGTTTGGCAAGAATCTCACTACAGTAGTGGGCAGATGGCCGCAAGCTAATGAAATGCAACGATATGCATGCATTGGCTGCACACTGTTTCAGAAAAGATTTTTTAACCTCGACTTTGGACGACAACTTTTTCCTTATCAAGACAATAAATGTTGGAAGCATGTGTCTAAACTGAGGGTGGCCGCAATATTCACCTGTCGAGATTATTTCTTTAGATGAGAACACGGAGTGGCGCGATGCATACTTGTGCATGCATTTGACGCACTTTGGTTAGCTTGGTGGAATATGTCTGTTTCCATGCGGCGGCATGCACCAACCATGACATGCGCAACCATCCGCATATTTGTAACGGCCAGGTGCATACCCGATGCCCCACGGACCGCAGTGTGACTATACACCCATTGGTTTGTGTGGATGGCAAGTTTTTGTACCTGTTGGCTTGACCAGACTTTGACGTGCAATGCCTCGTTTGGTAAGAATCTCACTACAGTAGTCGGCAGATGGCCGCAAGCTAATGAAATGCAAGGATATGCATGCATTGGACACACCCTATTTTAGGAAAGATTTTTTGACCCCGACTTTGGACGGAAACTTTTCCCTTATCGGGACGGTAAAATTTGGAAGCATGTGTCTTGACTTACCGTGGCCGCAATATTCATCTGTCGAGATTATTTCTTCGGGTGAAAACACAAACTGGCGCAATGCATACTTGTGCATGCATTGGACGCACAACGGCTAGCTTGGTGGAATATGTCCGTTTCCATGTGGCGGCATGCACCAGCCATGACATGTGCACACATCCGCAAATCTGTAACGGACAGGTGCATACCTGATGCCCCACAGACCGTGGTGTGACTATACGGCCATTGGTTAGTGTGGACGGCAAATTTTTGTACCCGTTGCCTTGATCGTACTTCGACGTGCAATGCCTCGTTTGGCAAGCATCTCACTACAATAGTGCGCAGATGGCCGCAAGATGATGAAATGCAACGACATCCATGTATTAGCCACACCTTATTTTGGGAAAGATTCTATGACCCCGACTTTGGACGGTAATCTTTTCATTATGGGGACGGTAAATTTTGAAAGCATGTGTGTTGACTGAGCATAGCTGCAATATTCATCTCTCGGGATTATTTCTTTGGGTGAAAAGACAGACTGGTACGATGCATACTTGTGTATGCATTGGACGAACTGCGGTCAGCTTGGTGTAATATGTCTGTTTCCATGCGGCGGCATGCACCAGCCATGACATGCGCACTCATCCGCACATCTGTAACGGCCAGGTGCATACCTGATGCCTTATAGACCGTGACGTGACTATACGCCCATTGGTTAGTGTGGACGGAAATTTTTTGTACCCATTACCTTGATCGGACATCGACGTGCAATGCCTCATTCGGCAAGAATCTCACTACAATAGTGGGCAGATGGCCGCAAGGTAATGAAATGCAATGATATGCATGCATTGGCCGCACCCAGTTTTAGGAAAGATTCTTTGACCCGGACTTTGGACGACAACTTTTTCCTTATCGGGATGGTAAATTTTGAAGCATGTGTCTTGACTGAGCGTGGCCGCAATATTCATCTGTCGATATTATTTTTTTAGATGAAAACACAGACTGGTGCAATGCATACTTGTACATGCATTGGACGCACAACGGCCAGCTTGGTGGAATATGTCAGTTTCCATGCGGCGGCATGCACCAACCATGCCATGCGCACTCATCCGCACATATGTAATGGTCAGGTGCATACCTGATGCCCACAGACCGCGATGTGACTTTACACCAATTGGTTAGTGTGGACAGCAATTTTTTGTACCCGTTGCCTTGATCGGACTTTGATGTGCAATGCCTCGTTTGACAAGAATCTCACTACACAAGTGGGCAGATGGCCGCAAACTGTTGAGATGCAACGACATGCATACATTGGTCACACCCTGTTTTAGAAAAGATTCTTTGACCCCGACATGTGTCTTAACTGAGCGTGGCTGCAATATTCATCTGCCGGGATTATTTCTTTGGGTGAAAACATAGACTGGTGCGATGCATACTTGTGCATGCATTGGACGCACTGCGGTCAGCTTGGTGGAATATGTCTGTTTCCATGCGGCGGCACGCACCAGCCATGACATGCGCACCCATCTGCACATCTATAACGATCGGGTGCATACCGATGCCCCACAAACCGCGACGTGACTATATGCACATTGGTTAGTGTGGACGGCAATTTTTTGTATCCGTTGTCTTGATCGGACTTCGACGTGCAATGGCTCATTTGGCAAGAATCTCACAACAATAGTGGGAAGATGGCCGCAAGCTAATGAAATGCAACAATATGCATGCATTGGCCGCACCCTGTTTTAGGAAAGATTCTTTGACCCCGACTTTGGACGGCAACTTTTTTGTTATCGGGATTGTAAATTTGGAAGCATGTGTCTTGACTGAGCGTGCCCGCAATATTCATCTGTCGAGATTATTTCTTTGAGTGAAAACACAGACTGGTGCGATGTATACTTGTACATGCATTGGACGCACAGCAGCCATTTGGTGGAATATGTCCGTTTCCATGCAGCGACATGCACCAACCATGATATGTGCACTCATCCACATATATGTAACGGTCAGGTGCATATTTGATGCCCCACAGACTGTGATGTGACTATACGCCCATTGGTTAGTGTGGACGGCAATTTTTTGTACTCGTTGCCTTGATTGGACTTCGACGTGCAATGCCTCGTTTGGCAAGAATCTCACTACAATAGTGGGAAGATGGTCGCAAGCTAATGAAATGCAATGATATGCATGAATTGGCTGCACCCTGTTTTAGGAAAGATTCTTTGACCCCGACTTTGCACGGCAACTTTTTCCTTATTGGGACGGTAAATTTCGGAAGCATGTGCATTGGCTAAGCGTGACTTCAATATTCATCTGTCGAGATTATTTCTTTGGTTGGAAAGACAGACTGGCACGATGCATACTTATGCATGCAATTGATGAACTGCGGTCAGCTTGGTGGAATATGTCTGTTTCCATGCGGCGGCATGCACAAGCCATGACATGCGCACCCATCCACACATCTATAACAGTCAGGTGCATACCTTATGGCCCACAGACCGTGATGTGACTTCACGCCGGTTGGTTAATGTGGATGGCAATATTTTGTACCCGTTGGTTTGACCAGACTTTGACGTGCAATGCCTCGTGTGGCAAGAATCTCACTACAGCAGTGGATAGATGGCTGCAAGCTAATGAAATGCAACGATATGCATGCATTGGCCGCACCCTGTTTTAGTAAAGATTCTTTGACGCCGACTTTGGACGACAACTTTTTCCTTATCGGGACGGTAAATTTTGGAGGCATGTGTCTTGACTAAGTCGTGACAGCAATATTTATCTGTCAGGATTATTTCTTTGGGTGAAAACACGGACCGGTGTGATGCATACTTGTGCATGCATTGGACGCACTACGGTCAGCTTGGTGGAATATGTCTGTTTCCATGCAGCGACATGCACCAACCATGATATGTGCACCCATCCGCATATATGTAACGGTCAGGTGCATACTTGATGCACCCACCTGTTGGGATTATTTATTTGGATTAAAACACAGAATGGCACGATGCATACTTGTGCATGCAGTGGACGCACTTCGGTTAGCTTGGTGGAATATGTCTGTTTCCATGTGGCGGCATGCACCAGCCATGACATGCGCACCCATCCGCAAGTCTGTAACGGTCAGGTATATACCGGATGCTCTACAGACCGCAATGTGACTATACGCCCATTGGTTTGTGTGGATGGCAATTTTTCGTATCTGTTGGCTTGACCAGACTTCGACGTGCAATGCTTCGTTTGGCAAAAATCTCACTACAGTAGTCGGCAGTGGCCGCAAGCTAATGAAATGCAACGATATGCATGCATTGGACGCACCCAATTTTAGGAAAGATTTTTTGACACCGACTTTGGACGGCAACTTTTTCCTAATTGGGAAGATAAAATTTGGAAGCATGTGTCTTGACTGAGCATGGCCACAATATTCATCTACCGGGATTATTTCTTTGGGTGAAAACACAGACTGGCGTGATGCATACTTGTGCATGCATTGGACGCACAATGACCAGCTTGGTGGAATATGTCCGTTTCAATGCGGCGGCATGCACCAGCCATGACATGCGCACCCATCTGCACATCTGTAACGGTCAGGTGCATACATGATGCCCCACAGACCACGATGTGACTATACGCACATTGGTTAGTGTGGATGCAAATTTTTTGTACCTGTTGGCTTGACCAGACTTCGACGTGCAATGCCTCATTTGGCAAGAATCTCACTACAGTAGTCGGCAGATGGCCGCAAGCTAATGAAATGCAACGATATGCATGCATTGGCCGCACCTATTTTAGGAAAGATTCTTTGACCCGGACTTTGGAAGGAAACTTTTTCCTTATCGACACAGTAAAATTTGGAAGCATGTGTCTTGACTGAGCGTGGCCGCAATATTCATCTGTCGAGATTATTTCTTTGGGTGAAAACACAAACTGGCGCGATGCACACTTGTGCATGCATTGGATGCACAACGGCCAGCTTGGTGGAATATGCATGTTTCCATGCAGCGGCATGCACCAGCCATGACATGTGCACCCATCTGCACATATGTAATGCTCAGGTGCATACCTGAGGCCCCACAAATTGCGATGTGACTATGCGACCATTTGTTAGTGTGGACGGCAATTTTTTGTACCCGTTGCCTTGATCGGACTTCGACGTGCAATGCCTCGTTTGGCAAGAATCTCACTACAATAGTGGGCAGATGGCGGCAAGCTGATGAAGTGCAACGACATCCATGCATTAGCCACACCGTGTTTTAGGAATGATTCTTTGACCCCGACTTTGGACGGCAACAATTTCCTTATGGGGACGGTAAATTTTGAAAGCTTGTGTCTTGACTAAGCATGGCTGCAATATTTATCTCTCGGGATTATATCTTTGGGTGAAAAGACAGACTGATACGATGCATACTTGTGCATGCATTGGACTACGGTCAGCTTGGTGGAATATGTCCGTTTCCATGCGGCGGCATGCAGTAGCCATGACATGCGTACCCGTCCGCAGATCTATAACGGTCAGGTGCATACCTGATGCCCCACAGACCGCGACGTGACTATACGCCCATTGGTTAGTGTGGACGGAATTTTTTTGTATCCGTTACCTTGATCGGACTTCGACGTGCAATGCCTCATTTGGCAAGATCTCACTACAAGAGTGGGCAGATGGCCGCAAGCTAATGAAATGCAATGATATGCATGCATTAGCCGCACCCTGTTTTAGGAAAGATTCTTTGACCCCGACTTTGGTCGACAACTTTTTCCTTATCGGGATGGTAAATTTGGAAGCATGTGTCTTGACTGAGCGTGGACGCAATATTCATTTGTCGAGATTATTTCTTTGGGTGAAAACACAGACTGGTGTGATGCATACTTGTAAATGCGTTGGACTCACAGCGGCCAGCTTGGTGCAATACGTCTGTTTCCATGCGGCTGCATGCACCAGCCATGACATGTGCACTCATCCGCACATATGTAACAGTCAGGTGCATACCAGATGCCCCACAGGCCATGATATGGCTTTACACCCATTTGTTAGTGTGGACGGCAATTTTTTGTACCCGTTGCCTTCAACGGACTTTGACGTGCAATGCCTCATTTGGCAAGAATCTCACTACAACAGTGGGAAGATGGCCGCAAGCTAATGAAAGGCAACGATATGCATCAATTGGTCGCACACTGTTTTAGGAAAGATTCTTTGACCCCGAGTTTGGACGACAACTTTTTCCTTATCGGGACGGTAAATTTTGGAAGCATGTGTCTTGACTGAGCGTGGACGCAATATTCATCTGTCAGGATTATTTCTTTGGATGGAAACAGAGACTGGCGCGATGCATACTTGTGCATGCAATTGACGCACTACGGTCAGCTTGGTGGAATATGTCCATTTCCATGCGGCGGCATGCACTAGCCATGACATGCGCACCCATACACACATCTATAACGGCCAGGTGCATACTGATGCTCCACAGACCGCGACGTGACTATAGACCCATTGGTTAGTGTGAACGGATTTTTTTGTATCCGTTGCCTTGATCGGACTTCGACGTGCAATGCCTAATTTGGCAAGAATCTCAATACAATAGTGGGCAGATGGCCGCAAGCTAATGAAATACAATGATATGCATGCATTGGCCGCACCCTGTTTTAGGAAAGATTCTTTGACCCTGACTTTGGACGACAACTTTTTCCTTATCGGGATGGTAAATTTGGAAGCATGTGTTTTGACTGAGCGTGGCCGCAATATTCATTTGTCGATATTATTTCTTTCGGTGAAAACACAGACTGGTGTGATGCATACTTGTACATGCATTGGACGCATAGCGGCGAGCTTGGTGCAATATGTTTGTTTCCATGCGGCTGCATGCACCAGCCATGACATGTGCACTCATGCCCACATATGTAACGGTCAGGTGCATACCTGATGCCCCACAGACCATGATGTGACTTTACACCCATTGGTTAGTGTGGACGGCTATTTTTTGTACCCGTTGCCTTGAACGGACTTTGACGTGCAATGCCTCGTTTGGCAAGAATCTCACTACAATAATGGGAAGATGGCCGCAAGCTAATGAAATGCAACGATATGCATGAATTAGTCGCACACTATTTTATAAAAGATTCTTTGACCCCGATTTCGGATGGCAACTTTTTCCTTATCGGGACTGTAAATTTCGAAAGCATGTGTCTTGACTGAGCGTGGCTGCAATATTAATCTGTCGGGATTATTTCTTTGGATGGAAAAATAGACTGGCGCGATGCATACTTGTGCATGCAATTGACGCATTGCGGTCAGCTTGGTGGAATATGTTTGTTTCCATGCGGTCGCATGCACCAACCATGATATGCGCACCCATCCGCACATCTGTAACGGTTAGGTGCATACCTGATGCCCCACAGACCGCGATGTGACTATACGCCCATTGGTTAGTGATGACATTTTTTTACCCATTCGTTTGACCAGACTTCGACGTGCAATGCCTCGTTTGGCAAGAATCTCACTACAGTAGTGGGCAGATGGCCGCAAGCTAATGAAATGCAACGATATGCATGCATTGGCTGCACACTGTTTCAGAAAAGATTCTTTAACCTCGACTTTGGACGACAACTTTTTCCTTATCAAGACAATAAATGTTGGAAGCATGTGTCTAAACTGAGGGTGGCCGCAATATTCACCTGTCGAGATTATTTCTTTAGATGAGAACACGGAGTGGCGCGATGCATACTTGTGCATGCATTTGACGCACTTTGGTTAGCTTGGTGGAATATGTCTGTTTCCATGCGGCGGCATGCACCAACCATGACATGCGCAACCATCCGCATATTTGTAACGGCCAGGTGCATACCTGATGCCCCACGGACCGCAGTGTGACTATCCCATTGGTTTGTGTGGATGGCAATTTTTTGTACCTGTTGGCTTGACCAGACTTTGACGTGCAATGCCTCGTTTGGTAAGAATCTCACTACAGTAGTCGGCAGATGGCCGCAAGCTAATGAAATGCAAGGATATGCATGCATTGGACACACCCTATTTTAGGAAAGATTTTTTGACCCCGACTTTGGACGGAAACTTTTCCCTTATCGGGACGGTAAAATTTGGAAGCATGTGTCTTGACTTACCGTGGCCGCAATATTCATCTGTCGAGATTATTTCTTCGGGTGAAAACACAAACTGGCGCAATGCATACTTGTGCATGCATTGGACGCACAACGGCTAGCTTGGTGGAATATGTCCGTTTCCATGTGGCGGCATGCACCAGCCATGACATGTGCACACATCCGCAAATCTGTAACGGACAGGTGCATACTTGATGCCCCACAGACCGTGGTGTGACTATACGGCCATTGGTTAGTGTGGACGGCAAATTTTTGTACCCGTTGCCTTGATCGTACTTCGACGTGCAATGCCTCGTTTGGCAAGAATCTCACTACAATAGTGCGCAGATGGCCGCAAGATGATGAAATGCAACGACATCCATGTATTAGCCACACCTTATTTTGGGAAAGATTCTATGACCCCGACTTTGGACGGTAATCTTTTCATTATGGGGACGGTAAATTTTGAAAGCATGTGTGTTGACTGAGCATAGCTGCAATATTCATCTCTCGGGATTATTTCTTTGGGTGAAAAGACAGACTGGTACGATGCATACTTGTGTATGCATTGGACGAACTGCGGTCAGCTTGGTGTAATATGTCTGTTTCCATGCGGCGGCATGCACCAGCCATGACATGCGCACTCATCCGCACATCTGTAACGGCCAGGTGCATACCTGATGCCTTATAGACCGTGACGTGACTATACGCCCATTGGTTAGTGTGGACGGAAATTTTTTGTACCCATTACCTTGATCGGACATCGACGTGCAATGCCTCATTCGGCAAGAATCTCACTACAATAGTGGGCAGATGGCCGCAAGGTAATGAAATGCAATGATATGCATGCATTGGCCGCACCCAGTTTTAGGAAAGATTCTTTGACCCGGACTTTGGACGATAACTTTTTCCTTATCGGGATGGTAAATTTGGAAGCATGTGTCTTGACTGAGCGTGGCCGCAATATTCATTTGTTGATATTATTTTTTTAGATGAAAACACAGACTGGTGCAATGCATACTTGTACATGCATTGGACGCACAACGGCCAGCTTGGTGGAATATGTCAGTTTCCATGCGGCGGCATGCACCAACCATGACATGCGCACTCATCCGCACATATGTAATGGTCAGGTGCATACCTGATACCCACAGACCGCGATGTGACTTTACACCAATTGGTTAGTGTGGACAGCAATTTTTTGTACCCGTTGCCTTGATCGGACTTTGATGTGCAATGCCTCGTTTGACAAGAATCTCACTACACAAGTGGGCAGATGGCCGCAAACTGTTGAGATGCAACGACATGCATACATTGGTCACACCCTGTTTTAGAAAAGATTCTTTGACCCCGACATGTGTCTTAACTGAGCGTGGCTGCAATATTCATCTGCCGGGATTATTTCTTTGGGTGAAAACATAGACTGGTGCGATGCATACTTGTGCATGCATTGGACGCACTGCGGTCAGCTTGGTGGAATATGTCTGTTTCCATGCGGCGGCACGCACCAGCCAGGACATGCGCACCCATCTGCACATCTATAACGATCGGGTGCATACCGATGCCCCACAAACCGCGACGTGACTATATGCACATTGGTTAGTGTGGACGGCAATTTTTTGTATCCGTTGTCTTGATCGGACTTCGACGTGCAATGGCTCATTTGGCAAGAATCTCACAACAATAGTGGGAAGATGGCCGCAAGCTAATGAAATGCAACAATATGCATGCATTGGCCGCACCCTGTTTTAGGAAAGATTCTTTGACCCCGACTTTGGACGGCAACTTTTTTGTTATCGGGATTGTAAATTTGGAAGCATGTGTCTTGACTGAGCGTGGCCGCAATATTCATCTGTCGAGATTATTTCTTTGAGTGAAAACACAGACTGGTGCGATGTATACTTGTACATGCATTGGACGCACAGCAGCCATTTGGTGGAATATGTCCGTTTCCATGCAGCGACATGCACCAACCATGATATGTGCACTCATCCGCATATATGTAACGGTCAGGTGCATATTTGATGCCCCACAGACTGTGATGTGACTATACGCCCATTGGTTAGTGTGGACTGCAAGTTTTTGTACTCGTTGCCTTGATTGGACTTCGACGTGCAATGCCTCGTTTGGCAAGAATCTCACTACAATAGTGGGAAGATGGTCGCAAGCTAATGAAATGCAATGATATGCATGAATTGGCTGCACCCTGTTTTAGGAAAGATTCTTTGACCCCGACTTTGCACGGCAACTTTTTCCTTATTGGGACGGTAAATTTCGGAAGCATGTGCATTGGCTAAGCGTGACTTCAATATTCATCTGTCGAGATTATTTCTTTGGTTGGAAACACAGACTGGCACGATGCATACTTATGCATGCAATTGATGAACTGCGGTCAGCTTGGTGGAATATGTCTGTTTCCATGCGGCGGCATGCACAAGCCATGACATGCGCACCCATCCACACATCTATAACAGTCAGGTGCATACCTTATGGCCCACAGACCGTGATGTGACTTCACGCCGGTTGGTTAATGTGGATGGCAATATTTTGTACCCGTTGGTTTGACCAGACTTTGACGTGCAATGCCTCGTGTGGCAAGAATCTCACTACAGCAGTGGATAGATGGCTGCAAGCTAATGAAATGCAACGATATGCATGCATTGGCCGCACCCTGTTTTAGTAAAGATTCTTTGACGCCGACTTTGGACGACAACTTTTTCCTTATCGGGACGGTAAATTTTGGAGGCATGTGTCTTGACTAAGTCGTGACAGCAATAGTTATCTGTCAGGATTATTTCTTTGGGTGAAAACACGGACCGGTGTGATGCATACTTGTGCATGCATTGGACGCACTACGGTCAGCTTGGTGGAATATGTCTGTTTCCATGCAGCGACATGCACCAACCATGATATGTGCACCCATCCGCATATATGTAACGGTCAGGTGCATACTTGATGCCCCACAGACTGTGATGTGACTATACGCCCATTGGTTAGTGTGGATGGCAATTTTTTGTTCCCTTGCCTTGATCGGACTTCGACGTGCAATGCCTTGTTTGGCAAGAATTTCACTACAATAGAGGGCAGATGGCCGCAAGCTAATTAAATGCAACGGTATGCATGCATTGGCCGCACCCTATTTTATGAAAGATTCTTTGACCCTGACTTTGGACGGCAACTTTTTCCTTATCGGGACGGTAAAATTTGGAAGCATGTGTCTTGACTGAGCGTGGCCGCAATATTCATCTGTCGGGATTATTTCTTTGGGTGAAAACAAAACTGGCGTGATGCATACTTGTGCATGTATTGGACGCACAACGGCCACCTTGGTGGAATATGTCTGTTTCAATGTGGCGGCATGCACCAGCCATGACATTCACACCCATCCGCACAAATGTAATGGTCAGGTGCATACCTGATGCCCCACAGACCGCGGTGTGACTATAAAATTTGGAAGCATGTGTATTGAGTGAGCGTGGACGCAATATTCATCTGTCGGGATTATTTCTTTGGGTGAAAACACAAACTGGCGCGATGCATACTTGTGTATGCATTGGACGCACAACGGCCAACTTGGTGGAATATGTCTGTTTCCATGTGGCGGCATGCACCAGCCATGACATGCGCACCCATCCGCACATCTGTAACGGCTAGGTGCATACCTGATGCCCCACAGACCGCAGTGTGACTATATGGCCATTAGTTAGTGTGGACGGCAAATTTTTGTACCCGTTGCCTTGATCGGACTTCGACGTGCAATGCCTCATTTGGCAAGCATCTCACTACAATAGTGGGCAGATGGCCGCAAGCTGATGAAATGCAACGACATCCATGCATTAGCCACACCCTATTTTAGGAAAGATTCTTTGACCCCGAGTTTGGACGGCAATAATTTCCTTATGGGGACGGTAAATTTTGAAAGCATGTGTCTTGACTGAGCATAGCTGCTATATTCATCTCTCGGGATTATTTCTTTGGGTAAAAAGATAGACTGATACGATGCATACTTGTGCATGCATTGGACGCACTGCGGTCACCTTGGTGGAATATGTCCGTTTCCATGCGGCGGCATGCACCGGCCGTGACATGCGCACTCATCCGCACATCTGTAACGGTCAGGTGCATACCTGATGCCTCATAGACCGCGACGTGACTATACGCCCATTGGTTAGTGTGGACGGAAATTTTTTGTACCTGTTGCCTTGATCGGACTTCGACGTGCAATGCCTTATTTGGCAAGAATCTCACTACAATAGTGGGCAGATGGCCGCAAGCTAATGAAATGCAACGATATGCATGTATTGGCCGCACCCTGTTTTACGAAAGATTCTTTGACCCCGACTTTGGACGGCAACTTTTTCCTTATCGGGATGGTAAATTTGGAAGCATGTGTCTTGACTAAGTGTGGCCGCAATATTCATCTGTCGATATTATTTCTTTGGATGCAAACACAGACTGGTGCGATGCATACTTGTACATGCATTGGATGCACAATGGCCAGCTTGGTGGAATATGTCAATTTCAATGCAGCGGCATGCACCATCCATGACTTGCGCACTCATCCGCACATATGTAATGGTCAGGTGCATACCTGATGCCCCACAGACCGCGATGTGACTTTACACCCATTGGTTAGTGTGGATGGCAATTTTTTGTACCCGTTGCCTTGATCAGACTTCGATGTGCAATTCCTCGTTTGACAAGAATCTCACTACACTAGTGGGCAGATGGCCGTAAGCTGATGAAATGCAACGACATGCATGCATTGGTCACACCCTGTTTTAGAAAAGATTCTTTGACCCCGACTTTTGACGGCAACAATTTCCTTATGGGGATGGTAAACTTTGAAAGCATGTGTCTTGACTGAGCGTGGATGCAATATTCATATGTCGGGATTATTTCTTTGGGTGAAAACATAGACTGGTGCGAGGCATACTTGTGCATGCATTGGATGCACTGCGGTCAGCTTGTTGGAATATCTCTATTTCCGTGTGGCGGCATGCACTAGCCATGACATGCGCACCCATCCGCATATCTATAACGGTCGGGTGCATACCTGATGCCCCACAAACCGCGACGTGACTATATGCCCAATGATTAGTGTGGACGGCAATTTCTTGTATCTTTTGCCTTGATCGGACTTCGACATGCAATGCCTCATTGGCAAGAATCTCATTACAATAGTGGGCAGATGGCCACAAGCTAATGAAATGCAACGATATGCATGCATTTGCCGCACCCTGTTTTAGGAAATATTCTTTGACCCCGACTTTGGACGGCAACTTTTTCCTTATCAGGATGGTAAATTTGGAAGCATGTGTCTTGACTGAGCGTGACTGCAATATTCATCTGTCGAGATTATTTCTTTGGCTCAAAACATAGACTGGAGCGATGCATACTTGTACATGCATTGGACGCACAGTGGCCAGGTTGGTGGAATATGTCCGTTTCCATGCGGTGACATGCACCAACCATGACATGCGCACCCATCCGTACATCTGTAACGGTCAGGTGCATACCTGATGCCCCACAGACCGCAGTGTGACTATATGGCCATTAGTTAGTGTGGACGGCAAATTTTTGTACCCGTTGCCTTGATCGGACTTCGACGTGCAATGCCTCATTTGGCAAGCATCTCACTACAATAGTGGGCAGATGGCCGCAAGCTGATGAAATGCAACGACATCCATGCATTAGCCACACCCTATTTTAGGAAAGATTCTTTGACCCCGAGTTTGGACGGCAATAATTTCCTTATGGGGACGGTAAATTTTGAAAGCATGTATCTTGACTGAGCATAGCTGCTATATTCATCTCTCGGGATTATTTCTTTGGGTAAAAAGATAGACTGATACGATGCATACTTGTGCATGCATTGGACGCACTGCGGTCACCTTGGTGGAATATGTCCGTTTCCATGCGGCGGCATGCACCGGCCGTGACATGCGCACTCATCCGCACATCTGTAACGGTCAGGTGCATACCTGATGCCTCATAGACCGCGACGTGACTATACGCCCATTGGTTAGTGTGGACGGAATTTTTTTTTACCTGTTGCCTTGATCGGACTTCGACGTGCAATGCCTTATTTGGCAAGAATCTCACTACAATAGTGGGCAGATGGCCGCAAGCTAATGAAATGCAACGATATGCATGTATTGGCCGCACCCTGTTTTACGAAAGAATCTTTGACCCCGACTTTGGACGGCAACTTTTTCCTTATCGGGATGGTAAATTTGGAAGCATGTGTCTTGACTAAGTGTGGCCGCAATATTCATCTGTCGATATTATTTCTTTGGATGCAAACACAGACTGGTGCGATGCATACTTGTACATGCATTGGATGCACAATGGCCAGCTTGGTGGAATATGTCAATTTCCATGCAGCGGCATGCACCATCCATGACTCGCGCACTCATCCGCACATATGTAATGGTCAGGTGCATACCTGATGCCCCACAGACCGCGATGTGACTTTACACCCATTGGTTAGTGTGGATGGCAATTTTTTGTACCCGTTGCCTTGATCAGACTTCGATGTGCAATTCCTCGTTTGACAAGAATCTCACTACACTAGTGGGCAGATGGCCGTAAGCTGATGAAATGCAACGACATGCATGCATTGGTCACACCCTGTTTTAGAAAAGATTCTTTGACCCCGACTTTTGACGGCAACAATTTCCTTATGGGGATGGTAAACTTTGAAAGCATGTGTCTTGACTGAGCGTGGATGCAATATTCATATGTCGGGATTATTTCTTTGGGTGAAAACATAGACTGGTGCGAGGCATACTTGTGCATGCATTGGATGCACTGCGGTCAGCTTGTTGGAATATCTCTATTTCCGTGTGGCGGCATGCACTAGCCATGACATGCGCACCCATCCGCATATCTATAACGGTCGGGTGCATACCTGATGCCCCACAAACCGCGACGTGACTATATGCCCAATGATTAGTGTGGACGGCAATTTCTTGTATCTTTTGCCTTGATCGGACTTCGACATGCAATGCCTCATTGGCAAGAATCTCATTACAATAGTGGGCAGATGGCCACAAGCTAATGAAATGCAACGATATGCATGCATTTGCCGCACCCTGTTTTAGGAAATATTCTTTGACCCCGACTTTGGACGGCAACTTTTTCCTTATCAGGATGGTAAATTTGGAAGCATGTGTCTTGACTGAGCGTGACCGCAATATTCATCTGTCGAGATTATTTCTTTGGCTCAAAACATAGACTGGAGCGATGCATACTTGTACATGCATTGGACGCACAGTGGCCAGGTTGGTGGAATATGTCCGTTTCCATGCGGTGACATGCACCAACCATGACATGCGCACCCATCCGCACATCTGTAACGGTCAGGTGCATACCTGATGCCCCACAGACCGCAGTGTGACTATATGGCCATTAGTTAGTGTGGACGGCAAATTTTTGTACCCGTTGCCTTGATCGGACTTCGACGTGCAATGCCTCATTTGGCAAGCATCTCACTACAATAGTGGGCAGATGGCCGCAAGCTGATGAAATGCAACGACATCCATGCATTAGCCACACCCTATTTTAGGAAAGATTCTTTGACCCCGACTTTGGACGGCAATAATTTCCTTATGGGGACGGTAAATTTTGAAAGCATGTGTCTTGACTGAGCATAGCTGCTATATTCATCTCTCGGGATTATTTCTTCGAGTAAAAAGATAGACTGGTACGATGCATACTTGTGCATGCATTGGACGCACTGCGGTCACCTTGGTGGAATATGTCCGTTTCCATGCGGTGGCATGCACTAGCCGTGACATGCGCACTCATCCGCACATCTGTAACGGTCAGGTGCATACCTGATGCCTCATAGACCGCGACGTGACTATACGCCCATTGGTTAGTGTGGACGGAAATTTTTTGTACCTGTTGCCTTAATCGGACTTCGACGTGCAATGCCTTATTTGGCAAGAATCTCACTACAATAGTGGGCAGATGGCCGCAAGGTAATGAAATGCAATGATATGCATGCATTGGCCGCACCCTGTTTTACGAAAGATTCTTTGACCCCGACTTTGGACGGTAACTTTTTCCTTATCGGGATGGTAAATTTGGAAGCATGTGTCTTGACTAAGTGTGGCCGCAATATTCATCTGTAGATATTATTTCTTTGGATGCAAACACAGACTGGTGCGATGCATACTTGTACATGCATTGGACGCACAATGGCCAGCTTGGTGGAATATGTCAATTTCCATGCGGCGGCATGCACCATCCATGACTTGCGCACTCATCCGCACATATGTAATGGTCAGGTGCATACCTGATACCCCACAGACCGCGATGTGACTTTACACCCATTGGTTAGTGTGGATGGTAATTTTTTGTACCCGTTGCCTTGATCAGACTTCGATGTGCAATTCCTCGTTTGACAAGAATCTCACTACACTAGTGGGCAGATGGCCGCAAGCTGATGAAATGCAACGACATGCATGCATTGGTCACACCCTGTTTTAGAAAAGATTCTTTGACCCTGACTTCTGACGGCAACAATTTCCTTATGGGGATGGTAAACTTTGAAAGCATGTGTCTTGATTGAGCGTGGCTGCAATATTCATTTGTCAGGATTATTTCTTTGGGTGAAAACATAGACTGGTGCGAGGCATACTTGTGCATGCATTGGATGCACTGCGGTCAACTTGGTGGAATATCTCTGTTTCCGTGCGGCGGCATGCACTAGCCATGACATGCGCACCCATCCGCATATCTATAACGGTCGGGTGCATACCTGATGCCCTACAAACCGCGACGTGACTATATGCCCATTGATTAGTGTGGACGGCAATTTCTTGTATCTTTTGCCTTGATCGGACTTCGACGTGCAATGCCTCATTGGCAAGAATCTCATTACAATAGTGGGCAGATGGCCTCAAGCTAATGAAATGCAACAATATGCATGCATTTGCCGCACCTTGTTTTAGGAAAGATTCTTTGACCCCGACTTTGGACGGCAACTTTTTCCTTATCGGGATGGTAAATTTGGAAGCATGTGTCTTGACTGAGCGTGGCCGCAATATTAAATCTGTCGAGATTATTTCTTTGGTTGAAAACATAGACTGGAGCGATGCATAGTTGTACATGCATTGGACGCACAGCGGCCAGGTTGGTGGAATATGTCCGTTTCCATGCGGCGACATGCACCAACCATGACATGCGCACTCATCCGCACATATGTAAAGGTCGGGTGCATACTTGATGCCCCACAGACCGTGATGTGACTATACACCCACTGGTTAGTGTGGACGGCATTTTTTTGTACCCGTTGCCTTGATCGGACTTCAACGTGTAATGCCTCATTTGTCAAGAATCTCACAACAATAGAGGGAAGATGGCCGCATGGTAATGAAATGCAACGATATGCATGAATTGGCCACACCCTGTTTTAGGAAAGATTCTTTGACCCCGACTTTGCATGGCAACTTTTTCCTTATCGGGACGATAAATTTCGGAAGGATGTGCCTTGGCTGAGCGTGGCTGCAGTATTCATCTGTCGGGATTATTTCTTTGGATGGAAACACAGACTGGCACGATGCATATTTGTGCATGCAATTGACGCACTGCGGTCAGCTTGGTGGAATATGTCTGTTTCCATGCGGTGGCATGCACAAGCCATGACATGCGCACCCATCCTCACATCTATAACGGTTAGGTGCATACCTGATGCCCCTCAGACCGCGATGTGTCTACACACCCATTGGTTAGTGTGCACTACAATTTTTTGTACTCGTTGCCTTGATCGGACTTCGACGTGCAATGTCTTGTTTGGCAAGAATCTCACTACAATTGTGGGCAGATGGCCGCAAGCTGATGAAATGCAATAATATGCATGCATTGGACACACCCTGTTTTAGGAAAGATTCCTTGACCCCGACTTTGGACGACATCTTTTTCCTTATTGGGACGGTAAATTTTGAAAGCATGTGTCTTGACCGAGTGTGGCCGCAATATTCATCTGTCGGGATTATTTCTTTGGGTAAAAACACAAAATGGCACGATGCATACTTGTGCATGCATTGGACGCACTGCGGTCATCTCGGTGGAATATGTCCGTTTCCATGATGCAGCATGCACCGGCCATGACATGCGCACCTACCGCACATCTATAATGGTCAGGTGCATACCTGAAGCCCCATAGATTGCGACGTGACTATACGCCCATTAGTTAGTGTGGACGGCAATTTTTTGTACCCTTGCCTTGATCGGACTTCGACATGCAATGCCTTGTTTGGCAAGAATCTCACTACAATAGAGGGCAGATGGATACAAGCTAATGAAATGCAACGATATGCATGCATTTGATGCACCCTGTTTTAGGAAAGATTTTTTGACCCCGAATTTGGATGGCATCTTTTTCCATATTGGGACGGTAAATTTTGGAAGCATGTGTCTTGACTGAGCGTGGCTGCAATATTCATCTGTCAGGATTTTTTCTTTGGATGAAACACAGACTAGCGTGATGCATACTTGTGCATGCATTGGACGCACTGTGGTTAGCTTTGTGGAATATGTCTGTTTCCATGCAGCGGCATGCACTAGCCATGAGATGCACACCCATCCACACATCTATAATGGTCAGGTGCATACTTGATGCCCCACAGACCGCGATGTGACTATACCCCCATTTTTTGTACCCATTGCCTTGATCTGACTTCGACGTGCAATGCCTCGTTTGGCAAGAATCTCACTACAATAGTGGGAAGACGGCCGCAAGCTAATGAAATGCAAAGATATGCATGAATTGGCCGCACCCTGTTTTAGGAAAGATTCTTTGACCCTGACTTTGGACATCAACTTTTTCCTTAGCGGGACGGTATATTTTGGAAGCATGTGTCTTGATTGAGCGTGGCCGCAATATTCATGTGTCTGGATTATTTCTCTGGATGGAAACACAAACTGGCACGATGCATACTTGTGCATGCATTGGACGCATTGTGGTTAACTTCATGGAATATGATTGTTTCCATGCGGCGGCATGCACCAGCAATGACATGCACACCCATCTGCACATCTGTAAAGGTCAGGTGCATACCTGATGCCCCACAAACCGCGATGTGACTATACGCCCATTGGTTAGTGTGGATGGCAATTTTTTGTACCCGTTGGCTAGACCAGACTTGGACGTAAAATGCCTCGTTTGGCAAGAATCTCACTACAGAAGTCGGCAGATGGCCCCAAGATAATGAAATGCAATGATATGCATGCATTGTCCGCACCCTATTTTAGGAAAGATTCTTTGACCCCGACTTTGGACGGAAACTTTTTCCTTATCGCGGCGGTAAAATTTGGAAGCATGTGTCTTGACTGAGCGTGGCTGCAATATTCATCTGTCGGGATTATTTCCTTGGGTGAAAACACAGACTGGCGCGATGCATACTTATGCATGCATTGGACGCACAACGACCAGCTTGGTGGAATATGTCCGTTCCCATGCGGCGGCATGCACCAACCATAACATGCGCACCCATCCGCACATCTGTAACGGTCAGGTGCATACCTGATGCCCCACAGACCGCGACATGACTATATGGCCATTGGTTAGTGTCGACGACAATTTTTTGTACCGTTGCCTTGATCGTACTTCAACGTGCAATGCCTCATTTGGCAAGAATCTCACTACAATAGTGGGCAGATGGACGCAAGCTAATGAAATGTAACGACATGCATGCATTGGTCACACACTGTTTTAGGAAATATCCTTTGACCCCGACTTTGGACGGCAACAATTTCCTAATGGGGAAGGTAAATTTTGAAAGCATGTGTCTTGACTAAGCGTGGCTGCAATATTCATCTATCGGGATTATTTCTCTGGGTGAAAACACAGACTGGTGCGATGCATACTTGTGCATGCATTGGACGCACTGCAGTCAGCTTGGTGGAATATGTCTATTTCTATGCGGCGGCATGCACAAGCCGTGACATGCGCACCGATCCGCACATCTATAACGATCGGGTGCATACCTGATGCCCCACAGACCGCGACGTGACTATACGCCCATTGGTTAGTGTGGATGGCAATTTTTTGTACCCGTTGGCTAGACCAGACTTCGACGTAAAATGCCTCGTTTGGCAAGAATCTCACTACAGAAGTCGGCAGATGACCCCAACATAATGAAATGCAACGATATGCATGCATTGTCCGCACCCTATTATAGGAAAGATTCTTTGACCCCGACTTTGGACGGAAACTTTGTCCTTATCGCGGCGGTAAAATTTGGAAGCATGTGTCTTGACTGAGCGTGGCTGCAATATTCATCTGTCGAGATTATTTCCTTGGGTGAAAACACACACTAGCGCGATGCATACTTATGCATGCATTGGACGCACAATGACCAGCTTGGTGGAATATGTCCGTTCCCATGCGGCGGCATGCACCAATCATAACATGCGTACCCATTCGCACATCTGTAACGGTCAGGTGCATACCTGATGCCCCACAGACCGCGACGTGACTATATGGCCATTGGTTAGTGTGGACGACAATTTTTTGTACCCGTTGCCTTGATCGTACTTCAACGTGCAATGCCTCATTTGGCAAGAATCTCACTACAATAGTGGGCAGACGGACGCAAGCTGATGAAATACAACGACATGCATGCATTGGTCACACACTGTTTTAGGAAATATTCTTTGACCCCGACTTTGGACGGCAACAATTTCCTAATGGGGAAGGTAAATTTTGAAAGAATGTGTCTTGACTAAGCGTGGCTGCAATATTCATCTATCGGGATTATTTCTCTGGGTGAAAACACAGACTGGTGCGATGCATACTTGTGCATGCATTGGACGCACTGCGGCCAGCTTGGTGGAATATGTCTGTTTCTATGCGGCGACATGCACAAGCCGTGACATGCGCACCCATCCGCACATCTATAACGGTCGGGTGCATACCTGATGCCCCACAGACCGCAACGTGACTATACGCCCATTGGTTAGTGTGGATGGTAATTTTTTGTACCCGTTGGCTAGACCAGACTTCGACGTAAAATGCCTCGTTTGGCAACAATCTCACTACAGAAGTCGGCAGATGGCCCCAAGATAATGAAATGCAACGATATGCATGCATTGTCCGCACCCTATTTTAGGAAAGATTCTTTGACCCCGACTTTGGACGGAAACTATGTCCTTATCGCGGCGGTAAAATTTGGAAGCATGTGTCTTGACTGAGCGTGGCTGCAATATTCATCTGTTGGGATTATTTCCTTGGGTGAAAACACAGACTGGCGCGATGCATACATATGCACGCATTGGACGCACAATGACCAGCTTGGTGGAATATGTCCGTTCCCATGCGGCGGCATGCACCAGCCATAACATGCGCGCCCATCCGCACATCTGTAACGGTCAGGTGCATACCTGATGCCCCACAGACCGCGATGTGACTATATGGCCATTGGTTAGTGTGGACGACAATTTTTTGTACCCGTTGCCTTGATCGTACTTCAACGTGCAATGCCTCATTTGGCAAGAATCTCACTACAATAGTGGGCAGATGGCCGCAAGCTGATGAAATGCAACGACATGCATGCATTGGTCACACACTGTTTTAGGAAATATTCTTTGACCCCGACTTTGGACGGCAACAATTTCCTAATGGGGAAGGTATATTTTGAAAGCATGTGTCTTTGGGTGAAAACACAGACTGGTGCGATGCATACTTGTGCATGCATTGGACGCACTGCGGTCAGCTTGGTGGAATATGTCTGTTTCTATGTGGCGGCATGCACAAGCCGTGAAATGCGCACCCAACCGCACATCTATAACGGTCATGTGCATACCTGAGGCCCCATAGACCGCGACGTGACTATACGCCCATTGGTTATTGTGGATGGCAATTTTTTGTACCCGTTGGCTTGACCAGACTTCGATGTAAAATGCCTCGTTTGGTAAGAATCTCATTACAGAAGTCGGCAGAGGGCACCAAGATAATGAAATGCAACAATATGCATGCATTGTCCGCAACCTATTTTAGGAAAGAATCTTTGACACCGACTTTGGACGGAAACTTTATCCTTATCACGGCAGTAAAATTTGGAAGCATGTGTCTTGACTAAGCGTGGCTGCAATATTCGTCTATAGGGATTATTTCCTTGGGTGAAAACACAGACTGGCTCGATGCATACTTATGCATGCATTGGACGCACAGATTGCGATGTGACTATACGCCCATTGGTTAGTGTGGATGGCAATTTTTTGTTCCCTTGCCTTGATCGGACTTTGACGTGCAATGCCTTGTTTGGCAAGAATCTCACTACAATAGCGGGCAGATGGCCGCAAGCTAATTAAATGCAACGGTATGCATGCATTGGCCGCACTCTGTTTTAGGAAAGATTCTTTGACCCTGACTTTTTCCTTATCGGGACGGTATAATTTGGAAGCATGTGTCTTAACTGAATGTGGCCGCAATATTCATCTGTCGGGATTATTTCTTTGGGTGAAAACACAAACCGGCGCGATGCATACTTGTGCATGCATGGGACGCACAATGTCCAGCTTGGTGGAATATGTCTGTTTCCATGTGGCGGCATGCACCAGCCATGACATTCACACCCATCCGCACAAATGTAACGGTCAGGTGCATACCTGATGCCCCACAGACCGCGGTGTGACTATAAAATTTGGAAGCATGTGTATTGACTGAGCGTGGCCGCAATATTCATCTGTCGGGATTATTTCTTTGGGTAAAAACACAAACTGGCGCGATGCATACTTGTGCATGCATTGGACGCACAACGGCCAGCTTGGTGGAATATGTCCGTTCCCATGCGTCGGCATGCACCAGCCATAACATGCACACCCATCCGCAAATCTGTAACGGTCAGGTGCATACCTGATGCCCCACACACCGCGATGTGACTATATGGCCATTGGTTAGTGTGGACGACAATTTATTGTACCCGTTGCCTTGATCGGACTTCAACGTGCAATGCCTCATTTGGCAAGAATCTCACTACAATAGTGGGCAGATGGCCGCAAGCTGATGAAATGCAACGACATGCATGCATTGGTCACACACAGTTTTAGGAAATATTCTTTGACCCCGACTTTGGACGGCAACAATTCCCTAATGGGGAAGGTAAATTTTGAAAGCATGTGTCTTGACTAAGCGTGGCTGCAATATTCATCTATCGAGATTATTTCTTTGGGTGAAAACACAGACTGGTGCGATGCATACTTGTGCATGCATTGGACGCACTGCACTCAGCTTGGTGGAATATTTCTGTTCCCATGCGGCGGCATGCACAAGCCGTGACATGCGCACCCATCCGCACATCTATAACGGTCGGGTGCATACCTGATGCCCCACAGACCGTGACGTGACTATACGCCCATTGGTTAGTGTGGCCGGCAATTTTTTGTATCCGTTGCCTTGATTGGACTTCGACGTGCAATGCCTCATTTGGCAAGAATTTCACTACAATAGTGGGCAGATGGCCGCAAGCTAATGAAAATGCAACGATATGCATGCATTGGCCGCACCGTGTTTTAGGAAAGATTCTTTGACCCCGACTTTGGATGGCAACTTTTTCCTTATTATGACGGAAAATTTTGGAAGCATGTGTCTTGGTTGAGCGTGGCCGCAATATTCATCTGTCGGGTGATGTCTACTACACAACCTTCTTCTTGTAGACGTTGTTGGGCCTGCAAGTGCACAGGTTTGTAGGAAAGTAGCAAATTTTCCTCAAGTGGATGACCTAAGGTTTATCAATCCGTAGGAGGCATAGGATGAAGATGGTCTCTCTCAAACAACCCTGCAACCAAATAACAAAGAGTCTCTTGTGTTCCCAACACACCCAATACAATGGTAAATTGTATAGGTGCACTAGTTCGAAGAAGAGATGGTGATACAAGTGCAATATGGATGGTAGATATAGGTTTTTGTAATCTGAAATAATAAACACAGCAAGGTAAATAATGATAAAAGCGAGCGTAAACGGTATTGCAATGATAGGAAACAAGGCCTAGGGTTCATACTTTCACTAATGCAAGTTCTCTGAACAATAATAACATAGATAGATCATATAACAAGCCCTCAACATGCAATAAAGAGTCACTCCAAAGCCACTAATAGCGGAGAACAAACGTAGAGATTATGGTAGGGTACGAAACCACCTCAAAGTTATTCTTTCGGATCAATCTATAAAAGAGTTCGTACTAGAATAACACCTTAAGACACAAATCAACCAAAACCCTAATGTCACCTAGATACTCCATTGTCACCTCAAGTATCCGTGGGCATGATTATACGATATGCGTCACACAATCTCAGATTCATCCAACCAACATAAAAGTACTTCAAAGAGTGCCCCAAAGTTACTACCGGAGAGTCAAGAACGTTTGCCAACCCCTATGCATAGGTTCCCAATGTCACGAAACCCGCAAGTTGATCACCAAGACATACATCAAGTGTTCTCATAAAAGACTCAATCCGGTAAGATAACTTCAAAGGGGAAACTTAATTCATCACAAGAGAGTAGAGGGGGAGAAACATCATAAGATCCAACTACAATAGCAAAGCTCGGGATACATCAAGATCGTGCTATAGAGGGAACACGAGAGAAAACACGAGAGAGAGAGATCAAACACATAGCTACTAGTACATACCCTCAGCCCCGAGGGTGAATTACTCCCTCCTCGTCATGGATAGCGCCGAGATGATGAAGATGGCCACCGATGATGGGTTCCCCCTCCGGGAGGGTGCCGGGAAGGGCTCTCGAGAAGTTTTTGGTGGCTACAGAGGCTTGCAGCGGCGGAACTCCCGATCTATCTTCTGTTCTGGAAGTCTTAGGGTACGTAGGTATATACGGGTGAAAGAAGTACGTCGGTGGACCGAAGGGGGGGGGGCATGAGGCAGGGGGCGCGCCCCAGGGGGTGGGCACGCCCCCACCATCGTGAGCACCTACCTTCTTTCCTGACGTGCACTCCAAGTCAATCGGGTGGCTTTCCTTCCAAAAATAACTTCTCCGGTTGATTTCGTTCCGTTTTGACTCCGTCTGATATTCCTTTTCCTCGAAACACTGAAATAGGCATAAAACAGCAAATCTAGGTTGGGCCTCCGGTTAATAGGTTAGTCCCAAAAATAATATAAAAGTGGATAGTAAAGCCCAATATTGCCTAAAACAGTAGATAATATAGCATGGAGCAATCAATAATTATAGATACGTTGGAGACGTATCAAGCATCCCCAAGCTTAATTCCTACTCGTCCTCGAGTAGGTAAATGATAAAAAATAATTTTTGATGCGGAGTGCTACTTTGGCATAATTTCAATGTAAATCTTCTTAATTGTGGTATGAATATTCAGATCTGAAAGATTCAAGACAAAAGTTCATATTGACATAAAAATAATAATACTTCAAGCATACTAACTAAGCAATTATGTCTTCTCAAAATAACATGGCCAAAGGAAGTTATCCCTACAAAATCATATAGTCTGGCTATGCTCCATCTTTCCCACACAAAATATTTAGATCATGCACAACCCCGATGACAAGCCAAGCAATTGTTTCATACTTTAATAATCTCAAACTCTTTCAACTTTCACGCAATACATGAGCGTGAGCCATGGACATAGCACTATATGTGGAATAGAATGGTGGTTGTGGAGAAGACAAAAAAGGAGAAGATAGTGTCACATCAACTAGGCGTATCAACGGGCTATGGAGATGCCCATTAATAGATATCAATGTGAGTGAGTAGGGATTGCCATGCAACGAATGCACTAGAGCTATAAATATATGAAAGCTCAACAAAAGAAACTAAGTGGGTGTGCATCCAACTTGCTTGCTCACGAAGACCTAGGGCACTTTTGAGGAAGCCCATCATTGGAATATACAAGCCAAGTTCTATAATGAAAAATTCCCACTAGTATAAGAAAGTGACAACATATGAGACTCTCTTTTATGAAGATCACGGTGCTACTTTGAAGCACAACTGTGGTAAAAGGATAGTAACATTGTCCCTTCTCTCTTTTTCTCTCATTTTTTTGTTGGGACTTTTCTCTTTTTTTTATGGCCTCCTTTTTTTATATTTCGTCCAGAGTCTCATCCCGACTTATGGGGGAATCATAGTCTCCATCATCCTTTCCTCACTGGTACAATGCTCTAATAATGATGATCATCACACTTTTATTTTTTTTTACAACTCAACAATTACAACTCGATACTTAGAACAAAACATGGCTCTATATGAATGCCTCCGACGGTGTACCGGGATATGCAATGAATCAAGAGCGACATGTATGAAAATTATGAAGGTGGCCTTGCCACAAATACAATGTCAACTACATGTTCATGCAAAAAGCAATATGACAAAAGTAATGTGTGTCATATGAACGGAACGGTGGAAAGTTGCATGGCAATATATCTCGGAATGGCTATGGTGATGCCATAATAGGTAGGTATGGTGGCTGTTTTGAGGAAGGTATATGGTGGGTGTATGATACCGGTGAAAAGTGCGCGGTATTAGAGAGGCTAGCAATGGTGGAAGGGTGAAAGGGTGCGTATAATCCATGGACTCAACATTAATCAAAACAACTCATGCACTTGTTGCAAAAGTTTAGAAGTCATCAAAAACCAAAGCACTACACGCATGCTCCTAGGGGGGATAGATTGGTAGGAAAAGACCATCGCTCGTCCCCGACCGCCACTCATAAGGAAGACAATCAATAAATAAAATTGTGCTCCAACTTCATCACAAAGCGGTTCACCATACGTGCATGCTACGGGAATCACAAACTTCAACACAAGCATTCTTTAAATTCATAATCACCCAACTAGCATTACTTTGATATTATCACCTCCATATCTCAAATTAATTATCAAGCATCAACCTTATCTTAGTATTCAACGCACTCAAAAGAAAGATTCACATATTTTGAATACCAAGTATATTAACATTAAGCAAATTACTATGCTATTAACGACTCTCAAAATAATCTAAGTGAAGCATGAGAGATCAATAGTTTCTTTAAAAAAATCCACCACCGTGCTCTAAAATATATAAGTGAAGTACTAGAGCAAACGACAAACTACTCTGAAAGATATAAGTGAAGATCAATGAGTAGCTAAATAATTATGCAACTATGTGAAGACTCTCTCTCATTAAAGAATTTAAGATCTTGGTATTGTATTCAAGCAGCAAGCAAAAAAAATAAAATGACATTGCAAGGATAGCACAACTCATGTGAAGAAGCAAAAACTTAGGCTCAACTGATACTAACCGATAGTTGTTGAAGAAGAAAGGCGAGATGCCTACCGGGGGATCCCCAAGCTTAGATGCTTGAGACTTATTGAAATATTATCTTGGGGTGCCTTGGGCATCCCCAAGATTGAGCTTTTGTGTCTCCTTAATTCCTTTCATGTCACGGTTTGTCTTTTTATCAAAAGCTTCATTCACAACAAACTCAACAAGAACTTGTGAGATAGGTTAGTATAAACCAATGCAAAACCATGTCATCTTCTACTGTAACAAATCACTAGCATTATTATTCAACATTGAATACTAAATGTCTCTGCATATTTAATACTCCTATCCTCAAATAGAATCATTAAACAAGCAAACATACGCAAACAATGCAAACATAACAGCAATCTGCCAAAACAGTACAGTCTGTAAAGAATGAAAGAGTATCAATACTTACCTTACTCCAAAAATTATGAACTAAAATTCCCACTGTAATAAATTTATCATAGCTTAATATGCAAAAAGATTCAACGTTATACCATTCTCTGACTTTTCTAGGGAATTTTTGCAACAGCGGTAAACTTTCTGTTTTCAAACAGCAACATGTATACTAGCAAAATAAGCATGGCAAAGGCTATCCTTGACTATTTTATTGAAACTAAAGATGCAAAACATTATTCTAACTAACAGCAAGCAAAACCTAACAAGATAAAATGACGCTCCAAGCAAAACACATATCATGTGGCGAATAAAAATATAGCTCCAAGTAAAGTTACCGATGAACGAAGACGAAAGAGGGGATGCCTTCCGGGGCATCCCCAAGCTTAGTTGCTTGGTTGTCCTTGAATATTACCTTGGGGTGCCTTGGGCATCCCCAAGATTAGGCTCTTTCCACTCCTTATTCCATAATCCATCAAATCTTTACCCAAAACTTGAAAACTTCAACCACACAAAACTCAAAACAAAACTCGTAAGCTCCGTTAGTATAAGAAAATAAATCACCACTTAGGTACTGTAATGAACTCATTCTAAATTCATATTGGTGTAAAGCCTACTGTATTCCAACTTCTCTATGGTTCATACCACTTAATACTAGCCATAGATGCATCAAAATAAGCAAACAACACAATGAAACCAGAATCTGTCAAAAACAGAACAGTCTGTATTAATCTGTATCAAACGTATACCTCTGGAACCCCAAAAATTATGAAATAAACTGCTGGACCTGAGGAATTTGTCTATTAATCATCCGAAAAAATAATCAACCTAAAAGGACTCTCCAGTAAAAAATGGCAACCATTCTCGTGAGCGCAAAAGTTTCTGTTTTCTACAGCAAGATCATATAAACTTCACCCAAGTCTTCCCAAAGGTTCTACTTGGCACTTAATTGAAACAAAAGCTATAAAACATGATTACTACAGTAGAATAATCATGTGGACACACAAAAACAGTAAGGGTAAATATTGGGTTGTCTCCCAACAAGCGCTTTTCTTTAATGCCTTTTTAGCTAGGCATGATGATGACAATGATGCTCACATAAAAGATAAGAGTTGAAACATAACGGGAGCATAATGACGCATATGACTAGCACATTTAAGCCTAACCCACTTCCTATGCATAGGGATTTTGTGAGCAAACAACTTAGGGGAACAATAATCAACAAGCATAGGAAGGTAAAACAAGCATAACTTCAAGATTTTCAACACATAGAGAGGAAACTTGACATTATTGCAATTCCTACAAGCATGTATTCCTCCCTCATAATAATTTTCAGTAGCATCATGAATGAATTCAACAATATAACCAACACCTAAAGCATTCTTTTCATGATCTACAAGCATAGCATTTTTAATACTCTCCACATAAGCAAAATTCTTCTCATCAATAGTAGTGGGAGCAAACTCAACAAAATAGTTATCTTGTGAGGCATAATCCAATTGAAAACTAAAATCATGATGACAAGTTTCGTGGTTATTATTATCCTTAATAGCATACAAGTCATCACAATAATCATCATAAATAGCAACTTTGTTGTCATAATCAATTGGAACCTCTTCCGAAATAGTGGACTCATCACTAAATAAAGTTGACACTCTTCCAAATCTACTTTCATATTCATCACAATAATATTCAACATCCTCCAAAATAGTGGGATCACTACTTCCTAAAGTTGACACTCTTCCAAACCCACTTTCATCAATATAATCATCATAAATAGGAGGCATGCTTTCATCATAACAAATTTGCATATCAAAACTTGGGGGACAAAAAATATCATATTCATCAAACGTAGCTTCCCCAAGCTTGGGCCCTTTCATATCATAAGCATAATCACTCTCATCATTAAAAATATTGATAGCACCAATAGTATAGCAATTATCATCATCACAATGAGTAGTAGGAGCAACATCATTTGGGAGGGATACCTTTCTACCTTTGTTGCTCCTTCTTTTCTTTTTATTCTTCACATTATGTGTGGGTTTAACCTTCCTCTTTGAGATCCTTATTGATGAGATTGGTTGAATAGAAAGCTCCCCCTCATTACCTGATTCATCATGAGAAATAATAGGAGGATATTGGGAAGTCTTTTCCCTTTCATTAGTATTCTCATCATCTTCTATTTGCTTTCTTTTCTTTATGTAATTGGCAATATAAGGATTTTCAATGCAATTCTCCACACAAAACATATAAATATCCTCTAGATGAAAATCAAGAAATCTATCAAGATTAAATTTTGGAATACCCTCAGTTATACGTTTCATTTCTTCATAACCCAAAAGAAGGCTAAGCTCTTTATGCTGCTCAAAGGTAATCAAATTATCACAATATTTGGAAACGACTTGATCATGAAACAAATAGAATTGGAGCTTTAAATGACCATGTTCATTGCAAAGTTCACAAGGGGTACTATAAATATTTAATCTTTCAGCACATTCATCTAGCTCTTCTTGCAACAATTTGGTTTCTAAGTACTTATGCCTCTTGCAATATCTATCTTCCCTATTTGGTGTGTACTTACAAACCCAATGCACTCCACAAAAATTGACATGTTTATAGGAGACATTTTCATCATAACTAGTGCAATCATCATTAGCATCATGGATATTCAAATAATTCGTACTAACAACATTGCAATCATGCTCATCATTCAAATATTTAGTGCCAAACAATTTAGAGATTTCTTCTTCTAGCACTTGAGCACAATTAGCCTTTCCATCATACTCACGAAATATATTAAAAAGACGAAGCGTATGAGACAAACTCAATTCCATTTTTTTGTAGTTTTCTTTATAAACTAAACTAGTGATAAAACAAGAAACAAAAAGATTCGATTGCAAGATCTAAAGATATACCTTCAAGCGCTAACCTCCCCGGCAACGGCGCCAGAAAGGAGCTTAGTTGATGGGGTGTGAGTGAGCGCCCTTTACCTAGCCTCCCCGCCAACGGCGCCAGAAAAGAGCTTGATGTCTACTACACAACCTTCTTCTTGTAGACGTTGTTGGGCCTGCAAGTGCACAGGTTTGTAGGAAAGTAGCAAATTTCCCTCAAGTGGATGACCTAAGATTTATCAATCCGTAGGAGGCGTAGGTTGAAGATGGTCTCTCTCAAACAACCCTGCAACCAAATAACAAAGAGTCTCTTGTGTCCCCAACACACCCAATACAATGGTAAATTGTATAGGTGCACTAGTTCGGCGAAGAGATGGTGATACAAGTGCAATATGGATGGTAGATATAGGTTTTTGTAATCTGAAATAATAAAAACAGCAAGGTAAATAATGATAAAAGTGAGCGTAAACGGTATTGCAATGTTAGGAAACAAGGCCTAGGGTTCATACTTTCACTAGTGCAAGTTCTCTCAACAATAATAACATAGATAGATCATATAACAAGCCCTCAACATGCAACAAAGAGTCACTCCAAATCCACTAATAGCGGAGAACAAACGTAGAGATTATGATAGGGTACGAAACCACCTCAAAGTTATTCTTTCGGATCAATCTATAAAAGAGTTCGTACTAGAATAACACCTTAAGACACAAATCAACCAAAACCCTAATGTCACCTAGATACTCCATTGTCACCTCAAGTATCCGTGGGCATGATTATACGATATGCGTCACAGAATCTCAGATTCATCCAACCAACATAAAAGTACTTCAAAGAGTGCCCCAAAGCAACTACCGGAGAGTCAAGAACGTGTGCCAACCCCTATGCATAGGTTCCCAATGTCACAAAACCCGCAAGTTGATCACCAAGACATACATCAAGTGTTCTCATAAAAGACTCAATCCGATAAGATAACTTCAAAGGGGAAACTCAATTCATCACAAGAGAGTAGAGGGGGAGAAACATCATAAGATCCAACTACAATAGCAAAGCTCGGGATACATCAAGATCGTGCCATAGAGGAAACACGAGAGAGAACACAAGAGAGAGAGAGAGAGAGAGAGAGAGAGAGAGAGAGATCAAACACATAGCTACTGGTACATACCCTAAGCCCTGAGGGTGAACTACTCCCTCCTCGTCATGGATAGCGCCGGGATGATGAAGATGGCCACCGGTGATGGGTTCCCCCTCCGGCAGGGTGCCGGGAAGGGCTCCGGAGAGGTTTTTGGAGGCTACAGAGGCTTGCGGCGGCGGAACTCCTGATCTATCTTCTGTTCTGGATGTTTTCGGGTACGTAGGTATATATGGGTGAAAGAAGTACGTCGGTGGACCGAAGGGGGGGCCACAAGGCAGGGGGGGGCGCGCCCCCCACCCTCGTGAGCACCTCCCTTCTTTCCTGACGTTCACTCCAAGTCCATCGGGTGGCCTTCCTTCCAAAAATAACTTCTCTAGTTGATTTCGTTCCGTTTTGACTCTGTCTGATATTCCTTTTCCTCAAAACATTGAAATAGGCACAAAACAGCAAATCTGGGCTGGGCCTCCGGTTAATAGGTTAGTCCCAAAAATAATATAAAAGTGGATAGTAAAGCCCAATATTGCCTAAAACAGTAGATAATATAGCATGTAGCAGTCAAAAATTATAGATACATTGGAGACGTATCATCGGGATTATTTCTCTGGATGAAAACACAGACTAGCGCAATTCATACTTGTGTATGCATTGGACAAACTGCGGTTAGCTTTGTGGAATATGTCTGTTTCCATTGCGGCGGCATGCACTAGCCATGACATGCACACCCATCCACACATCTCTAACGGTTAGGTGCATACCTGATGCCCCACAGACCGCGATGTGACTATACGCCCATTGCTTAGTGTGGACGGCAATTTTTTGTACCCATTGCCTTGATCGGACTTCGACGTGAATCTCACTACAATAGCGGGCAGATGGCCGCAAGCTAATGAAATGCGACGATATGCATGCATTGGCCGCACCCTGTTTTAGGAAAGATTCTTTGACCCCGACTTTGGACGGCAACTTTTGCCTTATCGGGACGGTAAATTTTGGAAGCATGTGGCTTGACTGTGTGTGGCCGCAATATTCATTTGTCTGGATTATTTTTTTGGATGGAAACACAGACTGGCGCGATGCATACTTGTGCATGCAATTGACGCACTGCGGTCAGCTTGGTGGAATATGTCCGTTTTCATGCGGCAGCATGCACCAGCCATGACATGCGCACCCATCCGCACATCTATAATAGTCAGGTGCATACGTGATGCCCCACAGACCGCGATGTGACTATACGCGAGTTGGTTAATGTGGATGGCAATATTTTGTACCATTGGTTTGACCAGACTTCGAGGTGCAATGCCTCGATTGGCAAGAATCTCAATACAGTAGTGGGCATATCGCCACAAGCTAATGAAATGCAACGATATGCATGCATTGGACGCACCCTATTTTAGAAAAGATTCTTTGACGCTGACTTTGAACGGCAACTTTTTCCTTATTGGGACGGTAAATTTTGGAAGCATGTTTCTTGACTAAGCGTGGCCGCAATATGCATCTGTCGGGATTATTTCTTTGGGTGAAAACACAGACCGATGCGATGCATACTTGTGCATGCATTGGACGCACTGCGGTCATCTTGGTGGAATATGTCCGTTTCTATGCGGCGGCATGCCCCAGCCATGACATGCGCACTTATCCGCACATCTATAATGGTCAGGTGCATACCTGAAGCCCCATAGATTGCGATGTGACTATACGCCCATTGGTTAGTGTGGATGGCAATTTTTTGTACCCTTGCCTTGATCGGACTTCGATGTGCAATGTCTTGTTTGGCAAAAATCTCACTACAATAGAGGGCAGATGGCCACAAGCTAATGAAATGCAACGATATGCATGTATTGGCCGCACCCAGTTTTAGGAAAGATTCTTTGACCCTGACTTTGGACGGCAACTTTTTCCTTATTGGGCGGCAAATTTTGGAAGCATATGTCTTGACTGAGCGTGGCCGCAATATTCATTTATCGGAATTTATTTTTTGGATGAAAACACAGACTAGCGTGATGCATACTTGTGCATGCATTGGATGCACTGCGGTTAGCTTCATGGAATATGTTTGTTTTCATGCGGCGGCATGCACCAGCCATGACATGCGAACCCATCCGCACATCTATAACTGTCAGGGGGATACCTGATGCCCCACAGACCGCGATGTGACTATACGCCCATTGGTTATTGTAGACGGCAATTTTTTGTACCCGTTGACTTGATCAGACTTTGACGTGCAATGTCATGTTTGGGAAAATCTCACTACAATAGTGGGCAGATGGCCGCAAGCTAATGAAATGCAATGATATGCATGCATTGACCGCACCCTATTTTAGGAAAGATTCTTTGACCCCGAATTTCGACGGCAACTTTTTCCTTATCGTGACGGTAAATATTGGAAGCATGTGTCCTGACTGAGCCTGGCCGCAATATTCATCTACCGGGATTATTTCTTTGGGTGAAAACACGGACCAGTGCGATGCATACTTATGCATGCATTGGACGCTCAATGGCCATCTTGGTGGAATATGTTTGTTTCCATGTGCGGCATGCACCAGCCATGAAATGCACACCCATCCGCACATCTGTAACGGTCAGGTGCATACCTGATGCCCTAGAGACCTGGATGTGACTATACGCCCATTGGTTAGTGTGCACGCCAATTTTTTGTACTCATTGCCTTGATCGGATTTCAACGTGCAATGTCTCGTTTGGCAAGAATCTCACTACAATAGTGGGCAGATGGCCGCAAGCTGATGAAATGCAACGATATGCATGCATTGACCCCGACTTTGGACGGCATCTTTTTCCTTATCGAGACGGTAAATTTTGAAAGCATGTGTCTTGACTGAGCGTGGCCGCAATATTCATCTGTTGGGATTATTTCTTTGGGTGAAAACACAGATTGGTGCAACGCATACTTGTGCATGCATTGGACGCACTTCGGTCAACTTGGTGGAATATGTCTGTTTCCATGCGGCGGCATGCACTAGCCATGACATGCGCACCTACCGCACATCTATAACGGTTAGGTGCATACCCGAAGCCTCACAAATTGCGATGTAACTATACGCCCATTGGTTAGTGTGGATGACAATTTTTCGTACCCTTGCCTTGATCGGACTTCGACGTGCAATGCCTTGTTTGGCAAAAATCTCACTATAATAGAGGGCAGATGGCCGCAAGCTAATGAAATGCAACGATATGCATGCATTGGCCGCACCCTGTTTTAGGAAACATTTTTTGACCCCGACTTTGGGTGGCATATTTTTCCTTATTAGGACGGTAAATTTTGCAAGCATGTGTCTTGGCTGAGCGTGGCCGCAATATTCATCTGTCGGGATTATTTCTTTGGATGAAAACACAGACTAGCGCAATGCATACTTGTGCATGCATTGGACGAACTACGGTTAGCTTTGTGGAATATGTCTGCTTCCATGCGGCGGCATGCACTAGCCATGACATGCACACCCATCCACACATCTGTAATGGTCAGGTGCATACCTGATGCTCCACAGAACGCGATGTGACTATGCGCCCATTGCTTTGTGTGGACGGCAATTTTTTGTACCCTTTGCCTTCATCAGACTTCGACGTGAATGCCTCGTTTGGCAAGAATCTCACTACAATAGTGGGCCGTTGGCCGCAAGCTAATGAAATGCAACGATATGCATGCATTGGCCGCACCCTATTTTAGGAACTATTCTTTGACCCTGACTTTGGACGGCAACTTTTCCTTATCGGGACGGTAAATTTTGGAAGCATGTGCCTTGACTGAGCGTGGCCGCAATATTCATTTGTCGGGATTATTTCTTTGGATGGAAACACAGACTGGCGTGATGCATACTTGTGCATGCAATTGACGCACTACGGTCAGCTTGGTGGAATATGTCTGTTTTCATGCGGCGGCATACACCAGCCATGACATGTGCACCCATCCGCACATCTATAACGGTCAGGTGCATACGTGATGCCCCACAGACCGCGATGTGACTATACGCCAGTTGGTTAATGTGGATGGCAATATTTTGTACCCATTGGTTTGACCACACTTCAAGGTGCAATGTCTCGTTTGCCAAGAATCTCACTACAGCAGTGGGCAGATCGCCGCAAACTAATGAAATGCAACGATATGCATGCATTGGCCGCACCCTGTTTTAGGAAAGATTCTTTGACGCTGACTTTGGACGGCAACGTTTTCCTTATCGGGGCGGTAAATTTTGGAAGCATGTGTCTTGACCGAGCGGGGCCGCAATATTCATCTGTCGGGATTATTTCTTTGGGTGAAAACACAAACCGATGCAATGCATACTTGTGCATGCATTGGACGTACTGCGGTCAGCTTGGTGGAATATGTCCGTTTCTATGCGGCGGCATGCCCCAGCCATGACATGCGCACCTATCCGCACATCTATAACGGTCAGGTGAATACCTGAAGCCCCACATATTGTGATGTGACTATACGCCCATTGGTTAGTGTGGATGGCAATTTTTTGTACCCTTGCCTTGATCGAACTTCGACGTGCAATGCCTTGTTTGGCAAAAATCTCACTACAATAGAGGGCAGATGGCCACAAGCTAATGAATTGCAACGATATGCATGCACTGTCCGCACCCTATTTTAGGAAAGATTCTTTGACCCCGACTTTGGATGGCAACTTTTTCCTTATTGGGCTGTAAATTTTGGAAGCATATGTCTTGACTGAGCGTGGCCGCAATATTCATCTGTCGGAATTATTTTTTTGGATGAAAACACAGACCAGCGTGATGCATACTTGTGCATGCATTGGACGCATTGCGGTTAGCTTCATGGAATATGTTTGTTTCCATGCGGCGGCAAGCACCAGCCATGACATGCGCACCCATCCGCACATCTGTAATGGTTAGGGGGATACCTGATACCTCACAGACTGCGATGTGACTATACGCCCATTGGTTATTCTGGACGGCAATTTTTTGTACCCGTTGACTTGATCAAACTTTGACGTGCAATGTCTTGTTTGGCAAAAATCTCACTACAATAGTGGGCAGATGGCCGAAAGCTAATGAAATGCAACGATATGCATGCATTGGCTGCACCCTGTTTTAGGAAATATTCTTTGACCCCGACTTGGGACGACAACTTTTTCCTTATCGTGACGGTAAATATTGACCCCGACTGAGCGTGGCCGCAATATTCATCTATCGCGATTATTTCTTTGGGTGAAAACACGGACCAGTGTGATGCATACTTATGCATGCATTAGACGCTCAATGGCCAGCTTGGTGGAATATGTTTGTTTCCATGCGGCGGCATGCACCAGCCATGAAATGTGCACCCATTCGCACATCTGTAATGGTCAGGTGCATACCTGATGCCCCACAGGCCGCGGTGTGACTATACGCCCATTGCTTAGGGCGCACGCCAATTTTTTGTACTCGTTGCCTTGATCGGACTTCGACGTGCAATGTCTTGTTTGCCAAGAATCTCACTACAATAGTGGGCAGATGGCCGCAAGCTGATGAAATGCAACGATACGCATGCATTGGCCGCACCCTGCTTTAGGAAATATTCTTTGACCCTGACTTTGGACGGCAACTTTTTCCTTATTGGGCGGTAAATTTTGGAAGCATATGTCTTGACTGAGCGTGGCCGCAATATTCATCTTTCGGAATTATTTTTTTGGATGAAAACACAGACTAGCGCAATGCATACTTGTGCACGCATTGGACGCACTGCAGTTAGCTTCGTGGAATATGCCTGTTTCCATGCGGCGACATGCACCAGCCATGACATGCGCATCCATCCGCACATCTATAACGGTCAGGGGGATACCTGATGCCCACAAACCGCGATGTGACTATACGCGCATTGGTTATTATGGACGGAAATTTTTTATACCCGTTGACTTGATCAGACTTTGACGTGCAATGTCTTGTTTGGCAAGAATCTCACTACAATAGTCAGTAGATGGCCGCAAGCTAATGAAATGCAAAATGCATGCATTGGCCGCACCCTGTTTTAGGAAAGATTCTTTGACCCCGACTTTGGACGACAAATGTTTCATTATCGTGATGGTAAATATTGGAAGCATGTGTCTTGACTGAGCGTGGCCGCAATATTCATCTGTCGGGATTATTTCTTTGGGTGAAACACGGACTAGTGCGATGCATTCTTATGCATGCATTGGATGCTCAACGGCCAGCTTGGTGGAATATGTTTGTTTCCATGCAGCGACATGCACCAGCCGTGAAATACGCACCCAGCCGCACATCTGTAACGGTCAAGTGCATACCTGATGCCCCACATACCGCGATGTGACTATATGCCCATTGGTTAGTGTGCACGCCAATTTTTTGTACTCGTTGCCTTGATCGGACTTCGACGTGCAATGTCTCGTTTGGCAAGAATCTCACTACAATAGTGGGCAGATGGCCACAAGCTGATGAAATGCAACGATATACATGCATTGACCCCGACTTTGGACGACATCTTTTTCCTTATCGAGACGGTAAATTTTGAAAGCATGTCTCTTGACTGAGCATGGCCGCAATATTCATCTGTCGGGATTATTTCTTTAGGTGAAAACACAGATTGGTGCAACGCATACCTGTGCATGCATTGGACGCACTACGGTCAGCTTGGTGCAATAAGTCCGTTTCCATGCGGCGGCATGCACCAGCCATGACATGCGCACCTACCGCACATCTATAACGGCCAGGTGCATACCTGAAGCCTCACAAATTGCGATGTGACTATACGCCCATTGCTTAGTGTGGAGGCAATTTTTTGTACCCGTTGCCTTGATCGGACTTCGACGTGCATGCCTCGTTTGGCAAGAATCTCACTACAATAGTGGGCAGATGGCCGCAAGCTAATGAAATGCAACGATATGCATGCATTGGCCACACCCTGTTTTAGGAAAGATTCTTTGACCGCGACTTTGGACGACAACTGTTTCCTTATCATGACGGTAAATTTTGGAAGCATGTGTCTTGATTGAGCGTGGCCGCAATATTCATCTGTCGGGATTATTTCTTTGAATGAAAATATAGGCTGGCGCGATGCATAGTTGTGCATGCATTGGACGCACTATGGCCAGCTTGGTGAATATGTCCGTTTCCATGCAGTGGCATGCACCAGCCATGACATGCGCACCCATCCGCACATCTGTAAGGGTCAGGTGCATACCTGATGCCCCCACAGACCGCGATGTGACTATATGCCCATTGGTTAGTGTGGATGACAATTTTTTGTACCCGTTGGCTTGACCAGACTTGGATGTGCATTGCCTCGTTTGGCTAAAATCTCACTACAGTAGTGGGCAGATGGCCGCAAGGTAATGAAATGCAGCGATATGCATGCATTGGCGCATCCTGTTTTAGGAAAGACTCTTTGACCCCGATATTGGACGTCAACTTTTTCCTTATCGGGACGGTAAATTTTGGAAGCATTTGTCTTGACTGAGCAAGACCGCAATATTCAGCAGTCGGGATTATTTCTTTGGGTGAAAACACAGACCGATGCGATGCATACTTGTGCATGCATTGGACGCACTGCGGACAGCTTGGTGGAATATGTCCGTTTCTTTGCGGCGGAATGCCCCAGCCATGACATGCGCCCCTACCCGCACATCTATAATGGTCAGGTGCATACCTGAAGCCCCACAGATTGTGATGTGACTACACGCCCATTGGTTAGTGTGGTTGGCAATTTTTTGTACCCTTGCCTTGATCGGACTTCAATGTGCAATGTCTTGTTTGGCAAAAATATCACTACAATAGAGGGAAGATGGCCGCAAGCTAATGAAATGCAACGATATCCATGCATTGGCCGCACCCTATTTTAGGAAAGATTCTTGGACCCCGACTTTGGACGGCAACTTTTCCTTATTGGGCGGTAAATTTTGGAAGCATATGTCTTGACTGAGCGTGGCCGCAATATTCATCTGTCGGAATTATTTTTTTGGATGAAAACAGAGACTAGCGTGATGCATACTTGTGCATGCATTGGACGCACTGCGGTTAGCTTCGTGGAATATGTCTGTTTCCATGCGGCGGCATGCACCAGCCATGACATGCGCACCCGTCCGCACATCTATAACGGTCAGGTGCATACCTGATGCCCCCATAGACCACGATGTGACTATATGCCCATTGGTTAGTGTGGATGACAAATTTTTTGTGCCCATTGGCTTGACGAGACTTGGACGTGCATTGCGTCGTTTGGCTGGAATCTCACTACAGTAGTGGGCAGATGGCCGCAAGGTAATGAAATGCAGCGATATGCATTCATTGGCGCACCCAGTTTTAGGAAAGATTCTTTGACACCGATATTGGACGGCAACTTTTTCCTTATCGGGACGGTAAATTTTGGAAACATGTGTCTTGACTGAGCGTGCCCGCAATATTCATCTGTCGGGATTATTCCTTTGAATGAAAACACAGACTGGCGCGATGCATACTTGTGCATGCATTGGACGCACTGCGGTTAGCTTGCTGGAAATGTCCGTTTCCGTGCGGCGGCATGCAACAGCCATGACATGCACACCCATCCGCACATCTGTTACGGTCAGGTGCATAACTGATGCCCCATAGACCACGATGTGACTATACGCCCATTGGTTAGTGTGGATGGTAATTTTTGGTACCCGTTGTCTTGACCAGACTTCGTTGTGCAATGTCTCGTTTGGCAAGAATCTCACTACAGTAGTGGGCAGATGGCCGCAAGCTGATGAAATGCAATGATATGCATGGATTAGGCACACCCTGTTTCGGAAAGATTCTTTCACCCCGACTTTGGACGGCAACTTTCCCTTATCAGGACGGTAAATTTTGAAAACATGTGTCTTGACTGAGCATGGCCGCAATATTCATCTGTCGGGATTATTTTTTTGGTGAAAACACAAACTCGCACGATGCATACTTGTGCATGCATTGGATGCATTGCGGTCAGCTTGGTGGAATATGTCTGTTTCTATGCAGTGGCATGCACCATCCATGACATGCGCACCCATCTACATATCTATAACGGCCAGGTGCATACCTGATGCCCCACAAACCGTGATGTGACTATACGCCCAATTTGTACGGCAATTTTTTGTACCCCTTGGCTTGATCGGACTTCGACGTGCAATGCCTCGGTTGGGAAGAATCTCACTAAAATATGGGCAGATGACCGCAAGCTGATGAAATGCAACGATATGAATGCATTGGCTGCACCCTGTTTTAGGAAAGATTCTTTGACCCCGAGTTTGGACGACAACTTTTTCCTTATTGGGACGGTAAATTTTGGAAGCATGTGTCTTGAGTGAGGGTGGCCGCAATATTCATCTGTCGGGATTATTTCTTTGGGTGAAAACACAGACTGGCGATGCATACTTGTGCATGCATTGAACTTACTATGGTCAGCTTGGTGGAATATGTCCATTTCCATGAGGCAGCATGCACCAGCCATGACATGCGCACCCATCCGCACATCTGTAACGGTCAGGCGCATACTAATGCCCCACAGACCGCGATGTGAATATACGCTCATTGGTTAGTGTGGACGGCAACTTTTTGTACCCGTTGGCTTGACCGGACTTCGACGTGCAATGCCTCATTTGGCAAAAATCTCACTACTGTTTTGGGCAGATGGCCGCAAGCTGATGAAATGCAACGATATGCATGCATTGGCTGCACCCTATTTTAGGAAAGCTTATTTGACCCTGACTTTGGACGGCAACTTTTTCCTTATCGGGACAGTAAATTTTGGAAGCATGTGTCTTGACTGAGCATGCCGCAATATTCATCTGTCGGGATTATTTCTTTGGTTGAAAACACAGACTGGCGCGATGCATACTTGTGTATGCATTGGACACACTCCGGTCGATCAGCTTTGTGGAATATGTCTGTTTCCATGCGGCGGCATGCACCAGTCATGACATGCGCACCCATCCGCACATCTGTAGCTGTCAGGTGCATACCTGATTTCTCACAGACTGCGATGTGACTATACGCCCATTTCTTAGTGTGGACGTCATTTTTTTGTACCCGTTGGGTTGATCGGACTTCGAAGTGCAATTCCTCGTTTGGCAAGAATCTCACAACATTAGTGAGAACATGGACGCAAGCTGATGAAATGCAACGATATTCATGCATTAGTTACACCCTGTTTTCGGAAAGATTTTTTGACACCGACTTTGGACAGCAACTTTTTCTTTACTGGGACGGTAAATTTTGGAAGCATGTGTCTTGACTGAGCATGGCCGCAATATATTCATCTGTCGGATTATTTCTTTGGGTGAAAACACAGACAGGAGCGATGCATAGTTGTGCATGCATCCGACACACTGCGGTCAGCTTGGTGGAATATGTCCGTTTCAATGCGGCGGCATGCACCAGCCATGACATGCGCACCCATCCACATATTTGTAACTGTCAGGTGCATACCTGATTTCCCACTGACTGCGATGTGACTACACACCCATTGGTTAGTGTGGATGGCAATTTTTTGTACCCGTTGGCTTGACCGGACTTCGGCGTGCAATGCCTCGTTTGAAAAGAATCTCACTACAGTAGTGGGCAGATGCCTGCAAGCTAATGAAATGCGATGATTTGCATGCATTGGCTGCACCCTCTTTTAGAAAAGATTCTTTGACTCCGACTTTGGACGAGAAGGAATCTGTTTTATCAGAGAGCTCAGATAGCTACGGCGTCTCGTACATTTGTCGTGGTGACAGATTTAGTCTTGCGTGTTGTATATCTACATGATGTAATGGGTGCCTTTTTCATTATTGCAGTTATGATATTGATGTCCAACTAACGTACCTCTCCCAACATGCATCTTGTACTCACGTATTATAGACTTGAGTGGTCCTATATATTTCTATGTACCATGCCCACTTGTTCATGGATCAGTTTCAATATGCTGCCAAACAAAAAAAACGAATGGTCCATAAGTAGAGGACATGCATGTTCCTGGTACATGTTTACTAATGTACATGGTGCATCATGTATAGCACTATTGTTGTAATTATGCCATATACCAAGGCTACCTTTGAGTATGTTCTGCAATTTTGATCCCACGTCCGTTTGTGCGACGACCAGTAAGCAAATCTAACCCCCGCCGTCACCCCTCAACCTCCCCCCCCCCCAAATGGAAGAAATGGTGAAAGTGTTGGAAATATGCCCTAGAGGCAATAATAAAATGGTTATTATTATATTTCTTTGTTCGTGGTAATAGTCTATTATTCATGCTATAATTGTGTTATCCGGAAATCGTAATACACGTGTGAATACATAGACCACAACGTGTCCCTAGTGAGCCTCTAGTTGACTAGCTCGTTGATCAACAGATAGTAATGGTTTCCTGACTATGGACATTGGATGTCATTGATAATGGGATCACATCATTAGGAGAATGATGTGATGGACAAGACCCAATCCTAAGCATAGCTCAAAGATCGTGTAGTTCGTTTAGCTAGAGCTTTTCCAAATGTCAAGTATCATTTCCTTAGACCATGAGATTGTGCAACTCCCGGATACCGTAGGAGTGCTTTGGGTGTACCAAACGTCACAACATAACTGGGTGACTATAAAGGTACACTACGGGTATCTCCGAAAGTGTCTGTTGGGTTGGCACGAATCGAGACAGGGATTTGTCACTCCGTCTGACGGAGAGGTATCTCTGGGCCCACTCGGTAATGCATCATCATAATGAGCTCAATGTGACCAAGTGTCTGGTCACGGGATCATGCATTACGGTATGAGTAAAGTGACTTGCCAGTAACGAGATTAAACTAGGTATTGGGATACCGACGATCGAATCTCGGGCATGTAACGTACCAATTGACAAAGGGAATTGTATATGGGATTACTTGAGTCCTCGACATCGTGGTTCATCCGATGAGATCATCGTGGAGCATCTGGGAGCCAACATGGGTATCCAGATCCCGCTGTTGGTTATTGACCGGAGAGGCGTCTCGGTCATGTCTACATGTCTCCCGAACCCGTAGGGTCTACACACTTAAGGTTCGGTGACGCTAGGGTTGTAGAGATATGAGTATGCAGTAAACCGAAAGTTGTTCAGAGTCCCGGATGAGATCCCGGACATCCCGAGGAGTTCCGGAATGGTCCGGAGTTAAAGAATTATATATAGGAAGTGAAGTTTCGGCCATCGGGAAAGTTTTGGGGGTTACCGGTATTGTACCGGGACCACCGGAAGGGTCCCGGGGGTGCACCGGGTGGGGCCACCTATCCCGGAGGGCCCCATGGGCTGAAGTGGGAGGGGAACCAGCCCCTGGTGGGCTGGTGCGCCCCCCCTTGGGCCCCCCTACGCCTAGGGTTGGGAAACCCTAGGGGTGGGGGCACCTCAACTTGCCTTGGGGGGCAAGCCACCCCCTTGGCCGCCGCCCCCCCTAGGAGATCCCATCTCCTAGGGCAGGCTCCCCCCCTAGGTGGCCTATATAAAGAGGGGGGCGGGAGGGCAGCTGCACCCATGCTCTGGGCGCATCCCTCTCCCTCTCGCAGACGCTTGGCGAAGCCCTGCCGAGATCTCTGCTGCATCCACCACCACACCATCGTGCTGCTGGATCTTCATCAACCTCTCCTTCCCCCTTGCTGGATCAAGAAGGAGGAGACGTCTCCCTGACCGTACGTGTGTTGAACACGGAGGTGCCGTCCATTCGGCGCTAGGATCTCCGGTGATTTGGATCACGACGAGTACGATCCCTCAACCCCGTTCTCTTGAACGCTTCCGCTTGATCTACAAGGGTATGTAGATGCACTCCTCTATCTCTCGTTGCTAGATGAACTCATAGATTGATCTTGGTGAAACTGTAGGAAATTTTTTATTTTCTGCAACGTTCCCCAACAGTGGCATCATGAGCTAGGTCTATGCGTAGTTCTCTTTGCACGAGTAGAACACAAATTTGTTGTGGGCGTAGATGTTGTCAACTTTCTTCCCACTACTAGTCTTATTTTGCTTCAGCGGTATTGTGGGATGAAGCGGCCCGGACCGACCTTACACGTACACTTACGTGAGACAGGTTCCACCGACTGACATGCACTAGTTGCATAAGGTGGCTAGTGGGTGTCTGTCTCTCCCACTTTAGTTGGAGCGGATTCGATGAAAAGGGTCCTTATGAAGGGTAAATAGAAGTTGACAAATCACGTTGTGGCTTTCACGTAGGTAAGAAAACGTTCTTGCTAGAACCCTATTGCAGCCACGTAAAACATGCAACAACAATTAGAGGACGTCTAACTTGTTTTTGCAGCATGTGATTGTGATGTGATATGGCCAAAAGTTGTGATGAATGATGAATGATATATATGTGATGTATGAGATCATGTTATTGTAATAGGAATCACGACTTGCATGTCGATGAGTATGACAACCGACAGGAGCGATAGGACTTGTCTTAATTATTGTATGACCTGCGTGTCAATAATTTAACACCATGTAATAATTTCCTTTATTGCTAAACCGTTAGCCATAGTAGTAGAAGTAATAGTTGGCGAGCAACCCCATGGAGACACGATGAAGAGATCATGGTGTCATGCCAGTGACGAAGATGATCATGGAGCCCTGAAGATGGAGATCAAAGGAGCTATATCATATTGGCCATATCATGTCACTACTATTTGATTGCATGTGATGTTTATCATGTTTTTGCATCTTGTTTACTTAGAACGACGGTAGTAAATAAGATGATCCCTCATAATAATTTCAAGAAAGTGTTCCCCCTAACTGTGCGCCGTTGCGAAAGTTTGTTGTTTCGAAGCACCACGTGATGATCGGGTGTGATAGATTCTAACGTTCACATACAACGGGTGTAAGACATATTTACACACGCATAAACACTTAGGTTAACTTGACGAGCCTAGCATGTACAGACATGGCCTCAGAACACAAGAGACCGAAAGGTCGAACATGAGTCGTATGGAAGATACGATCAACATGGAGATGTTCACCGATGATGACTAGTCCGTCTCACGTGATGATCGGACACGACCTAGTCTACTCGGATCATGTATCACTTAGATGACTACAGGGATGTCTAATCTGAGTGGGAGTTCATTAAATAATTTGATTAGATGAACTTAATTATCATGAACTTAGTCTAAAATCTTTACAATATGTTTTGTAGATCAAATGGACCACGTTACCCTCACTTGCAACGCGTTCCTAGAGAAAACCAAGATGAAAGATGATGGCAGCAACTATACGGACTGGGTCCGGAACCTGAGGATCATCCTCATAGCTGCCAACAAAGATTATGTCCTAGAAGCACCGCTACGTGAAGCTCCCATCCCAGAGAACCAAGACGTTATGAATGCTTGGCAGTCTCATGCTGATGATTACTCCCTCGTTCAGTGCGACATGATTTACAGCTTAGAACCGGGGCTCCAAAAGCGTTTTGAGCAACACGGAGCATATGAGATGTTCAAAGAGCAGAAAATGGTTTTCCAAGCTCATGCCCGGGTCGAGAGATATGAAGTCTCCGACAAGTTCTTCAGTTGTAAGATGGAGGGAAATAGTTCTGTCAGTGAGCACATACTCAAGATGTCTGGGTTGCACAACCGCTTGACTCAGCTCGGAGTTAATCTCCCGGATGACGCGGTTATTGACAGAATCCTTCTTTCGCTTCCATCGAGCTACAAGAGCTTTGTGATGAACTTCAATATGCAGGGGATGGAAAAGACCATTCCTGAGGTATATTCAATGCTGAAATCAGCGGAGGTAGAGATCAAGAAAGAACATCAAGTGTTGATGGTGAATAAAACCACTAAGTTCAAGAAAGGCAAGGGTAAGAAGAACTTCAAGAAGGACGGCAAGGGAGTTGCCGCGCCCGGTAAGCCAGTTGCCGGGAAGAATTCAAAGAATAGACCCAAGCCTGAAACTAAGTGCTTTTATTGCAAGGGAAGCGGACACTGGAAGCGGAACTGCCCCAAGTACTTAGCGGACAAGAAGGCCGGCAACACTAAAGGTATATGTGATATACATGTAATTGATGTGTACCTTACCAGTACTCGTAGTAGCTCCTAGGTATTTGATACCGGTGCGGTTCCTCATATTTGTAACTCAAAGCAAGAACTGCGGAATAAACGGAGACTGGCGAAGGACGAGGTGACGATGCGCGTCGGGAATGGTTCCAAGGTCGATGTGATCGCCGTCGGCACACTACCTCTACATTTACCTACGGGATTAGTTTTAAACCTCAATAATTGTTATTTCGTGCCAAGTTTGACCATGAACATTGTATCTGGATCTCGTTTAATACGAGATGGCTACTCATTTAAATCCGAGAATAATGGTTGTTCTATTTATATGAGAGATATGTTTTATGGTCATGCCCCGATGGTCAATGGTTTATTCTTAATGAATCTCCAACGTGATGTTACACATATTCATAGTGTGAATACCAAAAGATGTAAAGTTGATAATGATAGTCCCATATACTTGTGGCACTGCCGCCTTGGTCACATTGGTGTCAAGCGCATGAAGAAGCTCCATGCTAATGGACTTTTAGAGTCTCTCGATTATGAATCATTTGACACATGCGAACCATGCCTCATGGGAAAAATGACCAAGACTCCATTCTCCGGAACAATGGAGCGAGCAACCAACTTATTAGAAATCATACATAATGATGTGTGCGGTCCAATGAGCGTTGAAGCTCGCGGAGGATATCGTTATGTTCTCACTCTCACTGACGACTTGAGTAGATATGGGTATGTCTACTTGATGAAACACAAGTCTGAGACCTTTGAAAAGTTCAAGGAATTTCAGAATAAGGTAGAGAATCAACATGACCGAAAGATTAAGTTCCTACGATCAGATCATGGAGGATAATATTTAAGTCACGAATTTGGTACACACTTAAGGAAATGTGGAATCGTTTCACAACTAACGCCTCCTGGAACACCTCAGCGTAATGGTGTGTCCGAACGTCGTAATCGCACTTTATTAGATATGGTGCGATCTATGATGTCTCTTACCGATTTACCGCTATCTTTTTGGGGATACGCTCTAGAGATAGCTACATTCACTTTAAATAGGGCACCGTCTAAATCTGTTGAGACGACACCGTATGAATTATGGTTTGAGAAGAAACCTAAGCTGTCGTTTTTAAAAGTTTGGGGATGCGATGCTTATGTCAAGAAACTTCAACCTGAAAAGCTCGAACCCAAGTCGGAAAAATGCGTCTTCATAGGATCGATACCCTAAGGAAACCATCGGGTATACCTTATACCTCAGATCCGAAGGCAAGATCTTTGTTGCCAAGAACGGTTCCTTTCTCGATAAAGAGTTTCTCTCGAGAGAAGTAAATGGGAGGAAAGTGGAACTTGATGAAGTACTACCTCTTGAACCGGTGAGTAGCGCAGCTCAGGAAGATGTTCCTGTGGTGCCAGCACCAACTGAAGAGGAAGTTAATGATGATGATCAAGGTACTTCGGATCAAGTTACTACTGAACTTCGTAGGTCCACGAGGACACGTTCCACACCAGAGTGGTATGGCAACCCTGTCCTGGAAATCATGTTGTTAGACAACGGTGAACCTTCGAACTATGAAGAAGCGATGGCGGGCCCAGATTCCAAAAAATGGCTTGAAGCCATGCAATCCGAGATAGGATCCATGTATGAAAACAAAGTATGGACTTTGACAGACTTGCCTAATGATCAGCGAGTGATAGAAAAAAATGGATCTTTAAGAAGAAGACGGACGCGGATGGTAATGTTACCATCTATAAAGCTCGAATTGTCGCTAAGGGTTATCGGCAAGTTCAAGGGGTTGACTACGACGAGACTTTCTCTCCCTTAGCGAAGCTAAAGTCCGTCTGAATCATGTTAGCAATTGCCGCATACTATGATTATGAGATATGGCAAATGGACGTCAAAACGGCATTCCTTAACGATCATCTTAAGGAAGAACTATATATGATGCAGCCGGAAGGTTTTGTCGACCCTGAGAATGCTAAAAAGGTATGCAAGCTCCAGCGATCCATTTATGGGCTGGTGCAAGCATCTCGGAGTTGGAACATTCGCTTTGATGAGATGATCAAAGCGTTTGGATTTATGCAGACTTATGGAGAAGCGTACGTTTACAAGAAAGTGAGTGGGAGCACTATAGCATTTCTCATATTATATGTAGATGACATACTTTTGATGGGAAATGATATAGAACTCTTGGACATCATTAAGGCCTACTTGAATAAGTGTTTTTCAATGAAGGACCTTGGAGAAGCTGCTTACATAGTAGGCATCAAGATCTATAGGGATAGATCGAGACGCCTCATAGGTCTTTCACAAAGCACATACCTTGATAAGATATTGAAGAAGTTCAATATGGATCAGTCCAAGAAAGGGTTCTTGCCTGTATTGCAAGGTGTGAGATTGAGCTCGGCTCAATGCCCGACCATGGCAGAAGATAAAGAAGAGATGAGTGTCATCCCCTATGCCTCAGCCATAGGGTCTATTATGTATGCCATGTTGTGTACCAGACCTGATCTAAACCTTGCCGTAAGTTTGGTAGGAAGGTACCAAAGTAATCCCGGCAAGGAACACTGGACAGCAGTCAAGAGCATCCTAAAGTACCTGAAAAGGACTAAGGATATGTTTCTCGTTTATGGAGGTGACGAAGAGCTCGTCGTAAAGGGTTATGTCGACGCTAGCTTCGACACGGATCTGGATGACTCAAAGTCACAAACCGGATACGTGTATGTTTTGAATGGTGGGGCAGTAAGCTGGTGCAGTTGCAAGCAAAGCGTCGTGGCGGGAGCTACATGTGAAGCAGAGTACATGGCAGCCTCGGAGGCAGCGCATGAAGCAATCTGGGTGAAGGAGTTCATCACCGACCTAGGAGTCATACCCAATGCATCGGGGCCGATCAAACTCTTCTGTGACAACACTGGAGCTATTGCACTTGCCAAGGAGCCCAGGTTTCACAAGAAGACTAGGCACATCAAGCGTCGCTTCAACTCCATTCGTGAAAATGTTCAAGATGGAGACATAGATATTTGTAAAGTACACATGGACCTGAATGTAGCAGATCCGTTGACTAAACCTCTCCCTAGGCAAAACATGATCAACACCAAAATTCCATGGGTGTTCGATTCATCACAATGTAACTAGATGATTGACTCTAGTGCAAGTGGGAGACTGTTGGAAATATGCCCTAGAGGCAATAATAAAATGGTTATTATTATATTTCTTTGTTCATGGTAATAGTCTATTATTCATGCTATAATTGTGTTATCCGGAAATCGTAACACACATGTGAATACATAGACCACAGCGTGTCCCTAGTGAGCCTCTAGTTGACTAGCTCGTTGATCAACAGATAGTCATGGTTTCCTGACTATGGACATTGGATGTCATTGATAACGGGATCACATCTTTAGGAGAATGATGTGATGGACAAGACCCAATCCTAAGCATAGCTTAAAGATCGTGTAGTTCGTTTAGCTAGAGCTTTTCCAAATGTCAAGTATCATTTCCTTAGACCATGAGATTGTGCAACTCCCGGATACCGTAGGAGTGCTTTGGGTGTACCAAACGTCACTACGTAACTGGGTGACTATAAAGGTACACTATGGGTATCTCCGAAAGTGTCTGTTGGGTTGGCACGAATCGAGACTGGGATTTGTCACTCCGTATGACAGAGAGGTATCTCTGGGCCCACTCAGTAATGCATCATCATAATGAGCACAATGTGACCAAGTGTCTGGTCACGGGATCATGCATTAAGGTACGAGTAAAGTGACTTGCCGGTAACGAGATTAAACGAGGTATTGGGATACCGACAATCGAATCTCGGGTATGTAACGTACCGATAGACAAAGGGAATTGTATACGGGATTACTTGAGTCCTCGACATCGTGGTTCATCTGATGAGATCATCGAGGAGCATGTGGGAGCCAACATGGGTATCCAGATCCCGCTGTTGGTTATTGACCGGAGAGGCGTCTCGGTCATGTATGCATGTCCCCCGAACCCGTAGGGTCTACACACTTAAGGTTCGGTGACGCTCACTACAAGAAAAACCCCTACTAATGGCGCACCTAATATGGCCATTAATGGCGCATCTGTGGTGTGCCATTAACAGCACGCCATTAGTAATTTTTACTAATGGCGCACCACCTGGTGTGCCATTAGTATCTGGTATACTAATGGCGCACCTCGGGTGCGCCATTAGTATAGGCCAGGTGCGCCATTAGTATGCCTCCCAGCGGCCATGTATACCTAGGTGCTTTGGCATACTAATGGCGCACCACCTCCGGATGCGCCATTAGTAACCGCGGCATACTAATGGCGCACTGCCCAGTGATGCGCCATTAGTATGCACTGTCATACTAATGGCGCACTGTCATGTGATGCGCCATTAGTATGAATATTAGGTTTTTTTTATTTTTTTATTTTCTGTTTTTTGCACAGGTTACAAAATGTATAATTTGACAAAATATAGACAGCACACATCAACAACAGATTCATCAAATACAATAGAAGATTAGTCTTTGAATACAATTCATCATATTAGTCTCCGAATACAATTCATCATATTAGTCTCCGAATTGAAAAGACCGAACAAAGATAGAACATTATATTACAAGTCTCGAGACCGTGAGTAGCGAGTCTGTCTTCACATTACAAGTCGATATCGATCATCTAAACTACCATCACATAGAAGAGAGCTGCGGTCATCACGATGAGCATCATCACGATGAAACTCGTCTTCATCCGGTTCCTCCAACGCTCCCTCCCCTCTCCCGCTAGATAGCGGGCGTATCTAGATTCGGCCTCGGCCCTAGTGGTGTACCCTTTGTAACTGTTACCGCTGAATCGGTGAACCTGTCTCCGACACTCCTCCCAGTCATCGTAGACTCCGGGAACCTTACCCTTGTACACGACATACGTCGGCATCGCTATGCACTAGCCAAACGAAACGTTAGTACCAATTCACAGACAATACATAAGCAATATATAAGTATGCAACAGAACGATCGGAAGAGAAAAGCAAGACATTAATAGCATCGATTACATCTAAGTTGAACGACTCTCGAAACCAAAGAGACATACTACAAGTTCATTAAAGTTTAATTACAACATGAGCCAATCGATGTTTCAGAACTAGACAACTCGACTCAAGGGACCGAAGCGTGGATGAAGCCGCCGTCTATCGTGGGAGTCATGAAAGAACGGCGTTGTCATCCTGCATTTGTAGCATTGTGTCGATGTCATTGTTGGACGGTTGATTTCTGAGGTAGAACTGCCCTGAGGTACGAAGGACATCTTGATGGATGATTTCCGCAAACTCCGACTGGATGCGAAAGAATTCTTGTCGGAGGTCCGCGTCCTGGATTGCCGACACGCTCGCGGCCCAATCTTTGAGTTTACTCGGTAGCAGAAGTTGATGATGGTCCCGTACGATCGCCCGCATGTGATGGATGGCGTAGTAGGCACCCTTCTGACCGCAAGGCGGCTGCTTGACGCAGCAGAACGTCGTATTGTGGGAGAACACGTGCTTGCCGTACTTACGAATAGGCCTGGTGAAGGTGCCTCCAGATTGGGCGTAGCCGGGGAGAACATCATCAAGAACCTTCTTGACATTTGTGTAGTCTACGTTCGACTGACGGTCCGGGTCGAAATACGTGGCCATGGAATATTTGGGGCTTAGGAGGATGAGCGTGCAACGTGTGTCACTGCAGAAAACACGGAATGTTAAAAGAAAAATGATCGAAATGTAAGAATTCATATGTTACGGGCCGGTTGAGGGGAGGACTTACTCGGGAAAGTAAGGCACGAGGAAGTTATCCTTCTCTTGGTTTGCCAGAATGACGCCTTCGAGGTAAGAACTCGCGACTTGCCGGTCCCCAGCGCTGCCCAAGATCTTGGCACGCATGTAGAAGGGGTCGACTATCACGATGTCCAGGGTCTTGTCGTGAATGATCCGCATCTCCATACTCAGCGAAAATAGCCGAACGAAGGTGTAGTGCAGCGGATGAAGGTTCAACATAGCATGGATGTCATCAAAACGCAGGACGATCGTACGCCCGATGGAGTTATCCACAAAGCCCTTGCCCTCTGGCACCTTGGCCACGAAAACCGGGTATGCCACATCCTTCTCTCTGAGACGTCGCTTCTCCAAAGCAAGAACACTGTCATGCAGACTCCGCATAGCACCGGTTGCAGCATTGAGCATATTTGTCGGTAGCATCGCCCTACCCGCCACATGCACCCTCCTCGAGATATCCTGCGGTGAAGGTGGCCCGTCCTGAGCACGGATCGTACTCGGTGCCGGCTGGCTCGCACCCTTCTTAGTCTTTCTTTTGCGTGCCTTCTTCTTCTCCTGTAATGGGACCAAGTTCTGCTCACAGACCGCCTTCTTGAGTGTGTTGGGGCTGATAATATTTCGCACCTCGCCTATCTGAGGCTCAGTGAAGTCGGCAGCTGGAGGCGTCTCCTGAGAGCTGAACGCCAGACGGTGCCTGTTGCAACTTGGCTTCTCCGCGGTATGAGCTAGATCGCACACGTCTTTTGTTGGGTTTGGTTCTTGAGAAGGAGGCCCCATGAAGTCGCCATCGTACCCATGCTCGGCAAAGTACTGATCGACATTGCCAAATGTATCATCGTCGTCGTCGTCATCGTTCTGATCCTGTGCCATATGCATGTTTGGATCTAGTGGCATAGGGATGTCCGGCACCGTTACGGCGGTCTTGCCATGGGGCCGACTTGGCGCCGGCACGACTAGCGGTGTTGTCTTTGGGGTGGTGTCCCCCGCCCCCAAACGAATCTGGCTCTTCGGCCAAAGCAGGGGCCAGCTCAGGCAGGCGCTGAGGGTCATCACGTCTTCATCGTCGGCCCCGACGGGTCGAATCGGAGGTAACAAGTCGTCGCAGCCTGGCAGCACCCGAACCAGTTGAACCCTAAACAAGTTGGGTGGCATCTGGGTACCGTGGAACAAGGGGTTGCCCGGTTGAACGATTTTTCCCTTGGCGACATCGACCAACTCGTTGTTCACAAAGTGGAGGAGAGTGCACGGAACGTCGGCGGCGCCCTGCGAAAACATGTAGGGCGTCAGGGATGCCCAGTCAAAGGCAAGGAGATGAAGTCCTCGGCCGAGAGAGGCTTAATTAGTTACCGTGATGATGGTGTCGAGCTCGGCTAATGTCGAGGCACCGCCAACGGCGGGCGTGCAGTTGACGGAGGGGCCGCTTGCTGAAGAGGTGCCGGCCGGCGTACACCCGGGTGCATTAAGCTCCCGTGCCGGCGTCGGAGACACCAATGCCGCCTCCGCCGGAGGCACCAATGGCCCCGCCATCGCATTATGCGAGTTGCTGGCCGTGAAGCTAGGAATCGGGGGCGGCCCCTGTTGGCCGCCCGCAATCCACGCACTCAACCCCGAGATCAAGGTAGGCACAAGGGCGGTGATCGTCGCTCCGAGTCGTTGTTCCACTTGCTCTTGGACAATCTCCGGAATCCGCGCCACCTGTGCCTTGAGTTCTTGAACCTCTCGCGCCTGGCTTTCCGAGCTGGTCTTTTTCTCCTTCCGCACACCAGCGGTATAGTATGACCCCCATTTTGTCGACAAGCCTTTGCCGGCCACACGACCAGCTGACGTCGGCTTACTGAGCTTATCCTTGTTCTTCATTACATTCAACCCCCTATTTAGAGTGGTGTCCCAAGGGTTGCTCTTAGTCGACGCCGCGCTACTGCTTTCAGTCGCCTGCGGAAGGAATGTGAACCATTTAGAAATTTGGCTTCATTAATTAGAATGCAACCATATGGAGCTAATTACGCGGGGGTGTATTCCTTACCAGAACAAGCTCAAGCGCCCTGGTCTTCGGATCCGTGGTAAGCTCCTTTGTTATCGGGTCCTCCTTGTACCGGGCCCTGACATAGTTCCTAGTCTGCTTGTTACCGCTGTATTTCTCGAAGCGGGGTGGTAGGCCTTGCTCGGCACGGTCCGCGTCCTCCTTGTCCCATATAGGCTCCGCCACTCTGTAACCGCCGGGACCGAGTGTGTGTTCCCCTATGTTCAGCTCCCGCATTTGTTTCCCCCACTCACTTGATTGGGAGCTTGCGGTGCTCGAGCAATTGATCTTGAAGTCGTTGTAGTCATCTTCGGTGATCGAAGGATTTTTCTCCTTGATCTTCTGATAACTCTCACCTTTCTCGATCATTCTCTTCACATTGCTTTTCCAAGTAGACAGGGCCTTGCTCATCTTCGTGAGGGCAGCATTGTTCACTTTATTCCCTTTGAGGCTTGTGTTTTCAAATTCAGCGGGGAACTTGTATCGTTCGTGCAGCTTCGTGAATAGGAGGTTGCGCAAATTCCCTCGGTCAGGATGCCTCAGGTTCTCGGTGTTGATCGAGACGGTGCTCCGGACAATGCACCCGAGCTGAAGCGAGTACCCCTTGACTATTCGTTCGGGCGCCGTTGGATTCCCGTTGGAGTCCACTTCAGTAACTTCCTCCTTGAGGGTGCGGAGCACGATCGGGCGCCGGTCCTTCCGTTGCCTCTTCGGTTGGCTGCCATCTGTGCGTGCGCCGCCATCATCAGTGGTGGCATCCTCGGCGGCACCATCAGTGGTGGCATCAGTGTGGTCATCCTCGGCGGCACCATCTGTGGTCTCAGGATCGGTGGGGAAGGCGGCGGCCTCATACAAGTGAGGTTGTTCCTCCAGCTCCTGGGACAGCTCCCAGAATGCCTTGCCGCCCGAAGCCCCGGCCTCATCGTTGTGGGCCATGTTTCTCTCTAAATAGAAACAAAGTTTGGTCAAAAAGTTGGTTATTGTCAAGGAACAAGATCTCTAAGTTGACCAAATAACCTAATTCTCAGGGTAACCTAGTTCTTGAGGGGTGTGTCTAGAAAGTTGGTTGCTGCAAAGAAACAACGTTGTGAGTTTGGTCAAATTGCCTATGATGTTTGTGATATTGCCTTGGATCTTGAAGGCACTGTTGCATGATGCAGTGGTACAGCCAGCATGGGACCTCATCTTTGCAGGCTAATTTTCTAGATTGTAACACTGGGATTTGTGCACAAGCTAAGCTAGCTAAGACAGTAGCTTCCTTGCAACCCACAAAAGACAAAGGAAAAGGGGTGAAAAGGGGGAGATGGTTAGCTTTGATGAGCAGGCAACATCTTCCTAACCCCCTTCTTCTTGTCTCCTCTCACTATCTCTCTCACACACATGGCAAGCAAGGGTGTCTGAGTGTGTGAAAAAAATACTAAACTAATCCAACCACTAAAGCAAATTAATTTTTATTTCGGTTGAGAATCGGGCACCTTCTAGGTCAAGAAAATTGGGCATGACCTTTGCTAATTTTCTTGACCTTGGAGTGCCCCATTTCTCAACCGAAACGGAAATTAATCAACGTTTCAGGAGAAAGGGGTCATTTTAGAAGATCACAAGTAGCAGCAGCATCACTTGACAAAATCTCAACTAGCAGCAGCAACTCGCAGATAGCAGCAGCAGCATCACTTGACAAGTAGTACAGCAGCAGCATGCATGCACTTGGTGCACAGAGTCCCATTTTCAATTTAGTTTCAGTAAAAATGCCACTAGCAAATACAGAGCAAAAATCCACTAGAAGTACACTGTAAACCCACTAACATTTACAGTGTAAATTCCACTAACAATTACAGAATGACAAAACAATATATTTATACTACAACATATATAAAGAAATCTCCGAGTATGGAGATCTTGTAATCAGAAGTAAACACAAGCAAGCTTCAATCCAGATAAAGGCAGTGGAGGCAAAGGCACTAAATCAAAATAGACACCTTAATTGTTTGTGTCCTACATATGTACACCGAAACAAGAATATTACTTTATACTGCAGCCTGAGCCTCACCCGTTAACTGTTGATTCCTCAAAAAACCAACCTCTTATCTATACTTACTAGTACTTTATACTACCAAGCAAAACCCAAACCCAATGGACAAGTAGCAGCAGGACAATGATAAAGTTATCTTGTCCTGGCCATGGGGAAGCACCAAAACCCAATGGAGCCATTTTTTTTGTTTTATGAGTTATATAAAAAATTAAATAGTTCCGTGGTTCAGGCATAATTGCCCTCATGTAGGATGGACGGGTGGCCAGGCAGGCTTGTTTAGTTTCGTCACTCAGTGTAGCTAGTTGTCTATACTATCGACCAATAACCAGTTGACTTGATGATCATCGTGTTCATTTTTCTCCTTCACTTTCCTTCTGGTGGAAGCAAGGCATCACTGGTTCATTGTGCATGTATGCATCACTGGTGGAAGCAACCTACACAAAACATATATCACCAACAGGACGGAAAGCGTCTTATCAGACCACATATCATCTCATCTGATTGCAATCTACCTTCCAGTGTTTTGTATCCCCTCACCCTTTCCAGGAGAGACACAACTAATTCTCCAGTGAAAAACAATCAAAGGCAGACACAAATAATAACGCATTCTTCATACTAAAAACCTGTGAACCAAGAGCAATGATACAGTAAACTAAGCTAACATCACACCCGCTGGAAAATTAAAAATGCACAGCCCATCGTGTTGGCCAGAGTTAATCATATAACAATATGCTTCTCTAAATTATAGGAATCTGAGCAAAGCCACGGCAAGTAAAAAAAATCATGCTACAAGACAGATCAGACAACCGCAGTACAAATCATCTACACCCTGATATCCCCATCCTTCCAGGAGACTAACTAATCTCCAGTGTAAAACAAGACAGCCATACAATGTTCATACTAAAACCTCTGGTTACATGAAAAAGTGTTCCAGTGAACCAAGAGGAACAACTATGATGTGAGTGAATTAATCTAGGATGACACCACTGGAGAACTAAAAATACATAGCCCATCGTGTCGGTAAAGTCAACCGTGGGATAATAAGCTGCGCTAAAATTCATGCTACAAGACAGATCAGACAACCTACTGAAACAATATCAACAACAGGAAGCAAAGCATCCAGATTATCATGCTCATATGGAGATGTGCATCAAATGTCAACCGAGGCAACCTACTGAAACAATATCAACAACAGGAAACAACAGGAAGCAAAGTCAACCGAGGCAATGAATGAAATGTGCATCAAACTGGTCCTGGCGGAAGCTGAGTGCAAATTATCATGCTCATATGGAGATGGGATGGGAGGAGGGAAGGGGATAGGGGTCGGGGCGGTAGCTTACCTTGGAGGAGCGGGCCGGGGTGGAGGAGGCGGCGTCCGGTGGTGTGGACGGGGCGGCGTCCGGGCGGCGGGACGGTCGTGTGGACGTGGCGGCGTCCGGGCGGCGGGGTCGCGTCGAGGCGGCGGGGCAGCGTCGAGGTG
>NC_041391.1:22180424-22183782 GCF_002162155.2 Triticum dicoccoides
TCTGCTTCGCTGGGTCTAGGTATCTGCTTATCTTCCCCGCGTAACCGTAAGGAAGTTTTACTCCTAGGAGGCAGGTGAAAAACTGCTCGATCTCCTCCTGACTTAGAGTGAAGCACGCGGGAGGGTAGTCATTTCCGGTCTTCTTGGCCTTTTTGCCTTTGCGACGACTTTCTGTGTCCTGCTTCGCCTCATCATCATCATCATCATCATCATCATCATCATCATCATCATATATAGCGTGAAGCTCCTGCCTGATGCCCATTGATTTCAAGTCTGCCCTTGCTTTCGGCCCATCTTTGGTCCTCTCTGGCATGTTGAGCAGGGTACCAAGCAGACTCTCGCACACGTTCTTCGTGATATGCATGACATCAAGGCTGTGAGGCACACGGTGGATCTTCTAGTACGGCAAGTCCCAGAAAACACACCTCGTTTTCCATACCTTCAGCAGCGGCTCTGGCGCCTTTTGCTTCTTTCCCGGCAGTGGGCAGTCTTTCCAATTTTTCAACAGCTTGTCTATTTCCTCGCCGCTCCTCGTACACGGGCGTTTTCGGGGTTCGGTTTCACCATCGAACAGATCCTTGCGTTTCCTCCACGGGTCATCGTCGCGAAGCCACCTTCGATGTCCCATGAACACGGTTTTCGAAGACCCGGGATCTCTATCTAGCTGGTGATACGTTGTGTCATGCATGCACCTTACGCATCCAGAAAATCCGTGGACTACCTGCCCCGCAAGATATCCGTAACCGAGATAGTCGTGCACCGTCGTGAGCAGTGCGGCTCTCATAGGGAAATATTCTTTCTCTGCGGCGTCCCACGTATTGGCTGGCGTTTTCCACAGCGTGTCAATCTCCTCTTTCAGCAGCCCCAGATACAGATTGATGTCGTTCCCTGGTTGTTTCGGCCCTTCAATTAGCATACTCATGTGAATGTACTTCCTCTTCATGCACAACCAGGGGGGAAGGTTGTACATCCACACGAACACAGGCCAGGTGCTATATGTGCTTCTCTGGCTGCCAAACGGATTGACTCCATCGGTGCTCGCGCCCAGCATGATGTTCCTTGGATCGTTCCCAAATTCTGGGTATTCGAAGTTCAACGCTTGCCACTGGCTCGCATCCTTAGGGTGACTCAGCATCTTGTCTTTTTTATCTATCTCCGGATCATTTGCGTCATCTTCTCGCTTCTTCTCCTCCCTATCCGCGTGCCAACGCAGGAGCTTTGCTACCTTAGGGTCCGCGAAATACCGCTGCAGACGAGGAGTGATCGGAAAGTACCACACCACTTTTCGAGGAGCTTTCTTCCTCTTCTTGTATCGAGTGACACCGCACACCGGACATATGGTAGACTCCACGTGCTCGTCCCGATAAATGATGCAATTGTTCATGCACACATGGTATTTCATGTGCGGTAAATCCAGAGGACACACGATTTTCTTCGCCTCCTCCAAACTGGTCGGGCACTTGTTCCCCTTGGGAAGACGTTCGTGCCAGAATGACATGTTCTCGTCGAAGCATGCGTCAGTCATTTTGTGTTTTACCTTCATCTCCAGAGCCATGAGCGTTACTTTCAGGCGGGTATCCTCGGGCCTGCATCCTTCATACAATGGAGTAACCGCGTCTAACTCAAGTTGATCCATCTTGGATTTCTCTCGGGCGGCAGCTCTTGCGTTATCCGTCTGCTTGAGAAGCAGCTCTTGAATATGAGGGTCCTGCACCCAGCCCATCGATGGTCCAGCGTTGTCTGCTCCGCCGGCATCATCATCATGTCCTGCATCTTCTACATGATGACCGTGTACAGCATCACCGTCGTGATCATCTCCTGGGGATTCTTCGTCTTCTCGCCCCCCCGAGCCGCGGTGGTTGTCTTGCTGCCCTTCCTCATTTCTTGCCCGGCCCCCATGGACGACTTCGTAGTCATCTTCATCACCTTGCCACCTATAGCCATCCATGAAACCACGCAAGAGCAGGTGGTCCCGCACCTGCCCGGAATCCGGGTCCGCAATAAGGCTATTCAGCTTGCATCTTTGACACGGACATCTTATCTCCGTCTCGTTCTTTTGAAGCATCTCGGCCTTCGCGGACCTCAAAAACCTATTCACGATGCCTTCGGTCATCGTGCGGACCATGGTCGCCTGCGGGGTAGAGCAAAACGATATTTTAGAACCAAGAAAAAATTTGGCATGACTTTCCCTAAAAATAGGACCAAAAAGAATGCTTAATGCCAAAATTCTTGCCGAAACGGAAATGAATCAACATTCCGGCAAAATATTGGCAACTATCGCATTTCAAATACCGGTACACCTCCAAACACAAACATATATGCAACACCACAAACATATGCAACACCACGAACATACATAGATCTAGCTAGGCCATAAAAAGTGCATGTGCACATTGTTGTAGGGAGAACAACATAAATATAGCTTCCCCCCTTACTTACCTAGCAAAACAAGGTAACTTAACCACTTAATTTGAATGAATCTATGGTGGAAATGAGGTGAAAAAGAGGAGGCACCCGAGACAAGGAGGAGGCGGTGGAGAGAATGAAGTGGGGAGAAAGTGAGTGTGGGAGGAGAGGCTGTCCAAAATATCTTGTTGCTGCCCACTTACTAATGGCGCACCAGCAGCAAATGCGCCATTAGTAATCCAGGTTACTAATGGCGCACCCCCTGGTGGTGCGCCATTAGTACTTTTGCAAAAAAAGGAATAAAAACAATAATAAAAAAATAACATTAGTGGCGCACCTTCTGGCTGGTGCGCCATTACTAGTTACAACTAGTAATGGCGCACCACCAGTTGATGCGCCATTAGTATGTTTGGACAGGCGCACTAGTTCAAAAAAAAAATTTGGTACTAATGGCGCACCGTCGGCAGGGTGCGCCATTAGTAGTTTCAACACTAATGGCGCATCAGAAGGTGGTGCGCCATTAGTATATACTAATGGCGCACCACAAGTCTGGTGCGCCATTAGTGTCATTTCCATCTATAGCCCTTTTCCTAGTAGTGGCTAGGGTTGTAGAGATATGAGTATGCAGTAAACCGAAAGTTGTTCAGAGTCCCGGATGAGATCCTGGACATCACGAGGAGTTCCGGAATGGTCCGGAGGTAAAGAATTATATATAGGAAGTGAAGTTTCGGCCATCGGGAAAGTTTCGGGGGTTACCGGTATTGTACCGGGACCACCGGAAGGGTCCCGGGGGTCCACCGGGTGGGGCCACCTATCCCGAAGGGCCCCATGGGCTGAAGTGGGAGGGGAACCAGCCCCTGGTGGGCTGGTGCGCCCCCCCCTTGGGCCCCCCTGCGCCTAGGGTTGGGAAACCCTAGGGGTGGGGGCGCCTCCACTTGCCTTGGGGGGCAAG
>NC_041391.1:22183879-22184384 GCF_002162155.2 Triticum dicoccoides
GGTGCCCCCCGCCCCCCGAGGGGGCCTATATAAAGAGGCGGGAGGGGGGTGGCCGCACCCATGCTCTTGGCGCCTCCCTCTCCCTCTGCTACACCTCTCCCTCTCGCAGACGCTTGGCGAAGCCCTGCCGAGATCGCTGCTGCATCCACCACCACGTCGTCGTGCTGCTGGATCTTCATCAACCTCTCCTTCCCCCTTGCTGGATCAAGAAGGAGGAGACGTCTCCCTGACCTTATGTGTGTTGAACGCGGAGGTGCCGTCCGTTCGGCGCTAGGATCTCCGGTGATTTGGATCACGACGAGTACGACTCCCTCAACCCCATTCTCTTGAACGCTTCCGCTCGATCTACAAGGGTATGTAGATGCACTCCTCTCTCTCGTTGCTAGATGAACTCATAGATTGATCTTGGTGAAACCGTAGGAAAAAAATTTATTTTCTGCAACGTTTCCCAACAGAAAGGGCCTTCCTCTTCCATCACGCATTGCCTTTGTTCGACGACCAGTAG
>NC_041391.1:22184515-22189072 GCF_002162155.2 Triticum dicoccoides
CACCCCTCCGCTCCTTCCACCTCTCTCCCTGCCATTAGGGGCGAAGTCCGGATGATGTCGGCTGTGGTGGGGCAATTCATGTCTCCTAACGCGATAATGCATCCGCGGGCCACCCCCTCGCCCCCTCTAGGATTTGGCTAACACCTTGCTTATTGGAATTGGTGCATGTATATAACATAGCACCTCTTGAATGTGTTATATTCATCAAACATAATGAATAGTGCTCATTTATTGGTCATATATCATGGCTTTGTGATCGACGTTACTCACGACTGGTACATCTAACTGATAAAACCCTAAATGGAGGCGGCACATTCAGGTTCAATCGATGAACCCATAAAATTACTCCGAAAAGATTTAGCGAGCACAAGAATCATCAGACCTGATGGATTCGCCAAACACACCAGCGTTGTATTGTGTCGAAAAAACCATACATGGACGTGGTACATTTGGATGACAATTGACGTTGCTTGGACCTAATACATATATCGAAGAGAGCATTACCTGATCGTACAAATGTTCAGCGGACACAATAGGTCTTACTCGCAATACATGAGTACTTGGACGTGGTACATTTACATCAAACCCTGGTACATTTAATGCACATCATCGTAATTGGGCTTGGTACATACTATTAATGAGTCTGTAACAATATGCCCTTCCAATAAAAAAAATGAAGAAAGGCCCTCCCCCTCCCTCCCGTGTTGTCTTTGTGCAACGACCAGTAGGCGATCCTAACCCCCGTCGTCGCCGCCCCCACCCCCACCCCCACATTCGTTCCCTCCTCCTCCCTCGGTGCCGCTAGCACTACAAGAAATCTGTAAATACATGACGGATCCAATCAGTCACGCATAAGTGAAAAACTGTCATGGGTGTCCAGACATGACAGATATGAAATCCGTCATGTATATCGCGTCATAATTTGACATTGTACCTTCCTTGGCAGTTCCTGGCCGTCACAGATCTGCCCCAAGCCCGCCCAGGCCCAAACCATTGTGACGGAGCAGATCGTCATGGACCGATGCCACATAGGATTTCCAATTGCCACATGGCTGCCTACGTGGATACTATTCTTCGTCATAAAATTCGTCATGGATTATGTAAATTAAATCAAGCCCATTTCCCATTTATTTCGGCTTAATTTTGACCCAATAGGTTTCTGGCATAATGCATCACAGAAATCCTAATTCCAATTTTTGACGCAAGAGGACGTATTTGCAAAGTGTCAAACAGTACACAGTTCATCCAGTATACAACCATCTGTATGTATCAACGTAGCAGTTTATAAAATCTTCCAAAATACTCTATGAAATGGTAACTTACAACATATATTAACAAAATATATCACACATCAAGGTTAGGAACCAGTACAATCCATTTTACATCAACAAAACATATAAACTATTGAGACTTGTTCACGTTCTTGTCCTCAGCCCTTTGTAGCAACCATCATGTCGTGGTTGATTGTGATAGGCAACACCAAGTAGCTCTTTACCTAGCATATTTATAAGAATATTAGATATTTGTAGATATGAATAGATAGTACAAAAAAGAGAATTACAGAGAGATAAAAAAGAATTACATCTCCAAGATTCTTAAATCTTTATAGTAACAATACTTGTTGCCGACTTGACCACCATAGTACTATTATTCATAATAGGAAACAGTAATGAAATGAACGAGTATATATGTATACAAGATGACAGCTTGCACGAGAACTACAAATTTAGTCTATATACATGGCTTAAAAATTACTTTAGAATTATCAAGGTACAGGCCAAATCAGAACACTCAAACAAAAGTTGATGGCCACTCTAATAGTGTATCGAAGCAAAGCAAGGTTATTAAGGCACAAGCGGAAGTCTAAAGTTTCTTTTCTTCATTGGTTCATCTTGTACACATTGAATTCTCAGACTAGGACAACCAAAAATGTATCACCATGAAACAGAAGGCACTACTTAACTATAAAATCCTACCACATACCCTCCAACAATTTCATATTTAATATCTTCGAAGCAAATCAGAAGCATCTCTATGTTTCTTGTGATCTTAATTAGTGTATGCAAGCTTCAACACGCATATACATAATAGTAAAAAGTCACCTTAGTTTATGCAAGCTATAATACTTCATGCACACAATTAATTAAGTATGACATGGGATCTCAGGGGAATTACATGTACACCATGGAGTAGCAATTTCTAAGCTATTTTGATGGAATTGCATAAGGCCACATTTTTTATCAAACACCTCAGCAAACATGTGAAAGACACACCTACAGTAGGAATGTTTCAGCATCTACACCTATGGGGCAGCATGCCGTGTAACAAAAAATCAGAGAAAGAGAGTCATAGTGAAATCCAGGACATAAGCAAGAAGATAAATTGGATTATTTTTATATCAAATCAAGGCCTACAAATGTGCAGAGACATTCAGCGGTGGACATTGTGATTTACAAACATCAATATTACATCACTTTGAATTTTCTTGGAACCGTTCTGAAAAAGAGGCCTCCGCTTTCTGTGTATATATACGCTTGCATAAACAACATATACCAATGACCTCCACTAAACAATGGCATTAAAAAACAAAGTTAACCACCATGAGAACAAATCTAGATAATAACAAAGATATATCATCTGGCAAAATATGGATGCTCAAGGCGCGTGTAGATAAAAACTATGGCCAGACTATTTTAAGAGGACTTAAGAGGGCAAATCTTCAAGCACTATACGTATCTAACTCTGCACTAGTTTCCATTATAAACAAATAAAACAGAGTAAAGGGCAGGAAAAGGTTTATTTGTACATCTTGTCAGACGGAGGCATTTACTACGTAATATCCTGACCTTGGTGACATGTACTGGAAACAAGGAATTCATCATCAAATTGTGATATATATTAAATTGAGCAAAGATCAGGAGCCTACTTGTATGTGCATCAATTATATAAGCGGATGAAGTACAAGGATGTCAGCTACTTCTAGTTACGCATATAAAAAATAGTATCATCGATTGTATAAGCAGCTTGGCATTAACCCAGTAACAATCAAGAGTTGTACCAGATTTTGATTTTACCAATAACCAAGAATACGTAGTCGTCAGCTATTTTGGCTTGCCCTTTTCCTTCCAAGTAGTCTTTCTTCCAAAGCGACTTGTCTTTCATAACAAAATGTACAAAAATACAACATGTATATTTATTTGCTGATAACAAATGGGATCAAACTAAGCATTACATGGCAACAAGCACCACCCTCATCTTGGTACAATAGCATGAAAATTCATGTGGCATAATTTTCATCAACTTGATTGTGTGGAAATCAATATGATGGCTATTTCCACCACATAACAAATAGAAAGTTTGCACATATTATATAACAGAGAAGCAGTGTAATAGCAGGCCTAGTTAACAAACAATCTACTCTTGGCCAATCGATTCAGTGAGATGAATGAATTACTTTCCCTCCATAAATAAGAAAAATCAAAGGAACCAGCAGGAGCATCTCATGGACATTTACTTATTAAACTAGTAGTTGCTTAACTAAGTAGCAGATCTCACAAATTCTACACTGCTAGTGGTCACACGGTGAGAGAAGAAAAACAAAATAGCCAGCGATGCTAGTCTATCGATGGCTGTAACCCGCGAGTATCAGGAAACAAAGTGGCCACGTTTTTTGCATCAGGTTCAGTCCAAGAAAATTTGAGAGCCCCTAGAGAACTATCCAAGAGCACAGCAGCAATCATTTGGAAAGAAAAGAAAATAGAGCGAGAGGGTCGACCTTCTTGTTCTGTGGGGAATCATGGTTGGCGAGGCAGATGACCTCGCTGTCGACCTCGTCCAGCTCGTGGGGCTTGAGCGTGGGGTCCTGGTCATCGCAGTGCACGGATCTGGAGAGGGGGAGAGTTCCTGCTGATCTAAATCAAAGCAAAAAAAGTCTATTGGAATGGGGGAGAGAAGGAAGGAACGAAGGAGAGAGAAATCGATGGGGAGAAGTAGGGAGGGACCCTGTGCGGTGCATCGTCGTCGCCGGCGAGCTCGAGCTCGGGCCTCCCGCGGGTCACGGTCGTCGTCCTCTCCTCGTCCGGCGCTTACTGATGTGAATCTCCAGATGGTGAGGCAGCTTCACGACCTGGGAGATGGAGCAGGGAGGCCCCTGCCGCAGATCCATGGATCTGGTCCTTGGTTGCGAGCAGCAGAGGCGCGCTGCAGCGGCTAGGGTTAGCCACCGCTTCCATCGTGCAACTGTTGCCGCCGTCGCCATGGATCTCGGGCCGCCGTCATTGATTGGAGGCAGGGAGGTGGAGGCAGAGGACCGGGACAAGGAGAGGAGAGATGTGGCGGCAGCGGATGGAGGAAGGAGGAAGGAGATTTGGGCAGTAGTGTGTTAGGTTTTGTTTATATACAGGAAACGTTTAGGGCTTTAGGCGGGCTTGCGGGGTTGTACCGGGCCGTTCATGACGATTTCTGAAACTGTCAGCGGAAATCCGTCATGCATTAACAGGTTTCTTGTAGTGTAGGAGCAACGACCGGTTGTCGACGGCTGTGTTGGGGCAATTCACA
>NC_041391.1:22189617-22199935 GCF_002162155.2 Triticum dicoccoides
ACCTTACTTATTGGAATTGGTGCATGTATATAACATAGCACTTCTTGAATGTAGTATATTCATCACACGTAATGAATAATGCTCATTTGTTGGTCATATGTCATGGCCCTGGGATCGATGTTACTTGTACGTGGTACATCTAACAGACAAAACCTTAATTGGAGGTGGCACATTTAGAGTTAGTTGATGAAACCAGAAAAATGGTCCGGATACATATAGCGAACACAAGAATTATCGGATCTCATGGATTCACCAAACACGGCACCGTTGTATTGTGCCGAATAAACCATACATGGACGTGATACATTTGCATGACAAATCAACGGTAATTTGACCTGGCATGTCTATCGAAGAGAGCATTACCTGATCCTGTAACATCCAGCGGACACAATAGTTTGTATCCTAATACATGAGTACTTGGACATGGTACATTTACACTAGATCCTGGTACATTTAATACACATCACCGTAAATGGGCTTGGTACACGTAATAATGAGTCTGTAACAATATGCACCTCCAATAAAAAATAAGGAAGAAAGAACCTCCCCCGTCCCTCACGCGATGCCCATTGTGCGGCGACTAGTAGGGAACCCTAACACCAGCCGTCGCTGCCCCCCACCCCCGTCCGCTGCCTCCACCTCTCTTACTGCCGCTAGGGGCGACTGCCGGGATGAACATAATGGCTGCCGGGATAAATGACGAGCCCTGACTTTGCTCACTATCTCTTCGGTCTACTCAATCGTAGAATTCCGCACGTTCATGCCCTTGAAAGGCAGCCCGAACACTTTGTTGACATCTGATGTCACAAATGGAAAAACTTTGTCCGGACCCAGCATGATTGCTCTCCTATCTGGATCCACATGCATCAGAAGAAACGACGAAAGTTTCAGGTTGAGCTTGGACATGTAGGGGAATAAGAATAATATCAACATTCACAATACCAAATTAATATCATTAGATGTATCATGCATTAAATTTCATATTATATATCTTTAATATTGTAGATGTTGATATTTTTCAGTACAATTTTGTTCAAGCTTTACGAAGTCTGACTTAATACAAATCTTGTATGCGGAGTGAAAAGAAACGGAAGGAGTATCTTATTATAAGTGCAACTCTTTCCATAAGGCCGTGGATGAAATTGGAGGTGGCACTGTAGAAATGGTTGAATGATCCTACAACTTACGAAATAAAAGGGCCTAAGATACCGCAAATTCGAAACAAAGCTTGAACTTATATGCTCAGACAGTAAACTCAAGAAAAGAAATTAAAATAAGATTTATTTTACAATGAACATTTTTGTTTCTTCTAATTAATTACCTGACAATTTTTTGTGAAGAAAAGACTTGTGGGTGGTCTAGGGTAAAAACTGATGCTAAAAAAGGCTGTTTTCTTCACGGAAATGTGCATGCAGTTAGGAGACATGTCCTTGTTACGTTATTTAATCAGAAATTTTTGATATTTTTACATTTTTTATTTGGATATTCAAGCTGGAGCTTATCAGCCCAAACTCCAAAATGCTTTACCCCTAAGATGCAACATTTTTGGATACCATGCATTAGGGAAACCATATCCATAAACTCATCATGCAAGAAACAACACTAAAATACGAAACCGATGGTTACTGTTGAAGTTTTTTTTCCTGTATACTGTTGATGAAAATTTGCTGTATGTACATACTGTAAGAAAAAAAGTTCACTAAGAAAAAATAGGTTTTTTAAATCTCAGAGTAATTACCTTTGTCACTCGAGCAGCCATCGGTTATGTATGGATTGCCTCGGTAACCACTGTCGCAGAAACAATAATAAGTGGTGAGAGAGAAAGGCATTTGCTCACTGTTGCTATGGTTGCTGAGACATGCATAATCTGTGCTGTTTTGCAAGGGGCCAGGTTCATCAACGGCGATTCCCCAGCGAATATAGGCGTCATCACTGGTTACCGCAATTGTATCCCATTTGGAGCTTCGGTTGCGTTGCGCTTTGAACTTCGGCTTTCCAATCTTGTGGCGGACGAACTTTATGTCCAAGCCGGCACCAAAGTTGGATGTAACGTCGGCGGTGCAACATCCTGTACCGTTGCAGACCTGGCTGGCCATCGTATCCGTGATATCTTCGTCAGGGCATGTAGTAGTGCACTGACCCACCGTCTTGTTGGTGTCGTGCTCGAGCACATACATGTCAGAGTCACAACCAGTGAAGATTAAATATGCATCATACACACCGGGAGATCTCCCTGTATTCCAGGACATGTTGTATGCATCCACTTCAGGTCTCACGGAGACGGAATGGGAAAACGATACTTCAATACCTCCGCCCTCGTCATAGCCGGGTCTGATGTCATCGACGACCTCTGTGATGCCGTCGTGCAGGAAGAGTCTGGGGGGCTGCGAGTCACCATGGGTGTTGTTGCAGATGAGCTCAAAGTCTTGCTGCGGCGGCCGGAAGCAGCCCGCTCCTATGCCGAATGGGTACACGAAACTCAGGTTGCCACAGCTCTTCAGGCAGCCGGCCAGGGAGGGAAGACTACTCCTGCTCCCGGCTTGGGCGCTTGGCTTCCTTGCACGCCAGCGGATGCTCGAGCTGCTGCCGTCTGTAGCAACAGCAGCGCGAGCAAGTAGGGGAACCTCATCTTCATCACAGTATTAGAGGGAAAATGGTGTATTAAGGGTTGTCTCGCTGGGGTGTCTCTCTTGCATATATACCTGTCCGTCCAATATCAGTCTGCTAACGGAATTAGACTATCGTACTCCACATTTTTAACGGAATTACACGTTCCATGGCCGTTGTATAGAAAAAAGAAAGACCACTAGCACGCCACCACAAAAATGCAGACTAGCGAGTGGTGCACGCTCACAGCTTACTGGGAGCTAGGTGCTCTACGGAATCGCCTCTCCTTGAGCTGCCTCTCGATTGTCATCTCAGACCACCGCCCTTTATTTCTTCACTGTTCGTTACGTACGCGTCAATCTTCAGCTCATGGTTGAAAAGTTTGAAGCCTACACGAAACGCTGCGATTATGGACTGAAAATTTTGCAGCCTACACACATAGCCCTTTGGAACGATATAGAGTATGTGAGCTCCGAGCTTTATGTCTGGATGCGCAGTGTATTACTCTAAAACCCTGTTCGGTCCTTTTTTTTCGGTGTCTTTCTTTTGTTGACGGTGATTAGGAATCAGATAGGACGGTTGTCATTTTTTGAACTTGATTTTGTAAGGCAGAGAACGCCTTTGAACTGTTCAGTATATATCCCCTACCACGATTAGAAATAGAATGTTGTGCCACCAGGTTGGCATTTCTGATGTAACACTTGTGGCAACAACAAGTCCGTGTATTCTCTACCAGTGAACCGCTTTGGATATTTCTGTAGTATAATTCTAGCTAGTATCATTCAAAACTCCCCTGTCGCCTTGTGCCCTTGACTGACTTGGTCTAGTCTGGAATCTTTGTTTCCATATGACCACGACAATAAGGGGTAGCTTTCTTATTTACTCCCTCCGTCCGGAAATATTTGTCATCAAACTGGATAAAAGGGGATGTCTTTAGATGTATTTTAGTTTTAGATACATCTTTTTTTATTCATTTTGATGACAAGTATTCCCGGAAGGAGGGAGTACTTCGATATTTCAGTCATAAGAAGTTTCATGCTCTTTTCTCTCTCCCCACTGAAATGCTACTTCACCTTTTGTTGTTTGCTGGAATGGCCGGGCTTCAAGGACAATATTGACAAATATGATTTAGTCCCAGCTATGATTGAGCAAGCAAGACTCATCCTACATAAATGTGATGGACTTCCCCTTGCAATATCGACTATCGGTGGATTCCTAACCAGCAAGCCAAAGAATGCTATTGAATGGAAGAAGCTGAATGATCAAATTAGAACTGAATTGGAGATAAATCCTGAACTTAGGACAATAAAAACAATTCTTTTGAGGAGCTATGATGGTTTGCCATACCATCTCAAATCTGTTTTCTTATACCTGTCCATATTTCCAGAAGATCACAGAATTAGGTGGGGTGCTTGGTGAGGCGGTGGATTGCAGAGGGTTATTCAAGGGATATGCATGGCATAACTGCAATTGAACTTTGTCGGAGGTACTTTGATGAGCTCTTGGATAGGAGTATGATTCTGCTAGGGGAAGGGACATACCAGTACAGTCAGAAAATCAATTCTTGTCAACTTCATGATATGATCCGTGAAATATGTATCTCAAAGGCTAGGGAGGAAAACCTTGTTTTCACATTGGAGGAAGGATGTTGTTTAAGCGACACACAAGGTGCAATCCGCCATCTTGTCATAGGCAGCAACTGGAAAAGGGATAAAGATGTGTTGCAGTTCATGCTAGACTTGTCACACATACGGTCCTTGACCGTGTTCGGAGAGTGGAGATCATTTTTTATCTCGGATAATATGAGGTTCCTCCGAGTGCTTGACTTAGAAGACACATTAGGGTTAAAAGATCATCATCTAGATAAAATCGGGCAGCTTCATCACCTCAAGTACCTTTCTCTACGAGGATGTCGTAACATTTTACGCCTGCCTAATTCTTTGTGGAATTTGAGGCACCTCGAAACACTGGATATTAGAGGTACACGCATATATAAGTTGCTAGCACCAATAACCAATCTTCAGAGGCTGCAACACTTCTGTGCAGATGATTCTTGGCGCCATGGTAGTTTCAAGGGAGAGGATGACATAGTTCATAAGTATAAACGTTACACCGGTCATATTTCCATATGTCAGACATGTAGCATTTGTCTGTCTAGATGTCATCGTTTCTTGAGACCACATGTTTTAAATGCTGGTTTGAACAGGTATGATATATTCAACATATGCCGTTCTGTGAAGCTTTTTAGTGGTGTTTTACTTCCTAGAGGGATTGGTAAATTAAAGACCCTTCGCACACTAGGCTATGTCAATGTTTGTAGGAGCAATGGAAAGGCCACTTTAAAAGAGCTCGGAGAGCTTACTCAGCTGCGTAAACTTAAAGTGGGTGGTGTGAGCTACAGAAACAGGAATGAGGTATGGTCTGCCATTTTTGGCCACAATCAACTTCAATCTTTGTCAGTTCAAGCACATGGCGTGGTTGACAATGAGTTCGAGATAGACAGTTGTTTGTGTGAGGGTTTGTTGCCACCAAGCAGCCTTGAGAGCCTCAGTCTGTGCGGTAAGCTAGTCAATATAACAGGATGAATCCATAGGCTTCAGAATCTCTCCAAGTTGGTGCTAAGTTATAGTGGATTGGAGCAAGAGGGTGCCATACAAGCCATTGGGTTTCTACCAAATCTTGCAATTCTACGCCTGAGGTTTAAGTCATTTACGGGGACAAAGCTCCATTTCCAGGGCTCATCTTTCTCAAGCCTCATGGTGCTGGAGCTTCAACGATTAAGCGAGATAGAAACGGTGTTGTTTGAAGAAGGAACAATGCCTAAGCTCAAGCTGCTACAAGCTAGTTGGTTCACAAAGCTGAATGATATCTCCGGGCTGGCAGCCCTCACAAGCCTCAAAGAAATTCAGTTGCTACGCTATGGCCTTGATGGACGTGTGAAAGAAGAGGTGGAGAGGCAGGTAGCGGAGCATATGAAGCATGTCAGACTGAATCTTTTCTAGACCCAGACTCATTGGTTTGTAAATTGTACCGATTGAATATCATCTAAACTCTCTCTCTCTCTCGTTCGCTATCTATATCTGTGTGTGAATTTAATTTCGCAATTCGATATTTCTCTGGTAGTTTACCAACGTGTGATTTTGACTTGTTCAGTTATTTTTCTTTTAATAAATAGTCTTTTTCTTTTGAGGAGTCGTTTCTTATTTTTGGAACTCACGTACGCCATCGAATCGGACGGAGTTGTCCAAGTTTCGCTAGCACTACTCCGTTTCTTATTTTTGGAGCTCACCAGCGAGAGTCGATGCTTCGCAGCGCCCCTGCTGGGCGCCGCTGCGCAACTGCTGCTACGTGCGCGCTGATGTTGCTGCTTACGCCGAGATGCTGCTACCTGCTCCGTTCCACGCGCCGACATTGCTGGCTTGCTTCGGTTCCGCGCGCTGCTTGCGCCCCGCTGCTGTTACTTGCTTCCATGTCGCCGTCGCTAGTGGGAGGTCGCGGCGGCTCCGTGTGCAGGCCGTTGTGCAGCCGGCGTCGCTGGCAGGAGTTCACAGTCGTTCTGTGTAATGATTCGGAGCCAGAGTCTCCCCTAGTCCCCCACCCCATGCTTCCAGGAGCTGGGCGCGGTGCCCTGTGCGCCTCGGCCGTGGCCACAGACCTCGACCTGGACACGGCGTGGCCGTGGCAGGCGGTAGGCCAGAGTCACTGCTGCGCATCAAGGAGGCGGCGAGCACCTTGACGCAGGCCGCGGCAGCGGTGCAATTCGGCGACGGTGGCTTGCGGGAACGGCGGCGGGGCCTGATCCCGATTGGATCGAGCAGGGGAGGGAGATATGCTTTTTAGGGAGGGTTTCTATTGAAAAAGTCAAGTCTAACATCGTCTATTGTGAACGTTAAGCCACGTCATCAAATGCGGCACCCACATGTCATAATCATGGTTAAAATGCCCAAATGGACCGATCGGTGCTTTCTGCAAAAGATTAGACCAAGAATTAATGATTTCTGACCTGAAGAGTGTTTTCTGCAATCCTACGCTTCAATGTGATGGTTTTCTACAATTCACTCGATATAATTGCACATCGCAGCTGGAATGACTGGTTGTTGCTGTACCGCAGTACTGCAGTGAACAATGAATGGCTGAATGTTGCTGTGCTAACTGACAGAGTAGCAAAGATGGTGGTAGTAGGTTCATCACCATCGCCCTGTCTGCTCCACATCGTTTTTCCCACGATCCAGCCGTGCGACACTTGCTTCCGTGTTCCTCTGTATTACGTATATTTCAATTAATCAATCTATCTATCTATCTATCTATCTATCTATCTATCTACTCCCTCCGCTCCTAAATATTTGTCTTTCTAAAGATTTCAACAAGTGACTAAATACGGAGCAAAATAAGTGAATCTACATTCTAAAATATGTATTATCTATTATATAGGAACAATATTCTATTTGAAATCTCTAAATAGACAAATATTTAGGAATCGAGGGAGTATTATCTATTATCTATCTATCTATTATATAATTAAAACGATAGAAAAGAAACGACAGAGATTTACCACTCAAAAGTTACCTAGATTAACGCAGCTCCCTGAAGGGGGAAAAAAAACCTTGGCAACGCAGCATATGAATCTGAATTATGCCCAGGTACACAAGTCCAACCGGAAGTAAACATTACAAATTTGTATGCATTGGCCACAGAAGTCCGTTCCAAACAGTAACTCCAATGACATCAGCAAGTCATTATTTTGTACTTAAAAAAAAGTACTGCCCAGCGACGCAAGTATGTCACGTCCCACAATGGCTATTCTTGCATTCGTCAAACAGGCCAGGCTGCATTGTGCATGTGATGTGTACATGATGGACAGCCTAATAAAATTGGTCACGTATCGTTACGCTCCGGATCGAACTAGTAGGTTTACGGGTAGCAGTACAGGGTCCCGGATACAAAAATTGGGGGTTCAGGGCAGTAAGAGAGAAGGGGGGAAGAGGATGAGAGCCGCCACCAGGTTCCAGTTCTTCGATGCCCTTGCTCGGGAAAACCTAGCCCTACTTAACCTCGTTCTTGGTGTCCCAGATGTGGCCAGGGAAACGGGTGCTGGGCCTCCATATGCGCTGGGCCCGTTCGGCCCGGTGGATGTTGAGGCCTGGTCTTGGCAGGGTGGTACTTGCGCCATAACACTCCCCCCTCCTTGAGACACAGCTTGTCCCCAAGCTGGAGCACCTGTGAAGTGGTGTTGAAGCTCCGGCCGATCCTCCCATGTAGCGAACTCGGGTGGTTGATCTGTCCAACGAACTCGCACCTGAGGTACCGATGCGCCACCCCGCTGTATGACGCGATCCTCCAGGATTTCTTCTGGTATCGGCGTCGATGATGCCGCTACTGGCAGCTGCTGAAGTGCGTGCTCCATCGGCGGAAGTGCTTGCCGCAGCTGGGAGACATGGAACACGGGGTGGACGGTGTTGTTCTCGGGCATCTGCAGCTTGTACGCCACCGCGCCCACGCGACGGAGCACTTTGTAGGAACCGAAGTAGCGGAAGGCGAGCTTCTGATTGCTGCCCGTAGCCACCAAACGCTGGACGTAAGGTTGCAGCTTGAGAAACACCCAATCGCCCACCGTGAAGACCTGATCGGAGCGGCGTTTGTCCGCGGAGTCCTTCATTTGTTGGCGAGCTCGCAGCAGATGCTGACGGATGAGGGCCGTCATCTGCACAAGGTCTTGGATTCATTCTGCCAAGTCTGAAGACGCGCAAGCCACCGGGCCGACGATGCCGAAATGACGCGGGGCGTGGCTGTAGAGCACCTCGAAAGGAGTAGTGCCCAAAGCTGAGTATGGGGAAGTATTGTACCAGAACTCAGCGAGAGGGAGCCAGGTGTACCATTTGGTAGGACAGGCGTGGACGAAGCAGCCCAAGAAGGTCTCTAAGCACTGGTTGACGCGCTCCGTTTGCCCGTCCGTCTGTGGGTGACGAGCCGTGCTCATGCGAAGCTTGGTGTGCGTCAAACGGAACAGCTCCTTCCACAGCACACTCGTGAAGATGGGATCCCGATCGGAGACGATGGACTCCGGAAGGCCATGTAGTTTGTAGATGTGAGAGACAAAAGCCTGCGTCAGTTGAAAAGTGGTGAAGGGATGCCGAAGAGGAATGAAATGCGCGTACCGCGAGAATTTGTCCACCACTACCAAAATGGAGTTGTGGTTGGATGGGTGCGGTAAGCCTTCCACAAAGTCCATCGTGATCGTTTGCCACGCCTGCGTAGGCACGGGCAACGGCTCAGGAGGCCTGGGTAGCGCACACGCTCCGGCTTGGCTTGCTTGCAGGTTTGGAAGCCTCCACAAGCAGCTTCACATGGTTTTTCAGACCAGGCCAGGTAAAGAGACGTCTCACTCGGCGATAAGTAGCGTTGAATCCCGAATGCCCTCCAATCGCACCTGTGTGCAGAGCTTCCAAAACTTGCTTCTGAATGGCCACGTTATTCCCAAGCCAGACCCTGCCCTTGTAAGTTACAAGGAGTTTTGCTCATGACTAACTTGACAAAAGGTAAATCCTCCAAAACCGCACCTAGTATAAATATATGCAGATTAGTTCAGTTTCAGGTTGCTAAATTACATCTTTGTCTTGCCCCTCATTAAAAGACATTTGTAGGTCTAAAGGTATTCAAAGCCTTGCTTTTCCCATTCATATTCTTCTTTTTGTTAAGATTTATTTCACAAATTTATTTCACTATAATATGTACAGTTATTGGATTAGATTAGAAGAACATCAGAGTAATTTAAGAAGTTGCAAATAAAGAGTATTTTGTTCATTTGGTTTTCATTTATTATGGGTATGCTTCTCTGGGTAATTCTCTTACCTAAGCACACATGCATGTTCTACCAAAGTGCATGGTTCTTCTTTTTTAACCGACATGGTACAATGTGCTATGGAGTTATGCTTATAAATATAATTGCACATGGTTCTATAGGAGAGCTTCGAGAAGTGTCCCAATTACGAAACACGGAAATTATCCTATGGCAGGTTGTTGATAAGTCGGAGATAAAATTAGCGAAAAGATTTGAACCTCTGGGTCCAAGTGGGTTCCATCTAATGGATATTTCAAGAAATATATCAATGTTTGTTTGTATTTTGATCCTTATGGAAGTATTGTTACTTTATTTTTGTGGGCTATGACCCCATACTAACTGTTAGAGCATTGCCCAATATGTAGGAATATTCGTGTACCTCAAACATGTGCGAGCATGTAGTTCTTTCATAGTGCCTTTCTTACCTTTTCATTATCAATTTAATAAATGCCATTAAATAATTCTAACTGATTCATTTTAACAAAAGTTTGAGCCCGTACGAATGCACGGGTTCAAGACTAGTTCATTTAATTCATTAAGCTAACATTTGACATTAATCTAACATTTCTATCTAGCTAATTCATCTAATTCATCTAACCTTTGACATATATATATAACATTTCTATCTAAACTAACATTTGACATTAATATATCTAATTCGATCATCTAATTAACAATTTGACATTATAATCTAATTCATCTAGCTAGCTAAAACTTTGACATCAACAATTTGACATTAATCTAAAAAACGGAAAACATAAAATAAGTAAAAAAAATGTGTGTGTGCGTGTGCGCGCGACTGTACGTGTGTGTCTGTGTCTACGGGCAGGGTGCGATCATGGGGCGCGCAGGGGGCTCACAGCGCGGGGCGAC
>NC_041391.1:22200335-22231020 GCF_002162155.2 Triticum dicoccoides
ACGGGGCGGCGGCGAGATGCGGCGACGACGGGGATGACGACATGGACGGGCCGGGGTGGCGACGGGGACGGGGGCGGCGACGGGGACGGCGCGCGACGGGGGCGGCGACGACGACAGCGACGCAACGGCCGGGGGCGGTGGAGACGTCGAAGCAGAGGAGAGGAAGTGGAGATGAAACTGCAAGTTTTCGTAAGTGCTATATATATAGGAGGGGCATTTAGGACCGGTTGAAGCCATGACCCGGTACTACATGTCAAATTTTGCCAGGCCAAGCGGCGGGAAGCGACCCCCTTTACTACCGGGCCGTGGCTGCAACCAGTACTAAACACCCCCCCCCCAGTACCGGTTGGAGCCACGACCCGATACTAAAGGGGGTGCGCTGGCTCCAGGCGATGCGCAAGTTTAGTCCCACCTTACTAACCAAGGAGCGCCAAGACCAATTTATAAGCACCGGCACGGGCTTTTTTTTTAATTTGCTTTTTCTTTTTTTTCTTTTCTCCTTTATTTATTTTCTTTTTATTTATTTCTGAGTTTTTTTTCAGCTGTATTTAGAATTCCTTTGTGAATATTTTTGCTTTAGGTACCAAAAATTACAAACTTTCTATTAGTGTAAGTAGTTTTCAAATTTGAATAGTTTAAATTTGAATTATTTGAAATTTTTGTGAATCACTAGTTTGGGAATAACTTTACTTTAAAAATAGATTTTTCAGTGATTCTTTTTTCTTATGTTTAATATTAGTGTGTTTTATCGTTATATTCAATTTAGTAATACTTAGATTATTTAATAATGAAATTTCTTTGTAACAGATGAGTTTTCGTCCGAAACCTGATACTTCGAAAAAGATTGTCCATTTTGTACACGAAGTGGATACAGTTTTTGCCGTAACCCTCTCTACTTTTTGCATATGCCATGTGGGTGAAATGATGATACCATGCCAATTTTCAACCTTTTCAGAGTTCATTTGTAGTGCTTTTCAATTTCAGGGTCATTTAGCTAAAAAAAATCATGAAATGCATGAAAGATAGCAAATGATGTCAGAAAGGGTTGAAAATTGATGACATATTTTTGAATAGTGCATATTGAACACACAAAAAGTCTGGAGTTGTAATAAGTTAAAAAAATGAAATATATTTGTAACAGATGAGTTTTCGTCCGAAACCCTGATACTTCGAAAAAGATTGTCCATTTTGTACACGAAATGGATCCAGTTTTTGCCGTAACCCTCTCTACTTTTTTGCACATGCTATGTGTGTGAAATGATGATACAATGCCAACTTTCAACCTTTTTCAGAGTTCATTTGTAGTGTTTTTCAATTTAAGGGTCATTTAGCTCAAAAAAATAAGTAAATGCATGAAAAATAACAAATGATGTCAGAAAGGGTTGAAAGTTGATGACATGGCTTTGAATGGTGCATACTGAATGCACAAAAAGTCTGGAGTTGTAATAACTTAAAAAATGAAATGCCTTTGTAACAGACGAGTTTTCGTCTGAAACCCTGATACCTCGAAAGAGATTGTCCATTTTATACACAAAGTGCATCCAGTTTTTGCCATAACCCTCTCTACTTTTTTTGCACATGCTATGGGGGTGAAATGATGATACCATGCCGACTTTCAATCTTTTTAGAGTTCATTTGTAGTGGTTTACAATTTCAGGGTCATTTAGCTTAAAAACAATATCAGTAAATGAGCTGAAAATTAGCAAATGAAGTTAGAAAAGTATACGTTTGTCCGAAGCACAAAAGTACATGTTTCAAATGCAAAACACATAAGCACTCTAACTATTACAAAGATTCCCTACTAGTCTTTGGGTGTGAAACTTTTTCTTCGCGTGTGTCCCTTTGCGCCGTAACCATGGATAATCTTCATCATTTAACTAGATGCTCGGTGTTGGGGAACGCAGTAATTTCAAAAAATTTCCTACGCACACTCAAGATCATGTTGATGGCATAGCAACGAGAGGGGAGAGTGTATGTCCACGTACCCTCATAGACCGTTAGCGGAAGCATTATGACAACGCGGTTGATGTAGTCGTACGTCTTCACGATCCGATCGATCCAAGCTCCGAACGTACGGGGCCTCCGAGTTCAGCACACGTTCAGCTCGATGACGATCTCCGGCCTCTGATCCAGCAAAGCTCCGGAGATGAGTTCCGTCAGCACGACAGCGTGGTGACGATGTTCTACCGGCGCAGGGCTTCGCCTAAGCTTCGCGACGATATGACCGAGGTGGAATATGGTGGAAGGGGGCACCGCACACGGCTAAGGAACGATCCGTAGATCAACTTGTGTGTCTATGGGGTGCCCCCCGCCCCCGTATATAAAAGAGCCAGGGGGGAGGAGGCGGCCGGCCAAGGAGGGCGCGCCAAGGGGAAGTCCTACTCCCACCGGGAGTAGGACTCCCTTCTTTCCAAGTAGGAGTAGGAGAAGGGGGGAAGGAAGAGGAAGGGAGGAAGGAAAGGGGGGGCGCCGCCCCCCTTCCCTTGTCCTATTCGGACTAGGAAGGGGAGGGGCGCGCGGCCCCCTCCTGGTTCCTTCTCTCTTCTCCCTCGAGGCCCATGTAGGCCCAATAACCCCCCGGGGGGTTCCGGTAACCTCCTGGTACTCCGGTAAAATGCCGATTTCACCCGGAACGATTCCGATGTCCAAATATAGGCTTCCAATATATCAATCTTTATGTCTCGACCATTTCGAGACTCCTTGTTATGTCCGTGATCACATCCGGGACTCCGAACAAACTTCGGTGCATCAAAACTTATAAACTCATAATAAAACTGTCATCGTAACGTTGAGCGTGCGGACCCTACGGGTTCGAGAACTATGTAGACATGACCTAGAACCATTCTCGGTCAATAACCAATAGCGGGACCTGGATGCCCATATTGGTTCCTACATATTCTACGAAGATCTTTATCGGTCAAACCGCACAACAACATACGTTGTTCCCTTTGTCATCGGTATGTTACTTGCCCGAGATTCGATCGTCGGTATCCAATACCTAGTTCAATCTCGTTACCGGCAAGTCTCTTTACTCGTTCTTTAATGCATCATCTTGTAACCAACTCATTGGTCACATTGCTTGCAAGGCTTATTGTGATGTGCATTACCGAGAGGGCCCAGAGATACCTCTCCGACAATCGGAGTGACAAAACCTAATCTCGAAATACGCCAACTCAACATGTACCTTCGGAGACACCTGTAGTACTCCTTTATAATCACCCAGTTACATTGTGACGTTTGGTAGTACCCAAAGTGTTCCTCCGGTAAACGGGAGTTGCATAATCTCATAGTTACAGGAACATGTATAAGTCATGAAGAAAGCAATAGCAATATACTAAACGATCAAGTGCTAGGCTAACGGAATGGGTCATGTCAATCACATCATTCTCCTAATGATGTGATCCCGTTAATCAAATGACAACTCTTTTGTCCATGGCTAGGAAACTTAACCATCTTTGATTCAACGAGCTAGTCAAGTAGAGGCATACTAGTGACCCTATGTTTGTCTATGTATTCACATATGTATTATGTTTCCGGTTAATACAATTCTAGCATGAATAATAAACATTTATCATGATATAAGGAAATAAATAATAACTTTATTATTGCCTCTAGGGCATATTTCCTTCAGTCTCCCACTTGCACTAGAGTCAATAATCTAGTTCACATCGCCATGTGATTTAACATCAATATTCATATCTGTATATGATTAACACCTATAGTTCACATCGTCATGTGACCAACACCCAAAGGGTTTACTAGAGTCAATAATCTAGTTCACATCGCTTATGTGATTAACACCCAAAGAGTACTAAGGTGTGATCATGTTTTGCTCGTGAGAGAAGCTTAGTCAACGGGGCTGTCATATTCAGAGCCATATGTATTTTGCAAATATTCTATGTCCACAATGCTCTGCACGGAGCTACTCTAGCTAATTGCTCCCACTTTCAATATGTATCCAGATTGAGACTTAGAGTCATCTAGATTGGTGTAAAAGCTTGCATCGCTGTAACCTTTTACGACGAGCTCTTTTATCACTTCCATTATCGAGAAATATTTCCTTAGTCCTTACTAAGGATATTCTTGACCAATGTCCAGTGATCTACTCCTAGATCACTATTGTACTCCCTTGCCAACTAAAGAGCAAGGTATACAATAGGTCTGGTACATAGCATAGCGTACTTTATAGAACCTATGACTGAGGCATAGGGAATGACTTTTCATTCTCTTTCTATTTTCTGCCATGGTCGGATCTTGAGTCTTACTCAACTTCACACCTTGCAACACAGGCAAGAACTCCTTCTTTGACTGTTCCATTTTGAACTATTTCAAAAAATTTATCAAGGTATGTACTCATTGAAAAATCTTATCAAGTGTCTCGATCTATCTATATAGATCTTGATGCTCAATGTGTAAGTAGCTTCGCCGAGGTCTTTCTTTTAAAAACTCCTTTCAAACACTCCTTTATGCTTTGCAGAATAATTATACATTATTTCTGATCAACAATATGTCATTCACATATACTTATCAGAAATGCTGTAGTGCTCCCACTCACTTTATTGTAAATACAGACTTCTTCAAAAGTCTGTATAAAACCATATGCTTTGATCAACTCATCAAAGCGTATATTCCAACTCCGAGATGCTTGCACCAGTCCACAGATGGATCGCTGGAGCTTGCACACTTTGTTAACACCTTTAGGATTGACAAAACCTTCTGGTTGCATCATATACAACTCTTCTTTAATAAATTCATTAAGGAATGCAGTTTTGACATCCATTTGCCAGATTTCATAAAATGTGGCAACTGCTAACATGATTCGGACAGACTTAAGTTTCGATACGAGTGAGAAAATCTCATCGTATTCAACACTTTGAACTTGTTGAAAACCTTTCGCAACAAGTCGAGCTTAGTAGATAGTAACACTACTATCAGTGTCCGTCTTCCTCTTGAAGATCCATTTATTTAACATGGCCTGCTGATCATTGAGCAAGTCAATCAAAGTCCATACTTTGTTCTCATACATGGATCATATCTCAGATTTGATGGCCTCAAGCCATTTCGTGGAATCTGGGCTCATCATCGCTTCCTCATAGTTCGTAGGTTCATCATGGTCTAGTAACATGACTTCCAGAACAGGATTACCATACCACTCTGGTGCGGACCGTACTCTGGAAGGCCTACGAGGTTCTGTAGTAATTTGATCTGAAGTTTCATGATCATCATCATTAGCTTCCTCACTAATTGGTGTAAGAATCACTGGAACTGATTTCAGTGATGAACTATTTTCCAATTCGGGAGAAGGTACAGTTACCTCATCAAGTTCTACTTTCCTCCCACTCACTTCTTCCGAGAGAAACTTCTTCTCTAGAAAGGATCCATTTTAGCAATGAATAACTTGCCTTCGGATCTGTGATAGAAGGTCTACCCAATAGTTACCTTTGGGTATCCTATGAAGACGCACTTCTCCGATTTGGGTTCGAGCTTATCAGGTTGAAAACCTTTTTCATATAAGCATCGCAACTCCAAATTTTTAAGAAATGACAGCTTAGGTTTACTGCTAAACCATAGTTCATACGGTGTCGTCTCAACGGATTTAGATGGTGCCCTTTCTAAACGTGAAGGCAGCTGTCTCTAATGCACAACCCCAAAACGATAGTGGTAAAACCGATAAGAGACATCATAGATCGCACCATATCCAATAAAGTGCGGTTACGACGTTCGGACACACCATAACGTTGTGGTGTTCCAGGTAGCGTGAGCTGTGAAACTATTCCACATTGTTTTAATTGAAGACCAAACTCGTAACTCAAATATTTGTCTCCGCGATCAAATCACAGAAACTTTATTTTCTTGTTATGATGATTCCCCACTTCACTCTGAAATTCTTTGAACCTTTCAAGTATTTCAGACTTATGTTTCATCAAGTAGATATACCCATATCTTCTCAAATCATCTTGTGAAGGTCAGAAAATAACGATACTTGCCACGAGCATCAACACTCATTGGATCGCATACATCGGTATGTATTATTTCCAATAAGTCAGTAGCACGTTCCATTGTTCTTGAGAACGGAGTTTTAGTCATCTTGCCCAAAAGGCACGGTTCGCAAGCATCAAATGATTCATAACCAAGTGATTCCGAAAATCCATCTTTATGGAGTATCTTCATGCGCTTTACACCGATATGACCCAAACGGCAGTGCCACAAATAAGTTGCACTATCATTATTAACTTTGCATCTTTTGGTTTCAATATTATGAATATGTGTATCACTACGATCGAGATCCAATGAACCATTTTCATTGGGTGTGTAACCATATAAGGTTTTATTCATATAAACAGAACAACAGTTTATTCTCTTACTTAAATGAATAACCGTATTGCAATAAACATGATCAAATCATATTCATGCTCAACGCAAACACCAAATAACACTTATTTAGTTTCAACACTAATCCCGAAAGTATAGGGAGTGTGCGATGATGATCATATCAATCTTGGAACTACTTCCAACACTCATCGTCACTTCCCCTTCAACTAGTCTTTGTTTATTCTGCAACTCCCGTTTCGAGTTACTAATCTTAGCAACTGAACTAGTACCAAATACTGAGGGGTTGCTATAAACACTAGTAAAGTACACATCAATAACATGTATATCAAATATACTTATGTTCACTTTGCCATCCTTCTTATCCGCCAATCACTTGGGGTAGTTCCGCTTCCAGTGACCAATCCCTTTGCAGTAGAAGCACTTAGTCTCAGGCTTAGGACCAGACTTGGGCTTCTTCACTTGAGCAGCAACTCGCTTGCCGTTCTTCTTGAAGTTCCCCTTCTTCCCTTTGCGCTTTTCTTGAAACTAGTGGTCTTGTCTACCATCAACACTTGATGTTTTTCTTGATTTCTACCTTCGTCGATTTCAACATCACGAAGAGCTCGGGAATCGTTCTCGTCATCCCTTGCATAATATAGTTCATCACGAAGTTCTACTAACTTGGTGGTGGTGACTAGAGAATTATGTCAATCACTATCTTATCTGGAAGATTAACTCCCACTTGATTCAAGCGATTGTAGTACCCAGAGAATCTGAGCACATGCTCACTAGTTGAGCGATTCTCCTCCATCTTTTAGCTATAGAACTTGTTGGAGACTTCATATCTCTCAACTCGGGTATTTGCTTGAAATATTAACTTCAACTTCTGGAACATCTCATATGGTCCATGACGTTCAAAACGTCTTTGAAGTCCCATTCTAAGCCATAAAGCATGGTGCACAAAACTATCAAGTAGTCATCATATTGAGCTATCCAAACGTTCATAACGTCTGCATCTGCTCCTGCAATAGGTCTGTCACCTGGCGGTGCATCAAGGACATAATTCTTCTGTGCAGCAATGAGGATAAACCTCAAATCACGGATCCAATCCGCATCAGTGCTACTAACATCTTTCAACACAATTTTCTCTAGGAACATATCAAAATAAACATATGAAAGCAACAACGCGAGCTATTGATCTACAACATAATTTGCAAAATACTACCAGGACTAAGTTCATGATAAATTTAAGTTCAGTTAATCATATTACTAAAGAACTCCCACTTAGACAGACATCTCTCTAGTCATCTAAGTGGTCACGTGATCCAAATCAACTAAACCATGTCCGATCATCACGTGAGATAGAGTAGTTTTCAATGGTGAACATCACTATGTTGATCATATCTACTATATGATTCACGCTCGACCTTTCGGTCTCCGTGTTCCGAGGCCATATCTGTATATGCTAGGCTCGTCAAGTATGACCTGAGTATTCCGCGTGTGCAACTGTTTTGCACCCGTTGTATTTGAACGTAGAGCCTATCACACCCGATCATCACGTGGTGTCTCAGCACGAAGAACTTCCACAACGGTGCATACTCAGGGAGAACACTTCTTGATTATTAGTGAGAGATCATCTTAAAATGCTACCGTCAATCAAAGCAAGATAAGATGCATAAAGGATAAACATCACATGCAATCAATATAAGTGATATGATATGGCCATCATCATCTTGTGCTTGTGATCTCCATCTTTGAAGCACCGTCGTGATCACCATCGTCACCGGCGCGACACCTTGATCTTCATCGTAGCATCGTTGTCGTTACGCCATCTATTGCTTCTACGACTATCTCTACCGCTTAGTGATAATGTAAAGAAATTACAGGGCGTTTGCATTTCATACAATAAAGCGACAACCATATGGCTCCTGACAGTTGCCGATAACTTCGGTTACAAAACATGATAATCTCATACAATAAAATATAGCATCACGTCTTGACCATATCACATCACAACATGCCCTGCAAAAACAAGTTAGACGTCATCTACTTTGTTGTTGCAAATTTTACGTGGCTGCTACGGGCTTAGCAAGAACCGTTCTTACCTACGCATCAAAAACCACAACGATAGTTCGTCAAGTTAGTGCTGTTTTAACCTTCGCAAGGACCGGGCGTAGCCACACTCGATTCAGCTAAAGTGAGAGAGACAGACACCCGCCAGTCACCTTTAAGCACGAGTGCTCGTAACGGTGAAACCAATCTCGCGTAAGCGTACGCGTAATGTCGGTCCGGGCCGCTTCATCTCACAATACCGCCGAACCAAAGTATGACATGCTGGTAAGCAGTATGACTTGTATCGCCCACAACTCACTTGTGTTCTACTCGTGCATATAACATCAACGCATAAAACCTAGGCTTGGATGCCACTGTTGGGGAACGCAGTAATTTCAAAACATTTCCTACGCACACTCAAGATCATGTTGATGGCATAGCAACGAGAGGGGAGAGTGTATGTCCACGTACCCTCGTAGACCGTTAGCGGAAGCGTTATGACAACGCGGTTGATGTAGTCGTACGTCTTCACGATCCGACCGATCCAAGCTCCGAACGTACGGGGCCTCCGAGTTCAGCACACGTTCAGCTCGATGACGATCTCCGGCCTTCGATCCAGCAAAGCTCCGGAGATGAGTTCCGTCAGCACGACGGCGTGGTGACGATGTTGATGTTCTACCGGCGCAGGGCTTCGCCTAAGCTTCGCGACGATATGACCGAGGTGGAATATGGTGGAAGGGGGCACCGCACACGTCTAAGGAACGATTCGTAGATCAACTTGTGTGTCTATGGGGTGCCCCCCGCCCCCGTATATAAAGGATCCAGGGGGGAGGAGGCAGCCGGCCAAGGAGGGCATGCCAAGGGGGAGTCCTACTCCCACCAGGAGTAGGACTCCCTTCTTTTCAAGTAGGAGTAGGAGAAGGGGGGAAGGAAGAGGAAGGGAGGAAGGAAAGGGGGGCGCCGCCCCCCTTCCCTTGTCCTATTCGGACTAGGAAGGGGAGGGGCGCGCGGCCCCCTCCTGGTTCCTTCTCTCTTCTCCCTTGAGGCCCATGTAGGCCCAATAACCCCCCGGGGGGTTCCGGTAACCTCCCGGTACTCCGGTAAAATGCCGATTTCACCCGGAACGATTCCGATGTCCAAATATAGGCTTCCAATATATCAATCTTTGTGTCTCGACCATTTCGAGACTCCTTGTTATGTCCGTGATCACATCCGGGACTCCGAACAAACTTCGGTGCATCAAAACTTATAAACTCATAATAAAACTATCATCGTAACGTTAAGCATGCGGACCCTACGGGTTCGAGAACTATGTAGACATGACCTAGAACCATTCTCGGTCAATAACCAATAGCGGGACCTGGATGCCCATATTGGTTCCTACATATTCTACGAAGATCTTTATCGGTCAAACCGCACAACAACATACGTTGTTCCCTTTGTCATCGGTATGTTACTTGCCCGAGATTCGATCGTCGGTATCCAATACCTAGTTCAATCTCGTTACCGGCAAGTCTCTTTACTCGTTCTGTAATGCATCATCTTGTAACCAACTCATTGGTCACATTGCTTGCAAGGCTTATTGTGATGTGCATTACCGAGAAGGCCCAGAGATACCTCTCCGACAATCGGAGTGACAAAACCTAATCTCGAAATACGCCAACTCAACATGTACCTTCGGAGACACCTTTAGTACTCCTTTATAATCACCCAGTTACATTGTGACGTTTGGTAGTACCCAAAGTGTTCCTCCGGTAAACGGGAGTTGCATAATCTCATAGTTACAGGAACATGTATAAGTCATGAAGAAAGCAATAGCAATATACTAAACGATCAAGTGCTAGGCTAACGGAATGGGTCATGTCAATCACATCATTCTCCTAATGATGTGATTCCGTTAATCAAATGACAACTCTTTTGTCCATGGCCAGGAAACTTAACCATCTTTGATTCAACGAGCTAGTCAAGTAGAGGCATACTAGTGACACTATGTTTGTCTATGTATTCACACATGTATTATGTTTCCGGTTAATACAATTCTAGCATGAATAATAAACATTTATCATGATATAAGGAAATAAATAATAACTTTATTATTGCCTCTAGGGCATATTTCCTTCACTCGGGTCAATATTCACTTTGAAGGGAGCAATTTCATGAAACTTTTCATAATCTTCTGACATGTCTGTCTTGTCATCCACTCCCATGATGTTTCTTTTCCCTGAAAGAACTATGTGGCGCTTTGATTCATCGTATGATGTATTCGCTTCCTTATTTTTTCTTTTTCTCGGCTTGGTAGACATGTCCTTCATATAGAAAACCTACGCCACATCATTGGTTAGGACGAATGGTTCGTCTGCATACGCAAGATTGTTGAGATCCACTGTTTTCATTCCGTACCGCGGGTCTTCCTTTACGCCGCCTCCTGTTATATTAACCCATTTGCACCGAAACAAAGGGACCTTCAAATCAAGTCCATAGTCAAGTTCCCATATCTCCTCTATGTAACCATAATATGTGTCCTTTCCCCTACTAGTTGCTGCACCAAAGCGGACACCACTGTTTTGGTTGATGCTCTTTTTATCTAGGGCGATCGTGTAGAATGTATTCCCATTTATCTCGTACCCTTTGAAAGTCATTATATTCGAAGATGGTAAATGGGACAACAAGTACATGTCATCTTCAATATCGGCGTCTTGCATGGCATGTGTCTGCAACCAACCGGCAAAAGTCCTCGTTTGTTCATGTGTAATCCAGTCTTCAGACTACTCCGGGTATTTGGAGCTTAGAATATTCTTGTGTTCCTCCATATACGGAGCCACCAAGGCGGAATTTTGTAGAACTATGTAGTGTGCTTCAGTGAGAGAATGCCCGTCCATACATATTATTTGATCCAGTCCTAGCATGCCATTTCCACCAGGTCCGCCCTTATGCCGCGATTCAGGAACACCAATCGGCTTAAGGTTAGGAATAAAGTCAACACAAAACTCAATGACCTCCTCATTTTCATCGCCCTTGGAGATGCTTCCTTCTGGCCTATTTCTTTAAGGATCCTGTGAACCTCTCAAAGGGGAACATATTGTGTGGGAATACAGGACCCAGAACGGCAATCTCTTCGCATAGGTGAACTAGGACATGTGTCATGATATTGAAGAAGGATTGTGGAAACACCAACTCGAAACTGACAAGACATTGCAAGAAATCTTCAACCTTGGTATGATTTCTAGATCGATTACCTTCTGAGAGATTGCATTGAGGAATGCACACAGCTTCACAATGGCTAATCGAACGTTCTCCGATAGAAGCCTCCTCAATGCAACCAGAAGCAGCTGCGTCATAATCACGTGGCAGTCATGAGACTTTAGGTTCTGAAACTTTTTCTCTGTCATATTTATTATTCCCTTTATATTCGAAGAGAAGCCAGACGGTACCTTCATACTAAGCAGGCACTCAAAGAAGATTTTCTTCTCTTCTTTGGTAAGAGCATAGCTGGCATGACCCTGATGTATGTCGTCCTTTCCATGCATAGGCTGATGGTTCTCCCGTGCCTCCGGTGTATCTTTTGTCTTCCCTTACACGCCCAAGAAGCCAAGCAGGGTCACGCAAAGATTCTTCGTCACGTGCATCATGTTGATGGCAGAGCGGACCTCCAGGTCTTTCCAATAGGGCAGGTCCCAAAATATAGATTTCTTCTTCCACATGGGTGCGCATCTGTCAGCGTCATTCAGAACAGATTGTCCGCCAGGACCCTTCCCAAAGATTACCATCAAATCTTTGACCATATCATGTACATCATCACTGGTACGGTACGATGGCGAGGCTTTGTCTGGTGTTCCGCCTCACCTTTGAAATGCTTGCCTTTCTTTCTTACGGGATGCCTGCTCAGAAGAAATGGACGATGTCCCAGGTACACATTCTTCTTACAATTATCCGAATATATACTGTTGATATCATCCAAACAGTGCGTGCATGCGTGGTATCCCTTGTTTGTCTGTCCTAAAAGGTTACTGAGAGCAGGCCAATCATTGATGGTCACAAACAACAACACATGTAGGTCAAATTCTTCCTGGTTGTGCTTATCCCACGCACGTACACCTTTTTCATTCCACAACTGTAAGAGTTCTTCAACTAATGGCCTTAGGTACACATCAATGTCGTTACCGGGTTGCTTAGGGCCTTGGATGAGCACTGGCATCATAATGAACTTCCGCTTCATGCACAACCGAGGAGGAAGGTTATACATACATAGAGTCACAGGCCAGGTACTATGGTTGATGCTCTGCTCCCCAAAAGGATTAATGCCATCTGTGCTTAGACCAAACCATACGTTCCTTGCGTCACCTACAAAGTCCTCTCAGTACTTTCTCTTGATTTTTCTCCACTGCGACTCGTCAGCTGGTACTTTCAGCTTCTCGTCGTTCTTACGGTTTTCTCCATGCCATCGCATCGACTTGGCATGCTCTTTGTTTTGGAACAAATGTTTCAACCATGGTATTATTGGAACATACCACATCACCATGGCAGGAATCGTCTTCCTGGGGCGCTCGCCCTCGACATCACCAGGATCATCGCGGCTGATCTTATAGCGCAATGCACCGCATACCGGGCACGCGTTCAAATCCTTGTACTCACTGCAGTAGAGGATCAGTCATTAGGGCATGCATGTATTTTCTACACCTCTAATCCCAGAGGGCAGACAACCTTCTTTGCTTCGTATGTACTCTTGGGCAATTCGTTGTCCTATGGAAGCATCTTCTTTAACATTATCAGCAACTTTCCAAATCCCTTGTCAGATACACCATTCTCTGCCTTCCATTGCAGCAATTCCAGTGTGGTGCCCAACTTTTTTGTCAGCTTTGCAATTCGGGTACAACAATTTCTTGTAATCCTCTAACATGCGCTGCAACTTCTTCTTCTCCTTTTCACTTGCGCAGTTTCTCTTTGCATCATCACTGGCCCGACCTAGATCATCAGCGGGCTCATCTGATGCCTCTTCTTCAACTTCTTCCTGCATTGCCGGCTCAGCTTCTTCCCCCATTGTTGTACAATCGTATTAAGGGAACCCATGGCCAGGATAGCTGTTGTCGTCCTCTTCTTCTTCATTATCTTCCATCATAATCCCTCTTTCTCCATGCTTGGTCCAAACATTATAGTGGGGCATGAAACCAGACTCAAACAGGTGGACGTGAAGGGTTCTTGACTTAGAGTAATTCATATCATTCTTACAGTTAGCACATGGACAAGGCATAAAACCGTTCGCCCGCTTGTTTGCCTCAGCTGCAAGCAGAAAAGTATGCACACCATTAATGAACTGGGGAGAGCATCAGTCATCATACATCTATTGCCGGCTCATCTTCATTTACACAGCACCAAAAAAGACCAAATTAATACAAGTTCGTACATAAAGTTCTTATCCTCATAAAACAACATACAAATAACTCTCTATCTAAAGCATTTAAATGCAACAACAAATATGATCAAGATTGCAACTAAGGTAACAATTGATCCAACAGCGTAATGATACTAAGCCTCACTATCGATGACACATTTTCTAATCTTTCCAATCTTCAAGCGCGTTTTCTCCATCTTGATCTTGTGATCATCGACGACATCGGCAACATGCAACTCAAATACCATCTTCTCCCCCTCAATCCTTTTCAATTTTTCTTTCAAATACTCATTTTCTTTTTCAACTAAATTTAACCTCTCGACAATAGGTTGGTTGGAATTTCCGGTTCACATAATGTCACATCCCTAGTTCTGACAATGCCTAGTGCATGCATTAGAGTGTTGCACCATGTTTAAATTTCATTTAAATTTGAAATGGGGATTGTTGAAACCCTAGCACCAAATGAAATTTAACTAGGTTCAATAAAAATATTTTCAATAACCCAGAATGCCTTTGGAAATGTTCATAATTTCTGTTAAAGGTGAAAACCTCTTCCAAAAATGATGAACATATTTATAGGCTATTCCTGGATTTTTGAATTAAATTATATAGTGTTTGCATTTGGGCATTTAATTGCTAATAATATTTTAAATGCTCAAATAATCACAAACTGAAATGTTTACTGTTGGAAATATTCCAAACAGTGGCCACAGTCAGTTGCATGATTTTTGGAAATGCTCTGGCATTTTTAATAAATCCAAACACAATTACAGAAAATAGAAAACAGTAACTAAAATAGAAATAAAAGAGAGGAGAGAAACCTTACCTGGCCTCACCCGTGCAGCCCACCAGCCGGCCCAGCTTCCCCCCTGGCCGGCCCAGCCCACCCGCGCCTTCCCTGTCGTCTTCCTCCTCGGACAGAAGGACGAGGGCGTGTGCCCGACGCTCGCCGGCACGCGCGCGCGCCACCTCCCCCCCTGCTGGCCACCTCCTGCTTCCCCCGGACTCCCTCGATGCCCCGGACGAAGCCACGCAGCTGCCCCGCACCGCTCTCACTCTCCCTCGCCCTCCTCTTCTCCCCCTGCTCTCTCTCCCTCTCACCCGAGAACCACCGCCGCCGCCGACGGGCATCACCGTAGCCACTAGCCTCCCCTCGCCTCCCCGACCCGCTTCCGAGCTCCGCCACAACCCCCTCCACCTCCTCATTGAGCTACGGACCTCCCGGACGTGCTGCAACGCCGCCACCATCGCCGTTTCCGTCGCCGGCCACCGAAGTTCGCCGCGGTCAATTCGCCACCTCCGCCGCCTCCCCGAGACCACCGAGCTGCTCATCGACCTCGCTGTGAGCTCCTCTTCCATTTCCCATTCTCCCCGCGCTCGTTCCCGCACTCCAGCCGCCTTCTCACCGGAGCCGATTGCTCCTCGCCGCCGGTCATGGCGCTGCCGTGGCCAGGGTCACCCCAGCTAGCGCCCGAGCACGTTACCGAGTTCGCCGCCCTCCCAGGAGCCCCCAGAGCCTTTCAGTTTCCCCTCTAGCGCACCGCAGCGCCGCGTTCGACCTTGGCCGAACTCCGGCGGCCACCTAGGTCGACGCCGGCGCCGATTCCGGCCGCCCCGACCCCAACCGACTCCACAGGAAGACGCGGCGCCCTCCCAGCTACCCGTAGAGCCTCTCCGCCGCCCGAATGGTCGCCGGAGGAGCGTTCCCGAAGCCCTCCGCCGTGCCTGTTGCCGCCGGCGTTGAGCCGCCGGCCTGTTTGGGCCATTTGACCGGGGTTTGACCTCCCCCTGTGTCACTGACATGCGGGACCAGCCCGCCTAATTAATCTAGGTTAGTTTAAATTAAAACGCTAACTAACCCAGTTAGTTAGGTTAGTCACTGACACGGAGGACCCACTGGTCAGTTTGACCTGGGCTGCCCGTTGACTCGCTTACGTCATGCTGACGTAGTGCTGACGCAGTAAATTCTTTTCTGGATTTATTTTTATATAGGAAATTCCAGAAAAATGCCTAAAACTTCTAAAAATCATAGAAAATTAACCGTAACTCCAAATTAAATAATTTATATATGAAAAATTATCAGAAAAATTCAAGGAATCCATCTGTACCATTTTCATGCATGTTAGAACAACTTATAGCTGCTGTTTAGCACAAATCATATAAAGGGCATTTAAATATCCACATATGGAGTTTGAATTTGAATCTTGGATTCAAACCAACTCCATTTAATCTGGTCTTAGTTGCATTAGCCCAACACACATTCATTTTGCCATGTCATGATCATGTATCATATTGTGCATTGCATTGATTGTGTTCCCTTCTGTGTTGCCGGTATTTGTCCCCTCTCGATAGACGTGATACCGATGATGTGATCGTTGACACTGATGAAGACTCAATGTTATCTTCAGAAGTGCCAGGCAAGCAAAACCCCCTTGTTCATTCCGATAAAATCCCACTCTCTCGCTCCTGCTCTCTTTTACTGCATTAGGACAACAACGATTCATCTGTTACTTGCTGCGGTAGCTGAACCCCTTTATCCTTTGCATGACCTGTCATTCCACAGTAAATAGATGAAACCCACTAGTATGAGTAGGAATTGTTTGAGCCCTGTTGTGCCTACTCATTCATGCTTGTTTGTCATGCCTGCTACTGCTTAGAGTTGAGTCAGGTCTGATTCATCGGGGATGAATCAGAGGCGTGTGAACATGTCCTACTGTGTGTGAGCTAAGTGTGTGAACACGATTTGGTAAAAGGTGTCGGTGAGAGGCCATGTAGGAGTACATGGTGGGTTGTCTCATTGAAGCCGTCCTCAGGAACTGAGTTCTGTGTTTGTGATCCATGATTCAGCTACTACCATACATTGGGCCCTGAAATATGACCTCGCTCGACTTCTTAATCACCCTTGTCCTCTGTCCAGGAGTTGCAAGTAGTTTCTGGTGTTTGTAGTATGCTGGAGGCCGTGGACAGCGCTGACCGTAGGGGTGGGCTGTGATGCGGTAGGCACGTGGACGGGTACACCGGGCGCCCGTTTGGTGTCACGGAACCCTGTTCACATCGTTTGGTGCTGTGAGCGAAACTCCGGCCGGATCTCCTCATGGATGGAACCCGAATAGGCGATAAACCTGGACTAGAGACTTGAGTGTTTAGGTAGGTCGTGGTCTACACCCACGTTGGCTTTCGCTTGAAGTCTGCCGAGCACATGTCGTGTGCAGACGCTAAGTGGTGGAAACATGTATGAAGAAGTACACCCCTGCAGGGTTAACATCATCTATTCGAATAGCCGTGTCCGCGGAAAAGGACTTCTGGGTTGCTTATATCAGTTCATAGACAAGTGAAAGTGGATACTCTAAAATACGCAAGATAAGCGTGAGTGCTATGGAAGGCGTTCTCGTAGGGAGACGGGAGCGGATCCATAGTGGTGTATTGATATGGTGAATATGTGGACTCGTGTGCGCCACCTCAAAAGAGTCGCTTGCAGTCGTAGTTTAGGATAGCCACCGAGTCAAAGCTGGCTTGCTGCAGTTAAACCCCACCATCCCCTTTGTTGATAATGATGCATATGTAGATAGTTCTGATGTAAGTCTTGCTGGGTACATTTGTACTCACGTTTGCCTATTTTATGTTTTTGCAGAGAGACTTCAGTCTCACTAGTAGTTCCACGTGGACTTCGACGTTTAGCTTGATACCTCAGCTACGATCTTGTGCCCTCGGCAGGATCTGATAGATAGTCAGGCTTCTCAGCCTTTTTCATTTATAGATGTCTGTACCCAGACATGATAGCTTCCGCTTGTGCTTTGACTTGTATGCTCTGAGTGTTGGGTCATGAGACCCCTGTTGTAATATCTCGCTCCTCGGAGCCTATTGAATAGACTACTTGAGTCGTAGAGTCATTTTGTGATGCCATGTTGTATTGCACATATCGAGCATATTGTGTGTATGTTATTGAAATGCTTGGTATGTGTGGGATCTGACTACCTAGTTGTTTATCTTTAGTAGCCTCTCTTACCGGGAAACGTCTCCTAGTGTTACCGCTGAGCCACGGTAGCTTGCTACTGCTCTGGAACACTTAGGCTGGCCGGCATGTGTCCTTCTTCGTTCCTGTGTCTGTCCCTTCGGGGAAATGTCACGCATTGAGTACCGGAGTCCTGCTAGCCCAGTGCTACAGCCCGGACCCACTTGCTGATGACCGACACGTTCGATGCTGGGTCATGGATGCCTGTCCCTGTAAGTCTGTGCCACTTTGGGTTTATGACTAGCCATGTCAGCCCGGGCTCTTTATCATATGGATGCTAGCGACACTATCATATACGTGAGCCAAAATGCGCAAACGGTCCCGGGCAAAGGTAAGGCGACACCCGTGGGGATACCGTGCGTGAGGCCGCAAAGTGATATGAGGTGTTACCGGCTAGATCGATGTGACATTGAGTCGGGGTCCTGACAGCGTTGGTATCAGAGCTTGACTGCCTGTAGGATTACCAAGCCAAACTGGTCGAAGTTGAGTCTAGATATTCTTTAGTTATGTAAGGGAATTGATTGTGGGATGGAACGTAAGGCTCTTTTTACTCCTTATACCTCATGGCCTTCTGATCTGAGTCATCATCTTCTCTTCTACGGGGATTAAGAACTAGGCTATCTCTTCTTTCTATTAGGATCACGTGTTACTAATTAGTAGACTTATCAGTTTGTTGGATTTAAGCCTCAGTTCAGTTTCTACCTCTGTATGTTAATTATTGATCTCGAAACCTTGATATTGTGCTTCTGAGTGGTTATGCCACCATTTTTGTGAATGTCTCAAATCTTTTCTGAGCATTTACAGCCGTTATGCTGTCCGAGTCATCCCAGGTTTCTAAATAGTCCGATGCATTTGCAAATCCCTTCCTTCTGTTTCCGATGTTCCCATGGGCCAGATTAACCACACTAATCGGTGTGTTGAGGTAATTATTGCCTCGACATATATGTTGGAATTATTATTATGACCCTAAGTGCTTAGGGGATCATCTAGTGGTCTAGCCATGATTTGTGTCCTAGTGTGAAGATTCTGGCCTTTATTCTCGGAAGCATCCCGTGATGCTACTTAGTAGTAGGTATTCTACTCCTGGGTTCTGAACCGAGATTCACTCTACCTACTTCATGTTGATAGTAATTGCTAGTGCCTTTAGGATATTAGTAACCTTTGCGATAGTCCTTGAAGTCCGTGGTATCTTCCTCTTCCAAATACCATGAACTACTTATGGCAGATGTTTATTGGATCAAAAAAAAATCACAATTAGAGTACTCTTGAGGAGTTCTCCATTCATAAATCGTGACTCTGCCAGTTCTACCTTTCTGCATGGGTTATCCGGAAGAAATATGTTGAACTTGGTTCGACATACTAATCTATGCATCCACAACTCAGAAAGTTATATGTTCCTTTGAGTTGTTCTCTTTAGTTGCATTCTGACCCTCGTCTATCAATTGATAGTCAAGAGTATGCGTGCGTTCGTTCATCGATGCCTATGACTCTTGTGGTCTGTCAAGCCATTCTATTCCGGAATGACTAGGAGAAACAAACTCCAGTACCTCTTCCATATCTAGGATTGGGTCAAAGTAGTTGTATTCCGCAGATCAAATGCCAATCCAGCTTTTGGTTCTGTTCTACCTTGGAGTATTACCCCCTTTATGTCAGAATTGTCATGAGAACTGCACCAACTCTCATGAATTTTGACGTAGTGATACTTCTCACCATCATTACTCATTCCTCGGTTCCGTGTGGTTATAACCGGAATGTCGACAAGTGAATCGTGATGTGTGAAATCAATACGCCTAGCAACCTCGTTGCTGGGTAGTTAAAGGACAATAATTTCATTCTTAGCGTGTTGGTTTTGAATCATCATTCTAAGGTTGATCATGCTACCTAGTCCATTCTCCTGGTTCACTCCTCGATCGATGAGTTAGGATTATTTCAAATCCTTGCTCTATTGATCATATCGTCTTGCCCTGAAAAGCAAGATTGTTCTCGAGCTTAGTAACATACCGGTGGTTCGTGATTTTCTGAATATCTTCTCAGAAGTGTTACCGGGTTGTCACCTGACCGCTATGTTGAGTTCGTGATCAAGTTGGTTTCTTGTGAACCACCTTCTCTCCAAGAATCGGTGTTAGATATCCCTGAGCTAGTTGGTTAAGCTAGACAACAACTTGGAGAGTTGGAAGATAAAAGCTTGTCTGACTTAGTTCGTTCCAAAGGGATATTCTTGTGTAGTGTGTGTTGAAGAAAGATGATATCTTCATCGATTGGTCCTTGTGATCAGTTGCTGGACCTATTGTCTTATCAATCCTTTGATTTGAGTGTGGGCTATCGTCAAATCAAGTCGGAACCAATGATGTTCGTAATGTTGTCTTACTCGTGGTTGATCCCTCGAGCATACACCATTATATCCTTTGGGTCTGACCAATGCTATCACCGTGTTCACTTAACTATGGAATTCCTTTTAAAAAGGAAACCTAGATGAATTGTTGTTGAGCCCATTGACAACATCCTTGTCTTCTCCATAATTTTGCTGAACATTAAGCTAGTGTTGGAAACTTTTGAAAGCATTTGTTCATGCTAGCTCATGAAGCATATGTTTGGATGAAGGTAGTGACTTCCTTTAATTCATGTGCATCTGATGCAAGTTGCCGCCGTGGATTCGAGAAAGTCAATGTTGCTTTCTTTGGAATCATTCCAAATCAGTCATGCACCCGTGCGAAGAATGCTGTGGTTTGAAGACTTGCAACCTTCAATCTATATGTATCCCTAGCACACCAAGCCACTGATTGATTTGTTCAAGGAGAAGGAGTTCCTTCATAAGAGCTAATCCGGACTTATGAAAGAACTTCGATACCCTCGTTGATGGTTCCCCCTCCTGAACTCGGTAGTGTTTTATTATAAGACTACCACGTGGTCATGCTTGTCTGGGACAACGTGTTCACATGTTTGTAGCAGAACCAGCTCATGTTTTGGAGCTTGCTATCGTAGTTCATCTCCCGAGAATCCCGCAACGTCATCTCGTCGAATTGTGTTGCAAACTTTCATTTTTCTTCCTAAGACTCGATGAGCCTGGAATATCCTAACACCAACCAGAGCTGAATCTCAGGCAGATATGATGGTTGGAACATTTCCCTAAGAACTATAATATTGGTCTCTCGATAACCGGTAAGGTGGATGTCGTGGCCAACACACCCATCCGGTAGACCTATTATTATAGTATCTTGTTTGAGGAAGTTGGCCACCCCCCCCATAGGGATTTCGTAGGATTTACTCCCTAGTTGCCCCTATGGATTTTTGTGTTCCCGAAGTCCGACCTTTTACTTGATGTTTTAGATATCAAACCATATCTATGAATGGGTTATACTAGCACATCAAGGAGAACATTAGAAGCGGAGTGCTAAATGTCTCTCGGTCGATCATCCAGATTTTATTTGCTTGGCCTCGCTAAGGTGAAATCTGAGAAAGTGTTATCCTCCTTCGCATCTGCATCGTCCATCGCTATTTATCATGGTAGTATGTTGTGTGGTCAGCACCCTTGACGCGGTTGTTGATAAAACCTTGATGATTATGGAAATGCTCAAGTTCTTGAGAGCACGCACAAGCACTACGTGTTATCATCATCTCTAACTGGGATTCCTCTCAGTTTCCTCGGCAAATGCTATGACCTTTTCAAACAGTGAATTCACTCTCTTTTGTTCGGTTCTTCCCCAGTTACCAGAATCATTCCCAGCATTTGTATTTTGTTCCTAGCTTGCACCGCCAATGTGCCATTCTACCATGGGTCTCTTCCATTTCCGGTGATAAGCAAAATCATCCATTACGTTGTCTTCAACAAGGTAATCCACATCATCCAAGTCCAAGTATGCCATTCTACCGACCCCGCCAATCGATTGCTGTGATTTGCCTTAAGCTGATATAGAGAGTCTTAACGATCTCTATATCAAAGGTAATTCTTTTTGCCACTTAAGATAATAATCTACGAATCACCCCCCTCCAGGATGTTTCGTCGTGGTATCATGGCAACTCAACTCCTCGCTACGTTGACAACCGTTCACCACCTTCTTAGGTGTGGAATCGTTGTCTACCTAGTGAACCTTCGTCATCTGTTCCACTCCATTTCTCTAGAGGTGTGCTTCATCTCTCAGCTCGAGAGATGTTGCTATGTCTCATTCCGTGAGTTAATCCTGAGTTGTTCGATCTTCGAGAAGATCGACCCTTCTAGAGTCTCCTTCTTCCCTCCATGTCATGTTGACAGGATTTCTCAGAGCAAGACTTCAAGACAATAATGGTGTTCAAATCAACGTTCATTTGAAGTGCACCCTGGATCGTGAAGATTATACTAGTTTGCGTTTCCCCTTCATCCTACCCTACGCTTGAATCTCGAGACGAGATTCTTGTTTAGTGGGGGTGAGTTGTCACATCCCTAGCTTTACCCTGGCCTTGGACTAGCTTGGTTGCTGCATCATGTTTAAATTCAAATGAAATTTGAACTGAGGAATTCAGAAGCCTCAAAACCCTAATTAAAGGAAGGGCAAGCACCCTTTAAAATTGCATTCTGTGAATCCAAAATGCCCTAAAAATAGTTTTGTGAATTTTGGCAAGAGTTATATATCAAACCAAAATTCTGGAATGTTTTTAAGGATATTATTTGGTCTCTGAATTTAAATCAATAATCTATTTGAATTTGGGGATATATTCATAATATATAATGAATATATTTTCAAATGCTTTGAAATGTTTTATGTACTTTTGGAATAGTCCAGAGAGGTAACATAAAATATTTCAGAATGTTTTGGCACTGTATGAAATTATTTTGAATTTGAAAACAGTGGCAAAATAAAATAAAAGGGGAAACAGAACAGAAAAAAATAAAAAGAGAGAGAGAAAGACCCATACCTGGGCCACTTACCTGTAGCCGGCCCAGCTCCCCCACCTGGCGGCCCAGCCCACCTCCTCCCCCTTGTCATCTTCCTTCCCTCGCACCGAAGCAGCTCGGTGGCGAGCGCCGATGCCGCCTCGGCCACCTCCTGCTTCCACCGAGGCGTTCCCGAGCCTCCCCCTCACGCCACGCACTTCCCCTCGCCCCTGCACTTCCCCTCTCTTCCCCTGGACCCCGTTCCCTCCTCTGCTTTCCTCCCTGCACGCGCCCGAGCGGAGCTCGTCGTCGCCGACGCCGTTCGCCGTAGCCACCGTGCTCCTCACTACCACCCGAAGTAACCAGGAGATCCGCCTCGACCACCTCTTCCTCCTCACCGAGAAGCGCACCGCGGGAGCCCCTGCAACGTCGCCACCGCTGTCTTCTTCAACCTCGGGACCGCCGGCCATCTTCGTCAAATTCGTCGGCTCCGGTGCCTCCCCGAGCTCCCCGAGGCCACCGTCGCAACCCCTGTGAGCTACTCTTCCATTCCCCCTCCTCCTCGCGCTCGTTCCCGTACCCTAGCCACCTTTTCACCGGAGCCGATGGCTCCTCGCCGCCGGCCATGGCGTGGCCGTGGCCACAGCCACCGCAGCTCGCTCCTGAGCCCACCCGCGTGCTCACCGCAACCTCAGGAACCCAAAGCACTTAACCATTCGTCCTCCCGTGCACTGCAGCGCCGATCCCGCGAAACCCCGAGCTCCGGCCGCCGCCTCGGGCTCCATTCCGGCAAACCCCGGCCACCCCCGCACCTCCCGTTGGTCCCCCTAGATGCGCACGGGCGTGGGCTACCTCCTGGTGCCCTTGGCGCGTCGATCCGATGCCCCTAGTGCAAGTCCGGCGTTCCCCCGCCGTGCGGAATGGTCGCCGCCGGCGAAACTCCGGCGACTGCCGATGTGGCACGCCTAATTAGCACTAATGACCACACTAAACACCCCCCACAGCCACTGACAGTGGGCCCCACCCCTGGTCAAACCCAGTCAGCGCTGGGTTTGACCGGGATTAGCTCCTGTGTCACTGACGTGTGGCCCCCACACGTCAGATTTGACCCGGGGCAGCCCTGTTGACTTGCTGACGCAAGCATGACGCAGTGCTGATGTCATAACTCATTTTCTGGATTTAATTTAATTCTGAAATTCCAGAAAATGGCTAAAACTTCAATAAATCATAGAAATTCAACCGTAACTCCAAATTAAATAATTTATATATGAAAAATTATCAAAAAAATTCAAGGAATCCATCTGTACCATTTTCATGCATGTTAGAACAACTTATCACTATTGTTTAGGACAAATGAAGTGAATGGCATTTGAATAATCACATATGGAGTTTGAATTTGAATCTTGTATTCAAACCAACTTCATTTAATCTATTGCTAGTTGCATTAGCTCATAACACATTCATTTTGCCATGTCATGACCATGCATCATATTGTGCATTGCATTGATTGTATTCCCTTCTGTGTTGCCGGTATTTGTCCCCTCTCGATAGACGTGATACCGATGATGTGATCGTTGACACTGATGAAGACTCAATGTTATCTTCAGAAGTGCCAGGCAAGCAAAACCCCCCTTGTTCATTCCGATACAATCCTACTCTCTCGCTCCTGCTCCCTTTTACTGCATTAGGACAACATCGATTCATCTGTTACTTGCTGCGGTAGCTGAACCCCTTTATCCTTTGCATGACCTGTCATTGCCACAGTAAATAGATGAAACCCACTAGCATGAGTAGGAGTTGTTTGAGCCCTGTTGTGCCTACTCATTCATGTTTGTTTGTCATGCCTGCTACTGCTTAGAGTTGAGTCAGGTCTGATTCATCGGGGATGAATCAGAGGTGTGTGAACATGTCCTACTATGTGTGAGCTAAGTGTGTGAACACGATTTGGTAAAGGTAGCGGTGAGAGGCCATGTAGGAGTACATGGTGGGTTGTCTCATTGCAGCCGTCCTCAGGAACTGAGTTCTGTGTTTGTGATCCATGATTCAGCTACTACCATACATTGGGCCCTGAAATATGACCCCGCTCGACTTCTTATTCACCCTTGTCCTCTGTCCAGGAGTTGCAAGTAGTTTCTGGTGTTTGTAGTATGCTGGAGGCCGTGGACAGCGCTGACCGTAGGGGTGGGCTGTGATGCGGTAGGCATGTGGCCGGGTAAACCGGGCACCCGTTTGGTGTCACGGAACCCTGTTCACATCGTTTGGGGCTGTGAGCGAAACTCCGGCCGGATCTCCTCATGGATGGAACCCGAATAGGCGATAAACCTGGACTAGAGACTTGAGTGTTTAGGTAGGTCGTGGTCTACACCCACGTCGGCTTTCGCTTGAAGTCTGTCGAGCACATGTCGTGTGCAGACGCTAAGTGGTGGAAACATGTATGAAGAAGTACACCCCTGCAGGGTTAACATCATCTATTCGAATAGCCGTGTCCGCGGAAAAGGACTTCTGGGTTGCTTATATCAGTTCATAGACTAGTGAAAGTGGATACTTTAAAATGCGCAAGATAAGCGTGAGTGCTATGGATGGCGTTCTCGTAGGGAGACGGGAGCGGATCCATAGTGGTGTATTGATATGGTGAATATGTGGACTCGTGTGCGCCACCTCAAAAGAGTCGCTTGCAGTCGTAGTTTAGGATAGCCACCGAGTCAAAGCTGGCTTGCTGCAGTTAAACCCCACCATCCCTTTGTTGATAATGATGCATATGTAGATAGTTCTGATGTAAGTCTTGCTGGGTACATTTGTACTCACGTTTGCCTATTTTATGTTTTGCAGAGAGACTTCAGTCTCACTAGTATTTCCACGTGGTCTTCGACGTTTAGCTTGTTACCTCAGCTACGATCTTGTGCCTCGGCAGGATCTGATATATAGTCAGGCTTCTCAGCCTTTTTTCATTTATAGATGTCTGTACTCAGACATGATAGCTTCCGCCTGTGTTTTGACTTGTATGCTCTGATTGTTGGGTCGTGAGACCCATGTTTGTAATATCTCGCTCCTCGGAGCCTATTGAATAAATTACTTGAGTCGTAGAGTCATGTTGTGATGCCATGTTGTATCTGCACATATCGAGCATATTGTGTGTATGCTATTGAAATGCTTGGTATGTGTGGGATCTGACCATCTAGTTGTTTATCTTTAGTAGCCTCTCTTACCGGGAAATGTCTCCTAGTGTTTCCACCGAGCCATGGTAGCTTGCTACTGCTCCGGAACACTTAGGCTGGCCGGCATGTGTCCTTCTTCGTTCCTGTGTCTGTCCCTTCGGGGAAATGTCACGCGATGAATACCGGAGTCCTGTTAGCCCGCTACAGCCCGGCTCACCGGAGTCCTGCTAGCCCAGTGCTACAGCCTGGATTCACTTGCTGATGACCGACACGTTCGATGCTGGGTCATGGATGCCTGTCCCTGTAAGTTTGTGCCACTTTGGGTTTACGACTAGCCATGTCAGCCCGGGCTCCTTATCATATGGATGCTAGCGACACTGTCATATACGTGTGCCAAAAGGCGCAAACGGTCCCAGGTAAAGGTAAGGCGACACCCGTGGGAATACCGTGCGTGAGGCCGCAAAGTGATATGAAGTGTTACATGCTAGATCTATGTGGCATTGAGTCGGGGTCCTGACAGCGTTGGTATCAGAGCTTGACTGCCTATAGGATTACCAAGCCAAACTGGTCGAAGTTGAGTCTAGAAATTCTTTAGTTATATAAGGGAATTGATTGTGGGATGGAACGTAAGGCTCTTTTTACTCCTTTACCTCATGCCCTTCTGATCTGAGTCATCATCTTCTCTTCTACGGGGATTAAGAACTAGGCTATCTCTTCTTTCTATTAGGATCACGTGTTACTAATCAGTAGACTTATAAGATTGTTGGATTTAAGTCTCAGTTCAGTTCCTACTACTTCCGTATGTTAATTGTTGATCTCGGAACCTTGATATTGTGCTTCTGAGTGGTTATGCCACCATTTTTGTGATTGTCTCAAATCTTTTTGAGCAATTATAGCCGTTATGCTGTCCGAGTCATCCCAGGTTTCTAAATAGTCCGATGCATTTGCAAATCCCTTCCTTCTGTTTCCGATGTTCCCATGGGCCAGATTAACCACACTAATCGGTGTGTTGAGGTAATTATTGCCTCGACATATATGTTGGAATTATTATTATGACCCTAAGTGCTTAGGGGATCATCTAGTGGTCTAGCCATGGTTTGTGTTCCCAGTGTGATGATTCTGGCCATCATTCCCGAAAGCATCCCGTGATGCCACTTAGTAGTAGGTATTCTACTCCTGGGTTCTGAACCCGAGATTCACTCTACCTACTTCATGTGGATAGTAATTGCTAGTGCCTTTAGGATATTAGTAACCTTTGTGATAGTCCTTGAAGTCCGTGGTATCTTCTTCTTCCAAATACCATGAACTACTTATGGCAGATGTTTATTGGATCAAAAAAAAATCACAATTAGAGTACTCTTGAGGAGTTCTCCATTCATAAATCGTGACTCTGCCAGTTCTACCTTTCTGCATGGGTTATCCGGAAGAAATATGTTGAACTTGGTTCGACATACTAATCTATGCATCCACAACTCAGAAAGTTATATGTTCCTTTGAGTTGTTCTCTTTAGTTGCATTCTGACCCTCGTCTATCAATTGATAGTCAAGAGTATGCGTGCGTTCGTTCATCGATGCCTATGACTCTTGTGGTCTGTCAAGCCATTCTATTCCGGAATGACTAGGAGAAACAAACTCCAGTACCTCTTCCATATCTAGGATTGGGTCAAAGTAGTTGTATTCCGCAGATCAAATGCCAATCCAGCTTTTGGTTCTGCTCTACCTTGGAGTATTACATATTTTATATCGAGATTGTTATAGGAATTGCACACCATCCCATGAACTCTTGGTACAGTGACACTTCTTGCCATCACTGTTCATTCATCGGCCCTCGTGTTGATGCAACCGGAATACCGACAAATGAATTGTGATGTGTGAAATCAATACTCCTAGCAACCTCGTTGCTTGGTAGTTAAAGGATAATAATTTTATTTTTAGTATGTTGGTTATTGAATCACCATTCTAAGATTGATCGTGCTACCTAGTCCTTATTTCCTGGTGCACTCTTTGATTGATGAGTTAGGATTTGTCAAGTCCTCGCTCATTTGATCATATCATCTTGCCCTGAAAAGCAAGATTGTTCTCGAGCTTAGTAACATATCGGTGGTTCGTGATTTTCCGAAGATCTTCTCGGAAGTACTACCAGGTCGTCACCTGACCGTTATGTTGAGCCCGTGATCAAGTTGGTTTCTTATGAACCACCTTCTTTCCAAGAATCGGTGTTAGATATCCCTGAGCTAGTTGGTTAAGCTGGACAACAACTTGGAGAGTTGGAAGATAAAAACTTGTCTGACTTAGTTCATTCCAAAGGGATATTCTTGTGTAGTGTGTGTTGAAGAAAGATGATATCTTCATCGATTGGTCCCTGTGATCAGTTGCTGGACCTATTGTCTTATCAATCCCTTGATTTGAGTGTGGGCTATCGTCAAATCAAATCAGTACCAACGATGCTCGTAATGTTGTCCTACTCGTGGTTGATCCCTCGAGCATACACCATTACATCTTTGGTCTGACCAATGCTATCACCGTGTTCACATGATGGTGGAACTGTTGAGCCCATCAGTAGCATTTTGTCTCCCCCCATGAATCATGTTGAACATCAACCTAGTGTTGGAAACTTGTGTAAGCATTTCTTCGTGTTTCGTTCATGAAGCATATGTTTGAATGAAAGTAGTGATTTTCCCTAATTCATGTGCATATGATGCAAGTTGCCGCCATGAATTTGAGGAAGATTGTTTTGTTTCCCTGGAATCATTCCAAATTAGTCATGCACACGTGCGAAGTATTCTGTGGTCTGGAGACTTGCAACCTTCATTCCATATGTGTCCCGAGCACACCAAGCCACTGATTGATTTGTTCAAGGGGAAGAAGTTCCTTCATAAGAGCTAATCATATGACTTATGCAAGGACTTCGTTATCCACGGTGATGGTTCCCAACCAGAACTCGGTAGTGTTTTATTGTAAGACTACCACGTGGTCATGCTTGTCTGGGACAACGTGTTCACATGTTTGTAGCAGAACCAGCTCATGTTTTGGAGCTTGCTATCGTAGTTCATCTCCCGAGAATCCCGCAACGTCATCTCGTCGATTTGTGTTGCAAACTTTCATTTTTCTTCCTAAGACTCGATGAGCCTGGAATATCCTAACACCAACCAGAGCTGAATCTCAGGCAGATATGATGGTTGGAACATTTCCCTAAGAACTATAATATTGGTCTCTCGATAACCGGTAAGGTGGATGTCGTGGCCAACACACCTATCCGGTAGACCTATTATTATAGTATCTTGTTTGAGGAAGTTGGCCACCCCCCCCCATAGGGATTTCGTAGGATTTACTCCCTAGTTGCCCCTATGGATTTTTGTGTTCCCGAAGTCCGACCTTTTACTTGATGTTTTAGATATCAAACCATATCTATGAATGGGTTATACTAGCACATCAAGGAGAACATTAGAAGCGGAGTGCTAAATGTCTCTCGGTCGATCATCCAGATTTTATTTGCTTGGCCTCGCTAAGGTGAAATATGAGAAAGTGTTATCCTCCTTCGCATCTGCATCGTCCATCGCTATTCATCATGGTAGTATGTTGTGTTGTCAGCACCCTTGACGCGGTTGTTGATAAAACCTTGATGATTGTGGAAATGCTCAAGTTCTTGAGAGCACGCACAAGCGCTACGTCTTATCATCGGCTCTAACTGGGTTTGCTCTCAGTTTCCTCGGTTATGCTATAACCACTCCAACAGTGAATTCACTCTCTTTTGTTGGGTTCTTCCCCAGTTACCAGAATCATTCCCAGCATTTGCATTTTGTTCCTAGCTTGCACCGCCAATGTGCCATTCTACCATGGGTCTCTTCCATTTCCGGTGATAAGCAAAATCATCCATTACGTTGTCTTCAACAAGGTAATCCACATCATCCAAGTCCAAGTATGCCATTCTACCGACCCCGCCAATCGATTGCTGTGATTTGCCTTAGGCTGATATAGAGAGTCTTAACAATCTCTATATCAAAGGTAATTCTTTTTGCCACTTAAGATAATAATCTACGAATCACCCCCCTCCAGGATGTTTCGTCGTGGTATCATGGCAACTCAACTCCTCGCTACGTTGACAACCGTTCACCACCTTCTTAGGTGTGGAATCGTTGTCTACCTAGTGAACCTTCGTCATCTGTTCCACTCCATTTCTCTAGAGGTGTGCTTCATCTCTCAGCTCGAGAGATGTTGCTATGTCTCATTCCGTGAGTTAATCCTGAGTTGTTCAATCTTCGAGAAGATCGACCCTTCTAGAGTCTCCTTCTTCCCCCCATGTCATGTTGACAGGATTTCTCAGAGCAAGACTTCAAGACAATAATGGTGTTCAAATCAACGTTCAACTGAAGTGCACCCTGGATCGTGAAGATTATACTAGTTGCGTTTACCTTTCACCCTACCCTACGCTTGAATCTCGAGACGAGATTCTTGTTTAGTGGGGGTGAGTTGTCACATCCCTAGTTCTGACAATGCCTAGTGCATGCATTAGAGTGTTGCACCATGTTTAAATTTCATTTAAATTTGAAATGGGGATTGTTGAAACCCTAGCACCAAATGAAATTTAACTAGGTTCAATAAAAATATTTTCAATAACCCAGAATGCCTTTGGAAATGTTCATAATTTCTGTTAAAGGTGAAAACCTCTTCCAAAAATGATGAACATATTTATAGGCTATTCCTGGATTTTTGAATTAAATTATATAGTGTTTGCATTTGGGCATTTAATTGCTAATAATATTTTAAATGCTCAAATAATCACAAACTGAAATGTTTACTGTTGGAAATATTCCAAACAGTGGCCACAGTCAGTTGCATGATTTTTGGAAATGCTCTGGCATTTTTAATAAATCCAAACACAATTACAGAAAATAGAAAACAGTAACTAAAATAGA